>NC_081312.1:22345588-22651911 GCF_026419965.1 Kogia breviceps
TGAACCTGTAGATTGCTTTGGATAATACAGTCATTTTCACAAGATTTATTCTTCTAATCCAAGAATATGGTATATCTTTCCATCTATTTGTATCATCTTTAATTTCTTTCATCAGTGTCTTATAACTTTCTACATACAGGTCTTTTGTCTGCTTAGGTAGGTTTATTCCTAGGTATTTTATTTTAGTTGCAATGATAAATGGGAGTGTTTCCTTAATTTCTCTTTCAGGTTTTTCATGTTTAGTATATAGGAATGCAAGAGATTTCTGTGCATTAATTTTGTATCCTGCTACTTTACCAAATTCATTGATTAGCTCTAGTAGTTTTCTGGTAGTATCTTTAGGATTCTCTATGTATAGTATCATGTCATCTGCAAACAGTGACAGCTTTACTGCTTTTCCAATTTGTATTATTTTTATTTCTTTTTCTTCTCTGATTGCTGTGCCTAAGACTTCCAAAACTGTGTTGAATAATAGTGGTGAGAGTGGGCAACCTTGTCTTGTTCCTGATCTAGTGGAAACGGTTTCAGTGTTTCACCATTTAGAACAATGTTGGCTGTGGGTTTGTCATATATGGCCTTTATTATGTTGAGGTAAGTCCCTCTATGCCTATTTTCTGGAGAGTTTTTATCATAAATGGGTGTTGAATTTTGTTGAAAGCTTTTTCTGCATCTATTGAGATGATATGGTTTTTTCCTTCAGTTTGTTAATATGGTGTATCACATTGATTGCTTTGCATATATTGAAGAATCCTTTCATCCCTGGGATAAATCCCACTTGATCATGGTGTATGATCCTTCTAATGCGTTGTTGGATTCTGTTTGCTAGTATTTTGTTGAGGATTTTTGCATCTATATTTATCAGTGATATTGGTCTGTGATTTTCTTTTTTTGTAATAACTTTGGCTTTGGTATCAGGGTGATGGTGCCCTCATAGAATGGGTTTGCGAGTGTTCCTTCCTCTGCAATTATTTGGAAGGGTTTGAGTAGGATCGGTGTTAGCTCTTCTCTAAATATTTGATAGAATTCACCTGTGAAATCATCTGGTCCTGGACTTTTGTTTGTTGCAAGATTTTTTTTTTTTTATAATGTATTTATTTATGTTTGGCTGCATTGGGTCTTCGTTGCTGCACATGGGCTTTCTCTGGTTGCGGCGAGCGGGGGCTACTCTTCATTGCGGTGCGCGGGCTTCTCATTGTGGTGGCTTCTCTTGTTGCGGAGCGCAGGCTCTAGGTGCACGGGCTTCAGTAGTTGTGGCTCACAGGCTCCATAGTTGTGGCTCGTGGGATCTAGAGCGCAGGCTCAGTAGTTGTGGCGCACGGGCTTAGTTGCTCCATGGCATATGGGATCTTCCCAGACCGGGGCTTGAACCATGTTCATTGCATTGGCAGGCGGATTCTTAACCACGGCACCACCAGGGAAGCCCAATGTTGGAAGGTTTTTAATCACAGTTTCAATTTCATTACTTGTGATTGGTCTGTTCATATTTTCTGTTTCTTCCTTGTTCAGTCTGGAAAGGTTATACCTTTCTAAGACTTCGTGCATTTCTTCCTGGTTGTCTACTTTATTGGCATAGCGTTGCTTGGAGTAGTCTCTTATGATGCTTTGTATTTCTGTTGTGTCCATTGTAACTTTTCCTTTTTCATTTCTAATTTTATTGGTTTGAGTGCTCTCCCTCTTTTTCTTGATGAGTCTGGCTAATGGTTTATCAATTTTGTTTATCTTTTCAAAGAACCAGCTTTTAGTGTTATTGATCTTTGCTACTGTTTTCTTTGTTTCTATGTCATTTATTTCTGCTCTGATCTTTATGATTTCTTTCCTTCTACTAACTTTGGGTTTTGTTTGTTCTTCTTTCTCTAGTTCCTTTAGGTATAAGGTTAGGTTGTTTATTTGAGATGTTTCTTGTTTCTTGAGGTAGGCTTGTATTGCTATAAACTTCCCTGTTAGAACTGCTTTTGCTGCATCCCGTAGGTTTGGATCGTTGTGTTTTCATTATCATTTGTCTCTAGGTGTTTTTTGATTTCCTCTTTGATTTCTTCAGTGATCTCTTGGTTATTTAGTAGTGTATTGTTTAGCCTCCATGTGTTTGTGTTTTTATGTTTTTTCCCTGTAATTGATTTCTTGTTGGTTTTTTTTTTTTTTTTTTGCGATACGCGGGCCTCTCCCATTGCAGAGCACCGGTTCCAGATGCGCAGGCTCAGTGGCCATGGGTCACGGGCCTAGCTGCTCTGCGGCATGTGGGATCTTCCCGGACTGGGGCACGAACCCGTGTCCCCTACATTGGCAGGCGGACTCTCAACCACTGCGCCACCAGGGAAGCCCTGTAATTGATTTCTAATCT
This sequence comes from Kogia breviceps, assembly GCF_026419965.1. Classification (NCBI taxonomy): domain Eukaryota; kingdom Metazoa; phylum Chordata; class Mammalia; order Artiodactyla; family Physeteridae; genus Kogia; species Kogia breviceps. The sequence continues at coordinate 22,347,927 of NC_081312.1, forward strand.
CATAGCGTTGTGGTTGGAAAAGATGCTTGATATGATTTCAATTTTCTTAAGTTTACTGAGGCTTGATATGTGACCTAAGATGTGATCTATCCTGGAGAATGTTCTGTGTGCACTTGAGAAGAAAGTGTAATCTGCTGTTTTTGGATGGAATGTCCTATAAATATCAATTAAATCTATCTGGTCTATTGTGTCATTTAAAACTGTGTTTCCTTATTTATTTTCTGTTTGGATGATCTGTCCATTGGTGTAAGTGAGGTGTTAAAGTCCCCAACTACTACTGTGTTACTGTGAATTTCCTCTTTTATAGCTGTTAGCAGTTGCCTTATGTATTGAGGTGCTCCTATTGTTGGATGCATATATATTTATAATTGTTATATCTTCTTCTTGGTTTGATCCCTTAATAAGATCTCCAGGTGTTTTTTTTTTTTTTAATGCTGCATATTTTCTCCAAGAGGTTTTTATTTTAGACTTTAATTTTGATTGTGAATTACAGTATCCCCTGATCAATGTGAACTTTCTCTTGTGCGAAATTCTAGCATATTTTAATTCTTGGAATTATAGAACTTTTCTTGCTTGTATATTCAGTTTTCATCACTTGTGCGTAATACCTATGGGCGATGATTCAAAAATGAAGGAACTTGTGTTCTACTATAGATAATAGAAATAACATAGTAAATTTTTGGTAGTTAAAGGCCCTGGGAAAATAATAATGAGATAGAATATACCTGAACTTAAGAATTGAATTCCAGTGGTTGATAGAGAAAAAAAATCAAACAAATAAACAAAAAACCTTGGTTATATAACAGGGGCAGGTGCAGGTAGAACTTGACAACAGGCACCTTGGTTTTTCTTGTTATTTATAGGAGCATATAGTAGCTACACAACAAATACTTGTTGAAGAAAGTAATGAGTGATTGGACAAAGGAGCAGACACCTAGGGTAGTAGTCCAGAGTAAATAATCAGAAAGTATTAATTGCATGGGGAGCTATCCTGAAAAAAAATTAAGCCTGTTACTATATTTTTTGTAACAGCAAAGTAAAACAGATTTATGAGCATTTTAGCATCTGATAGTATATGGATACCAGTAGTAAGTCTTCACTGTTATCAGCCCCCCCAAAGCATTAAAATATCATTTGATATCTTTTAAAAAAATTATGTGTCTTTATTGTTTTTGTGAACATAAAATGATTTAAAAGGTTTTTTAGGTTAATTCTGGACCTTTAACTTTTCTTTTTCATAGAGTCTTGAATTTCACTAATATAATTTGGTCTTCTTTGGTTTTGTTGGTTTGTTTTGGTAACCTGTCATCAGTGGTTAGAGTTGATGATGAAAGTATTAATTTACTTAAAATTATTCCAAATTGGATGTTTTTATAATGGTTGTATGTTTATGAATTATTAATTATTATTAGTTAGATAATAATGAACTGGTTGAGGGCCAAGATAATTTTATTCAATGTCTTAAGTGTCTTTTATCACATAACACACAACAAATGTTGGAAGGGTAAATGGATGGCTGGATGGATGGTGATTATTCAACTTCGCAAAGGTAAAAGTAGACTACAGGTCCAGTAGTACCAAATAAAACAAAAGTGTTAGTAAGTAACAACTCACTTGATTTGTGAGCACATGGTTCCTGGGACTTAGAGTTTATGAGATGATATAATTGAATATTTGATATCAACAACACACAGAACCAGCCAAGTACCCAGTTTCCAGAAAGCTTGCTTGGCTTGTTATGATATTCAATTATTAGGTGATGGTAACTGTTTCTGTTTTAATTGTTCTGTTTTTACAAGCTGACTTCAGCACCTTTGGGTTCTGTGTCATGATGGATGATTGTGTTCCATTCTCTGCTAAGTTACTATTTGGTAAAACTTCCCAGAACACTAAGATTTCAGCAATAGCTTCCAGTTAGCTCTTCATCTCTTCTCAAGTGACCTGGCAGTCTTGCCCTTCTCTGTGAAGTGGGCTTTGTATGGTCTCCCATTGCCTCAGCCAATTAAGACCTTAAAATTGGGCTTTGAGGAACCCTGCTCATGCTTCCAGGAACATAATAGTGCCACTTTTCATTGAAGGAGATGAGAAGTGTTTAAGTTTGGCCAATGAACAAAGCAAGGATAAAAACAAGTGCTAAAATCACAATTAGCCCTGAATATTTTAATGCAAAAGGGGTATCAGTTTTTGGACACTATTCCACCATTATGCTAGATTTCCCTCCATAATTTATGGTTCAAAGTTTTTCGCTTCTTATAGAGATAATTAAATTATGTAGTAATGCGTTTTGAAAAGGGTACTACACCCTTATTTTTGACGCAAATAGCTTTGCTACACTAGATGTAAGCATGGATTGAAATATTCCTGTTGCCTCAAGCCTGAATAAGATTCTAGAATGTCAGTTCTTCAAAGGATCTTTCTTTGATTTGTGTGGGAGAGATGAGCAGGTTTGACATCGAGGCATGACATTTTTATGGATTTCATACATACTTATAAGTTATTGTTATGAAATATGAATGCCTTAATTTCTATCTGTGGTAGTTTGAGTTGTTTCTCTTTTAATGATTCCAGCATTTTGTATTGAGTAGTACCTATCTTTTGTTCACCATACTATTCTAGATTAGCAGTATCCTTTCTAGTGGTTAAAAGGAATAAAGAGTGACCTCTCTGGCAAATGACGGAGAAGATTCTTCCCTCCCCCTCTCTCTGCTTATTTCTCAATTGGGAGTCAGGTCAGAATGGCAAGGATGGTATTCCTGCTCAGTGACAAAAATATTATTTGTAAGTTGGAAAAAGTTTTTTAAAGAAGTTATTTGCTTATATATGGAAATTCTGTTTTATAGCTACTAAATGTTTCAAGTAACCTATTTTTTTCTTAGATTGAGAATGGCAAAATATGTTACTGTTGACGCACCATATATATAAGTGTATGTGCCTGAGAAAACCGTAGTTCAAAAAGAGTCATGTGCCACAATGTTCATTGCAGCTCTGTTTACAATTGCCAGGACATGGATGCAACCTTAGTGTCCATCAACAGATGAATGGATAAAGAAGATGTGGCACATATATACAATGGAGTATTACTCAGCCATAAAAAGGAACGAAATTGAGTTATTTGTAGTGAGGTGGATAGACCTAGAGTCTGTCAAACAGAGTGAAGTAAGTCAGAAAGAGGAAAACAAATACTGTATGCTAACACATATATATGGAATCTGAAAAAAAAAAGGTCATGAAGAACCTAGGGACAGGACAGGAATAAAGATGCAGACCTACTAGAAAAAGGTCATGAAGAACCTAGGGACAGGACAGGAATAAAGATGCAGACCTACTAGAGAATGGACATGAGGACATGGGGAGGGGGAAGGGTAAGCTGGGACAAAGTGAGAGAGTGGCATGGACATATATACACCACCAAACGTAAAACCTATAGCTAGTGGGAAGCAGCCACATAGTATAAGGAGATCAGCTTGGTGCTTTGTGACCACCTAGACCGGTGGGATAGGGAGGGTGGGAGGGAGGGAGAAGCAAGAGGGAAGAGATATGGGGATATATGCATATGTATAGCTGATTCACTTTGTTATAAAGCAGAAACTAACACACCATTGTAAAACAGTTATACTCCAATAAAGATGTTAAAGAAAAACAAGTGTATGTGATACATTTATCTGTGTGTATGTATATTTATACACCGAAGAATAGAGATGCTTTTGTGTAATCTTATGACTGCACTCTTAGAATGGAGTCTCTGAGTATATTGCTCTGGAATCACCCCAATGTTCAGGAGCTAGCGTAGTTCAGGGGCACTATGAATATTTTGAATTGGACAGTTCTTTGTGGTACAGGATACTCCCACCCACTGAAGGACATTTGGTTATCCCACCCTCCAAACACTAAATACCAGTAGCACTATCCATTCTCTGAAACAAGAAAAAGGCCTCTACACATTTCTTTTAGAGCTCTAGATGCCTTTCACACGGCACCGGAAATTGTTTTGCACTTACTTGTTTTCTTGTTTGTATCCTTTCAGAAAACTATGAATCACACTAGAGCATAGACCTTGTCTTAAATATATTGATATTCCATGACTGATCACAGCGTGTGACCCATAAGCATTTAATTTAATACATGTTTATTCATCAGATGAAATGTAATACTAACTTTGACCTTTACCTAATTATTTGAATAGAATTTTCCTCAAACATTATTAAGCAATATTGTGAAATAATTTATCCAGAGATATGATGACCTTTTTTTTTTTTTTTTTTTTTGTGGTACGCAGGCCTCTCACTGCTGTGGCCTCTCCCGTTGCAGAGCACAGGCTCTGGGCGCTCAGGCTCAGCAGCCATGGCTCATGGGCCCAGCCGCTCCGCGGCATGTGGGATCTTCCTGGACCAGGGCACGAACCCATGTCTCCTGCATTGGCAGGCGGATTCTCAACCACTGCGCCACCAGGGAATCTCCATAAACTTTTTAAAAATATATATTTATTTATTTACTTTTGGCTGAGTTGGGTCTTCGCTGCTGCACATGGGCTCTCCCTAGTTGTGGTGAGTGGGGGGGCCACCCCCAGCCGCGGTGCGTGGGCACCTCACCGTAGTGGCCTGTCCTGCCACAGAGCACAGGCTCCAGGCATGTAAACCTCATCAATCGTGGCACTCGGGCTCAGTAGTTGTGGCTCATGGGCTCCAGAGCGTAGACTGAGCAGCCGTGACGCACGGGCCCAGTCACTCTGTGGCATGCGTGATCCCCACGGACTAGGGCTTGAACCTGCCTCCCCTGCATTGGCAGGTGGAGTCCCAACCACTGCGCCAGCAGGGAAGTCCCTCATAAACTTATTTATTCATCCACTTATTTATTTATTCATCTTCATGTCTTTATATCTGGCTTATAAAACAGATTTACCCTGAGTTGATTTAAATAAAAATATGCAACATTACAGAGTAATGCTGCCCCAAAGAAATGAGACACAAATATGAGCTACATATGTTACTTAAAAGTCACATTAAGAAAGGTAAAGACAATGTGAAGTTAACTTTTGTAATATATTTTATATAGCCTGTTATATTCTAAATATGATCATTTCAACACATAATCAACATAAAAAATTATTGAGTTAGCTTACATTCTTTTTTTCTGGAGCTTTCGAAACCTGCCATATATTTTACCCATACAGCACATCTCAGCCCCAGCCAGTCACATTTCAGATGCTCAGTAGCTGCATGTATGGTTCATGGCAATGTATGTGACAGCACAGCCTTAGAAGACCTTCTGTATTGACTGTTGTTTCATCTCATTGTTCCTTTGATGAGAGATTCGTCTGTAGTAGTAGGATTCCTAGGATTGTTGAGAACTCTTTAGGAAGTCCAAGGTGAAGAATGTTAACAGAAGCTCATATATTCTTATATTAATTCTATTTATGAAAAATTTTTATATGTGAAAAATGATGTAAGGCATCTTACAGTAAGGCTATACCAGAATACCAAAATATGTGAAGGAAAATTAAAGATGTATAGAAATAATTTACATAGGTTAGCTTACTTGAGTTTTCTAATTTTTTTTTTTTTTTTTTGTGGTATGCAGGCCTCTCACTGTTGTGGCCTCTCCCATTGCGGAGCACAGGCTCCGGACGCACAGGATCAGTGGCCATGGCTCACGGGCCCAGCCGTTCTGCGGCCCGTGGGATCTTCCCGGACCGGGGCACGAACCCGTGTCCCCTGCATCGGCAGGCGGATTCTCAACCACTGTGCCACCAGGGAAGCCCGAGTTTTCTAATTTTCTATACATCTGTTTCAAAAGAGATGGAAGTGAATAACACAATTATTTATGCTGGGCAGTAGACAAAGATAACTTTAGCAGGTCAGAAGGAAGGACATTTCAAGGAGGTTTATTTGCCTTCTTCACCTAGATTTTTCTGTGTGTTGAATAGATTTCAGTAAAGAATTTGGATAGTTCTTAAATAGTTCATTCTTTGGAGCATGCAGGGCATATTGTGTTTGGTTTAGAGTGTAGAACTTAGTAAATATTTTGCTCAGGTCAAGGTTATTTTCCATTCAGACTACAGAGTCTAAATTGCTTAGGCTCTGTTTCAACTGCCTAGACCAAGTTGTTTGGCTCCAGCTTTTTATTTTTCAAAAGTTAGCACCTTCTAATGAATTTGGAAGGGTTTTTATTAGTTACACAGGAAGTAAATGAAAAGGGACCTAATGTTTTCTGAGTATCTACCACATGCCAAGTTCTGTGTTAGACACATTACATAATTTCTCAGAGATAATCTTTCATTTGAGATAGGTATTTTTATTCCTGATTTATTACCAAGGAAATTGAAGCTCATGGAGGTTAAGTGACAGGCCTTTGGATCAGTGGATAATGTAAAAGAGATTCCTTCGTAAAATGTGGCTTGACTGGGAGTGCAGGAATTACTTCCTCTTTATTCTGTCACATCCAACTGTGACCCATACCTGTCATTCACCACTCAGCAGCCTGGAGTAGTTATTTTGCAACATAAATTATACCATCTTATTACCCTACCTCAACCCTTCAATAACTCATGTACTTAGGGGGAAAAAAGCCAAGTTCTTTACCATGATTTGCAATATCCCTCCCAATTTGGCTTCTGTCTACTCTCCAGCTTTGTCCATTTCCCCTCTCAACATGAGCATTAAGTTCTAGACACATTTTATACGGGCTTTATTTTATTTTATTGTTTTGCCTTTTTGTACCTGGATTGCCATAATTGCATCCTAAACTGTTTTTCCCAACTTCATTTTCTTACTTTTCTGTTTCATCTGCTAATGTTGCCAAATTGTAATAAATACCAATTGGTTTGACCTTCTAACTCCATATCCCTCTCTTTGTTCCAAAGTATCTGATTTCCTGACTCACATAGACAGCTATGTAGCCAGGCCTGAGCTGGCCTGGTAGCTCACTCCCCACCACCACAGGGATTGTTTCAAGAGATCCAGTCTAGTCCATTCTGAATCCTTCCTTGATTGAAAATTTCAAGCTCAAAATAGGAGAACCTCTTTTTATGCTTTGGACATGGTATTGAAAGGTTACAAAGCTCTCTGTCAGAGATCATATTCCATGTCAAGAGGAGAAAACTGTGATAGAGAAATTAGTCAACACTCAGAAAAAAACTAAAGACTTGAGACAAGGAATTGGCTTGCTTGTGTCAAGCCCTTATACCCATTTATCCTCATTCACACCTCTGCCTTTCTTGATAAGATGCTGCGTTTCATTTCTTCCCTTTTGGCTTAAAATAGTGAACCGTGGCTCTACCTCCCTTACAAGCAGAGTCTTCTCAGATCAACATTCCCAATCTCATTCCTAAATACACACAGCAAGGGATTATCAGAATCTATTTTGTTTTCTTGTGTTAAATTAAAAAATATTTCTCATCATCACTACAAGATCATGTTAAACTAATTTTATTTTTTATTTAGTTTGGATATGATGATTCCACTTTGCTGCTGTGTATTTTCTGTTCAGAATTTTTTCTAGTATTCCTTCAATTTCTGAAAACCTAGAGAGGTAAGAGATCTATGTGCAATATATACATATATATAAAATACAAAATGGTTATAGACTTGTAGACTGTATCATTTTATTGCTAAAATTATTGTGTTTTTGTGCCTTATAAATTTTGGGTCCATTGAAACTAGTTGTTTAATTTTTTTTGAGTCAGCCTTAGTTTTACTAAAATTTAGAAGTAAATACTATGAAACTTTGTTGAAAGTGATATAAATACCTATTAATGTGAAATTATCCCTATACTAGAATTAAGAATTGGCATTGATAATTTGTACAGACTTTTATTTATACTAGTCAAGTCATTGCTATTGAATTGTGTGACTTGTTCATATCATTCTAATTTAATTCACATGTTCAATTACGTGGGAAAATAACAGACTCACCATTCTGGCTTTGTTGTGTTGCATGGAAATGAGGATTAGGAGAGACAGGCTCTGCAAAGATGCATGTGAAATGGCATACTAAATGATCCATTTGACTCAATATTCTGATTCTGATAATGGCCCCATGTAGATGTTTTATTGGAAGCACAGTCCTTATGTTTCATTTGGTCATTTGAAGAGTATACTCTAAATATCTCTAATTTTTTTAAAAAAATTAACCTGTGTGGCTTAAAAAAATCTTTCTCAGTTGCTTTTATATTTTCAAGATACATAAACCTTCTTAGGGATGGTGCCCTACCGCACATGCCACCATGCTCATCTTCTGATGCTCATGGCAGACATTACTAAAGTTACTTTCCTCTGGGTCAGGCACAACTTCAGTATCCCTCCTAAAACATTGCTCTAGGTAGCCATTGCCAACTAATTTGAAATTGACCCATGTAGTGAAACTTAGTTGTTAATATGTGTAGGAAATAAGTTCTAAATGTTATAGCTTTCTATCTAAACTGAAGATAATAGTTCTTCCTTCTTGCTTCAAGCATTCTACTTTCATCTGCTTTTTAAAATATTTGACTTCCAATTCTGCTAGTCACTCTGCAAGGGACAAATACCATTCAAAGTGAATGAGAGCAGAGTTCTTGCCCTTAAGAGGTTACAAGTTTTGTGAACTATCATGACATGCTGGATTTGGCCATTATTTCTATCTCAAATAACCTTCTCTTTGCTTAAGGTATTTTGCTTTGTTCCTACAACTCAATGATGAAATGACAAATAACTCAATTAAAAAATGGGCAAAGGTCTGAATAGGCAGTTCTCCAAAGAAGGTACAAAATGACTAATGAACGCATGAAAAGCTGCTCAACATCATTAACCATCAGGGACATGCAAATCAAAACCACGACGTGATACCATTTCACACCCACCAGGATAGCTGTAATCAGAAAGACAGATAATGACTGTTGGAAAAGACGTAGAGATATTGGAACCCTCATACACTGCTGATGAGAATGTAAAATGGTGCAGCCAATTTGAAAAGTCTGGCAGTTACCTAAAACATTAAACATAGAGTTACCATAATCCTCAGCTTTTCTATTCCAAGGTGTATACCCAAAAGAAATGAAAACATATGTCCACGTAAAAACTTGTACATGAATATTCATAGCAGCCAAATGTTCATAATAGCCAAAAAGTAGAAGCAGCCCAAATGTCCATCAACTGGTGATTGGGTAAATAAAATGTGGTGTAGTTATACAATGGAATATTATTTAACAATAAGAAGAAACGCATTACTAATAAATTTTACAACATGGATGAACCTTGAAAACATTAAGCTAAGTGAAAGGAGTCAATCACAAAGAACTACATATTTTATGATCCCATTTATATCATATGTCCCCGATAGGCAACACAACATTGTAAATCAAGTATACCTCAATTAAAAAATTGAAAAAATTGTCCCCCGTAGGCAAATCTATAGAAACAGAAAACAGATTAGTGGTTGTCTAGGGCCAGGGTGGTGGAGGGAATGGGCGAATTGGGATGTGTCAACTAAGGTATACAGGGCTTCTTTTTGGGATAATGAAAATGTTCTAAAATTGTGGTGATGGTTATACGATTTTGTGAGCACACTTAAAACCATTGAACTGTACATGTTAAATCGTGATTCATATAGTGTATGAATTATATCTCAATCTGTTAAAAACTATGAGTGTTATTTAATTTCTATTCTTTCCTTCACTATGCATATCTAATTCTTTAAACAGTATTAGCAGCTCTACCTATAAACTATATTCCAAATCTGTCTCGTTATATAGTATTGGTTCAAAAGCAACTTTTGCCTGGATATCATTGCAGTGACCTCCTAGGTGGTTTATACCTGTCTATACTCTTGCATTCATGGAATTATTTGTTTCATCTACAGATATTTGCAGGCCAGGCAGAGTGAGTATTTTTAAACTGATGATGATATGGGTAATAATAATGCTAATGAAATAGCAGTGAAGTCATTTCACAATTACTGTGCCACGTAATATTCTAAGTATGAAAATGTTCACTCATTTAATCCTTACCACAGCTCTATACTGTAGTTGCTGTTACTGGTCCCCATTTTATAGATGAGGAAACTCAGGTACAGAGAGGTTAAGCATTTTGCCCGAGGCTATACAGCAAGTAAATGGCTGTTATATAAAGTAGATGAAGGCATTCCTTGGCTTAACATTCACTCAGTTTTTTTGCCCCTCTTTATTTTACTAATTTCTAGTCTGAGAGTCTCATTCTTTTCTTGGGCCATTTGTACTAGTTCCTTTCTCTCTCTTTTTTTTAAAGCTCTAACCCCAGACTTTTCCTTTTGCCTATCACCTCCACGGGAAAGCTAGCTTCAATAATTCCAACTTGCTTTCACATTTTCATATATTTTTTTCATTGCTTCTATCAGTGTTTGAAATGATATATTTTTAATTTTTAATCATATAAGCTTTGCCCCTGCCTAGTAGAATAATGCCCGAAAAACAGTAAGAGTTCAAAAATGATTTGTTTATTGACTTGTGGGAGGTTAGGATTTTGTTTTTCAAAATATGGCTGAGGCAAATTTTCAAAGGATGAAGCGCATGTGGGAAGACTATTTTATGCCCTAACGACTTGAAATAATATTTTTAGCTATTATTATAATTACTTTTTAAAAATAAAATAATCCTATGTAATTGATGCCTTTCCAAGTGTCATTTTGACCTTCAGTTGGTTTAAGTTGGGAGCTGGCCTTTTGATAATACAGTATTTGAGTGATTGGACAATACTGCTATTTTGAAGATGGTCCATGTTTTTTTTTTTTGCGGTATGCGGGCCTCTCACTGTTGTGGCCTCTCCCGTTGCGGAGCACAGGCTCCGGACGCACAGGCTCAGCGGCCATGGCTCACGGGCTTAGTTGCTCCGCGGCATGTGGGATCTTCCCGGACCAGGGCACGAACCCGTGTCTCCTGCATCGGCAGGCGGATTCTCAACCACTGCGCCACCAGGGAAGCCCGGTCCATGTTTTTTAAGGTATTAATGTGCTGCGTCTAGGATATGGTCTGATTTTCTTGGGTGGAGGTGTGAGTAGAAAGTGTGAAGGAGTGGGAAAAACACTTCTCAGCTCTTGGTTTTATGGGGGCTTTGAAGTGATGTAGCTACAGTCAGCATGGAGAAAATATGAGAGAGCTTGGGTAATTTTCTAGGTTGCTTCCTGTCTGATATTAGTTGATTCTATGTTAGCATTGAGAAACCTTGCTGTATCATGCCTTCTATTTAGTTGGGCCCACACACACTTATGTCCTCATGTGTGCTAATGCATACACACAGAAACACACCTTGTTCATATTTCTAATGAGAGAAATAGCCTTGTGTGTGTGTGTGTGTGTGTGTGTGCACGCGTGCACGTGTGTGTGCATATATTACTCCTTGAATGAGTGATGCAGCCATGGACACTCATGTGGAAGTTTAAAGATTCCAGTTGTACACACACATCCTAAAGAAAACATGGGCTTCTTGAGGAGAATTATGTTGTACAATTAGATGTCTGAGATTTACATTTTGATATTTTGCTGGCCTCTGCTATATTGAAAAAGAATACAATATTCAGTATATTCTTACAAGTAGCTTTATTTTTTCAGAATATTAAAATTGGATCCCATGTGCATAAATAATAGTCAGAATTGAATTTGCTAACTTTTCACTACTCAGCAGAGTGCGAGAGATAAACACTAGGTGCTAATAAATAAAATAGGAGACTGCAGCATTGAATGGCTAGGCTCCAGTTGCTTTTATATAGTTTCTAATAACCAAGATTTTCCATGCAGCTGACTCTTGATTCTTTGTGCGAATCGGCTGGTTGTAGGATGATGAATACAATCGACATAAAATTAGAAACAGAATCGCTATTATTATTTGCAAGCTTCTCTTTTTTCCAGTACCTGTAAGTGATGCTAAACAGAAGTTATTCTTATTTTAAAACTTTTTATGCTTTAAATACATACACAAAAATAAACCTACTATGTGCAAGGCTGGGGAGATTCTAAGAATAATAAGACCCTGACCCTCCCCTAGAGAAGGTTATAGCCCCATAGTCTAGATATTCACTTCAATTCGCCTTTGGATATATTGCTATAGATATGAAGAAGGTGCCGTATACACACATAATGAAAACACTATCTCTGCCTGGATGAGTTGCGGGAATGGAAAGCTATTTCAATTGGACTCTGAAGGTTAAATAGGAGTTTGCCAGCTGAAGAATTAGGCAACTGAAACAAACTATACAAGAGTCATAGACTTCTGAAAAGGCCATGCTTGCCTAGGAAATAGGAAGAAATTCAGGAAGCCAAGAATAGAAAATGGTTTCCTTAGATGAGGAGCAGGAGTAAATTTCAGCAGAGGAGAAGTGGGAGAGGAAGAAGGAAATAAAATGAGCTTGGAAATGTGGTTTGGTATCAGATTATCAAGAGTGTTTTATATTAACTACCAGATGTTTTTCTGGGAATGAGTGTGGTGATTCCTCTTACTTATTTGTAGAATGATGCCAGGACATCATTCTACAAAATGCTCTTCCTCTATAATGGCTTCTGTATAAAGTGCTTTTCTTGATAGCTATTCTATTAGTAGTAGTAATAATACTGTAGCTACTACTACAGTATTACTACTACCAATAAGAAGCTACAATATTGTTCAATTTTAGTATACCTGTGTCTACCTTGATTGCCCTGTGATATGATTAAATTTTGTATTCTTTCCAGATAGGGCATTATCTGGCAAAAGATGGAGTTCATTTAACCTTGAATTTTAGAGTTTAGAGTTTGTAGGTTATATGGCATTTGGAAGTAGACTGCTGGTCCAGCCTGACCTGGATCTAATGGGGAAATACAAGACTCAGGGAAAGTACACCCTTGCTACTGATTTGGTTATTTGTCATTTCAGGATATTCATGAATCAGGAATAGCTGATGTGTTTCTGATTGAGATAGGTTGATTGGCAGAACTTTTAAGAAGGCTTCTAGTTGAACAGCTTTGGTAGTCCTTGAGATCTTGTGATCTCGAGCTGCCTTTTGAGGGTACATCTGAATGCTTGCCTTGGGTTTTCTACTTCAGAGCGCCTTCTGTGGGATGAGAAATATATGGGGCCATGGATCCATGGCTACCCACTCATAAAGCCAGTATCTCCTTTTTCTAGACCATACTCTGCATACTAGACCCCAGAATTCTCTGACCAAACTGCCAGAGTCTACTTGGAGGAAAAGTTCAGGCCCTTTCCCTAGATCTGTCTTCGCAAGGACAGTGTGAATACCTCTAGGCTCAAGAGGCGCCTTAAGAGTAGCTGTCTGAGGGGTCAGCAGAGGTCAGATGTGTGCAGTGGTTTCTGCACTCATATGCCTGAGGCCCCTTAGGGTGCTAAATGGAATCTGGGGTGGGACGGGAAGGGCCCAGGCTCTAGAGCCTCCTTTTACATCCATGAAGATGTTAAGAAAAGCCTGCCTGGATCTGATAGGGTCAGTTGGAAGTGCAGAAGCTGAAATGATCAAGAGGCTTGTCATTTTGAGCTCTTTAGATAATGTGTACACTACTTTTCATTGGAGTTATCTGTCTCAAACCCCTTATTGTGTTGGAGGCAGATTTTAAGTCTAGTTTGTTTGTATTTTCAAACTTTTCTACCCTCTTATATTCAATTTTCCCCCCAAAGTTTCAAATTAAAAAGTTTCTTTCTAAAGACGATTATTGAATTATCCTATTTTGCACTAATTCCTTAAGATGGCTATGTGTAATCATTGGAATTAGACTAGAAGGAACAAATTACTTTCATGTACTTGCGTTTGTAGTAGAATAAGATAATAAAAAATGAACTGTCATGCAAAGAGTTAAATAAGGAAATACCATAAGGCCTGTAGAATTATTTTCACTCCATTTAAAAAAACAAATACACTACTACTGCAATTTCATGTATATTTTATGCTATAGCTTCTTGCTTATGTTTGAAGGGAAATTGTTTTATGTCTTATTTGATGCTATATTAGTATCATATTAGTGTGGTAAAAATATGTATGCACATATAGTTTATATATATATATATATACATATATATATACACTGTATGTAGTCTCATATGTCAATTTTCATACCATATTTTAAAGGGAATGTTGTTTTTCCTTCATTAGAAAGAAAAAGAACAAGTAATAAAGGACTGATTTAGAGTAATTACAGGGAAGGTGTCCTAAGTGGATTCATTGGTTTTATATTGCCTCAGTTCAACATTTACCTCAGTCTATATAAACAATGAAAATCATTTTTGGAGATCAGAAAACCAAACAGACAAAATTAGATACTTCTCCTGTAAGCCAAAAGAGCTCTTTTGTTTTTGGGTGCTATACTTTGTTTTCTAAAGGGCAGGATGTTTATTATATCTGGTGAGTTATCAAGATTTACTTTAATGCTCTGGAGTTAATGATTTTAGCCTGTAAGGTTTTTTTTTTGTCACTTTAAAGAAAACTATTGGACAATTTGAATATCCAATGGTTTATTTCACAATCATATTATGATCTTGCAATTGTTTTATGTAAATGTTTTGTTGGAGTTTGCACAGTGTCAGTTCTAGTTATTCTAAATCACTTGATTTTTTAAAAATTCTGCTCAAGAAAATATCCAATTAAAGTCAATGGAATGTGCATGCGGTAAAATATCTGACTAGTTATGGGGTGTTTGAGCTGGGTGATATGTAGATCCAACAACAAGGGGTTAATTAGATGATTTTTTTTTTTCAGAGGACTTTAAATTATAAGTGGCTTGCTTTATTTTGTATTCAGTTGTATAATCCTTAATGAGAGTATGTCAATAGAAATAGCTATTCCTTTAATATTTATGATGTCCTAGAATAACTTGAATAAAAGTCTGGGAAATTAGGTTTTATGATATGGACAAGTTATTGTTACTTTTACAACAATATATTTTTCACAATTATTATTTCAGTAGGTGGTACAGACTATATATACACACATACACACAAATACACACACACACACACATATATATGAATCCAGTAAACTGAAATAGATGGGAATAGATATATCTTGTTTCATAGTGTTTAATCAGTATTTCTTAACTTTTCTTCTATACTCAATATGTTATATTGATTTCATACTATAATTGTGGGATCTCCCATGAGAAAACAAAGTCAATAAGATCTGTTGCCTAGTAACAGATTATCAAAGAAGGCAGATGAGAAGAACACAAAAACTGTTTCAGTGTGTGTTTAAAACCCTTTGGAAATGGAGATTATGTTTGCACCAATTTACGACATGATTTCATCATTCTGAGACTGTACATATCTACACTTAACAAATAGCTGTGTTTTGCAAATAGCTATAGGTATAGAATATCTGTTTCTGCCTCCCCAAAGGTCAAGGTTCAAAAATAATTATTAGTCCAGAATTAATTGTTGTACTGGCTTTTTTTTTTTTTTTTTTTTTTTTTTTTGAGGTACGTGGGCCTCTCACTGTTGTGGCCTCTCCCATTGCGGAGCAGAGCACAGGCTCCGGACACGCAGGCTCAGCGGCCATGGCTCACGGGCCCAGCTGCTCCGCGGCATGTGGGATCTTCCTGGACCGGGGCACGAACCCGTGTTCCCTGCATCGGCAGGCGGATTCTCAAGCACTGCGCCACCAGGGAAGCCCTTTTTTTTTTTTTTAATAAGAGAATTCTTGTTATAGCCATTCTCTTACTCTTAGTTACTCTCCTAGTTTTTAGATATGCCACATTGCTCTGTAGTCGGAAATAGAAAGATGACAGTCTAATTGTGGCATTTGTGAATTGTTTATAGAGACAAACGTGAAATACATATTGACCCCATTACAGCTTTCTTACAGCTCCACATTATGCTTTACTTCTTAATGTCCTGTGTACAGTTAGACGATCCTACATTGATCAGCTGTTATCCGTAAGCCAGGCAGATGTTTCATTTGATATTTCACTTGTAAACTATCAAAATTGTTGGTAATAAGAAATTGAAGCATTCAGATAAAAATACAGTTGATGGAATGAAAGTGAAGACTCTGTTCATTTATCAACAAAAGAAAATAAAATACCCAGGTGTAACTAACCTTAACAAGACATGTGAAAACCCAGATGAGAAAAACTGTAAAACACACCTGAAAGACATGGAAGTATACTGGAAGAAGTAAGAGGCATGCCATTTTCTCGAATAAGAAGACTCAAATATCATAATGATATCATTTATTTCTAAATTAATTTATGACTTTAATGCAAACCCATATGCATATAATCTCTTTTTTTTTTCTTTTTTTTAAACTTGAGCTTGGAAAACTAATTATAAAATTCATTTGGAAGAAAGAAAAAGCATGAATATCCAGCAAAATCTGAAAAAGAAGAGCAAGGGAAAAAGGTAGTTCTAAAACCTATCTAAAAGAATAATTGACAGACCAATGGAACGAATAAAAAATCCAGAAATAAACCCAAATGCTTGAAGAAATTTAGTCTACAGTAAGGTTGGAATTTTAAATCAGTGCAGATATATAGACTTTTTAATAAGTGTACTGGGATAACTGGACATCTATATGGAAAAATATAAAATTAGATCCATTCCTGATGCCATCCACTGAATATTTTTTAAATGGATCAGATTTCAGTGTAAAAAATGAAATTATACAAATACTACAAAAAGCATGGGCAGTGCCTCTATAGTCTGGCAGTAGGCAAAAGTTACCTACTAGCTAAAATTCAAGGACAACGGGGATAAAACATTGATATATTTGATTTCATAGAAGGTTTTTTTGTTTTTGTTTTTTATGGCTGAACAGCCTCCACTATAAGCAAAATAAAGAGACAAATTACAGATTGGGAAAAATATTTGCAAGTCTTACCATATACAGGAGTTTATATCCCTATTATATAAACAGTGAGGCTGGGAACTGTGAGGAAACAGGCTCTTTTATACATTGCTTGTGGGAATGAAAAATGGTACCCTTTTGAAGGTGCCTTTGAATCTAGTTAATTTTCATAAGCACTTACTTTTGACTCCTCAATCCTACTTCTAGGAATCTGTGTCACAGATACAGGGGCAACGATACAAACGCCCACTGCATAATGCTGGTTTTTGCATCACTTTTTAATAGCGAAAGAAGAAATAACCCAGTGTCTATCAGTGTGGGACTGGTTGAAAAAAGAATGTATAGTAATGTGAAGCAGTGAAGAGAAATACCTCTTCAGTGTCTGGTATCTGGGCCGGGAGAATTCAGAGGCTAGGATTGCCTACAAGAGAATCTTTGCGTGGCTCCATTTCTCCACAGCATGGCAACCTCAGGACTCCTAGCACCAGTGTCCCCGGGGGGAATAGTGCAGAAGCTGCATTGCCTCTTCTAACCTAGCCCCAGAAGTCACACAGCATCACTTTCCTGCACGCTGTAGGTTACAAGCTACTCAAGCCTATTCAGATCCAAGGAGGGGGACATAGCCCTCCTCCCACTTCCCATGTTTCACCTTTCCGTGGGGGAAGTGGTGAAGATTTTCAGGTGTTTTCAAAACCACCATATGCTCTTTATTCTTTGTGAAGTAGTCTTGCTCCCTCTCTCACACACATATGCACAAAGTTGAATCTGAGTCTGATCGAGGTTCTAGATCTTATTACCAATGTATTGTAAATATGTAGGAATCATTTCAATCAGCAGACGTCAGACTGTGGAAAACTTTACAAGACAGAAGATCTGTTTTCTCAACAAAAAAATTATGAGGAGAATAAAAAGAGCTGGAGGGCTTCCCTGGTGGCGCAGTGGTTGAGAGTCTGCCTGCCGATTCAGGGAACACGGGTTCGTGCCCCGGTCTGGGAAGATCCCACATGCCGCGGAGCGGCTGGGCCCGTGAGCCATGGCCACTGAGCCTGCGCGTCCAGAGCCTGTGCTCCGCAACGGGAGAGGCCACAACAGAGAGGCCTGCGTACCGCAAAAAAAAAAAAAAACCAGAGCTGGAAGGCGAATCTGTAGGTTAAAAGAGATTTCAGAGGCCTATCACTCAACGCAGTGCATGAAATCGCATTGCATGATCCCCAAAACCATGAAAAAAAAAAGGACAAGGAAATAAGAACACTGCGTAATAGCATTCGTGATATGCTATTAAAGAATTTTTTAAAGGTGTGACTGAGGTGTTGTAGTTATGTTTTAAACAATAAGAATCATTTATTTTAGCCAAAAGAATGTTCAAAATAAATATTTACTGATGACGTGATATAGTCTGGTGTTTGCTGCAGAATATAATTGGAATGGGGTGATGCAGATGGCTTTGGTGTACGTGGAAAAGATTGTTCAGGTATTGATAAAAGTTGTAACTGGGTAATGTGTATGTCAGTTCATTATACTGATCTAGCTCTTTGCTTTTGAATAGGTTTGAAAGTTTCCATAATAAAAAGGTTTAAAAAGAAAGGAAGAAATGAGGCAAGGAAGGAAAGAAAGAAAGGGTTGGAAATATTGAGAAAAGGAAAGATGGAATTAATGTAGCTGAAATTTTGGTATAATTCAATATTGTTGCTGTCTTAATTTTATAGAAAATTATAGTCAACATACCTTTCCATTTTTCAAGCATAAAAATGTGGGCCTAAAATTCTTCTGTAGTTTTTTAGCTCATGAGGAATAGTCCTGAAAATCTCTATAATAGTATGTTGTTTGCATTTGTTGAAATACAGATGTGGTGGGAAAATATATGTACTTGCACTAGAGCCTCAGAATTCTAATGTATATATAATCGTCACACAATAATGTATCTGTATATAAAATATGAAAACATATGCATCTATCTGTGTGACATCTCATTTGTTTGACACCTATAAATAATTATTTTCAAGTAACAAAATCCTAAATTTTATTCAGTATATGGTACCTGTTTTTTTCCTCTTAGAAAATTTAATTTGAACATTCTTTTGGCTAAAATGTTAACTTATTGGCTGGAATGTTTGCTTGATGGTTTTCTTCATTCTCCAAATGAATACCGGCTGCTTAAATCCCAGTTTAATCTTAGTAAAATCTAATGATTTACAGCTACATATTGAAATTATATCCCAGAGATACTGTCATTCCTATATTTGATTCTGTGGTAAGGAACAAATAAAGGTGTTATTTTTAGTGTGTTTTCCCCTATTACATAAGCATCTGTCTTGCTAATCTAAAACAGTTTCTTAATTCTGGTAGTTTAAAGTTTTATCAATAATTATTTTGTGGGTTGAATCTAAATTAAGATGTTATTGCCCAGACAATTTTCTCTGGTTTTCTTTTATTGTGAAAGAAAATAGGGAAGGAGGGTGGTATCTGTGGCTGTAAAAGGGCAGGATGAGGGATCTTTGTGCAGGAACTTTCTGTATCATGACTGTGTTGGTGTTCACATGTATCTGCACATGTGATGAAGTGATAAAATTGCACAGAATTAAACACACACACCGAGTGCAGGTAAAAAGTGATGAAATCCAGTTAAAGTCTGTGGATTGTATCCATGTCACTTCCTGGTTGTGGTATTGAATGGCAGCTATGCAAACTGATACCGTCGGAGGAAAAGGGGAGAAGGTTATAAGTCATCTCTATTATTTTTTTATAGCTGCATGTGAGTCTCTTATTATCTCACAATAAAAAGGTGAAAAATAGATTACATTGTTTCTAATATTTTGAATTGGAAATGATTGATATAAGAAAATCAGACATCAAACCTAGTTAAAAGAGTGAACACATTTCTAATTTATTTTTTAGCTTTTGAATTTTTAAAAGTTTAAATTAGAATAGGACCTTAACAAGTTCTTAAAAACTAATACTGTTCAGTAAAAGGATCTTTAAATGTGCCATGACTAGTGTGAAAGTCAATGACTGAAGGCATGTTAACACACTGGGATGCTATAGAGAATGAAGACTCAATGTTAGATGCTAAAGAACTTATGTGCCCAACTTAATTTGGACTAGGAGATAATCATAGTTCTGAGAACTGGAAGGGTCCCTTTATACCTTATGTGTTTATAACTGTCTCTACTACAAACGGAGGAATGGACCCAGAAAGATTAAGTGATGTTTCTAAGGTTTTACTGTTTTAACAAAGCAGTGATTGATTTTGCCTACCTTTTATCTCTGGCCTTCTTTTTCCTGCATCATCTGTCAATCTGTATATTTTCACTCTCTATTTTAAGAACTTTTCCTTTAGTTCTCTTCTGTCCAGAGTTACCATAAGAATAGTAAAAACAAATAATCTTTTTATAGTGTACATTTTTGGGTGGTGACATTTATATGATTAAAAAACCCTGCTATATATGGATCTTTTGTGTAGTGTTTTGCTTTATGTATTTGTATTACTGTACCACTCAGAAATTTTTTTTGCTTGATTTTAAAGAAATAGCTCTTTTTATAGTGTAGTTCACAAAATAAGCAGGTAGTTGCCACAAGGTATCCAAGGGACCTTCGGAAGTGCAAGGGCTCTGAACTCCCACTGTCTAGGTGCATTCCTGATTCTACCGCATTTTTGACCTTGAGAAACTTTCCCAACCTCTCTATCCCTCAGTTGTCTCATTTGTTAGGTGGGGTTAATAATATTGTTTACCTGGAATGGTTGTTTTATCAAATGCACTGATGGAGGTAGATTGATTGGAACGTATTCAGTAAATGTTAACTGTTATTTTTATACTCGGCTCTTTGTTTTGGTTTTACTCTCATTAGACATTGCTTGGTCCAAAGGCTGTACTAGGGAATGGGCAAGGGTGATAATAAAAATATGGTCAGGAGTAGATACACAAGGAATCAATAAATCATCTTTGAGCACCTGTAATGTCAAGGGCAAATGGATATATAGGGAAATGTGATTTCCTTAATTCAGTATATAACTAATCTGATTTTCCTCTTGAATCTTGAACCTTTGGTTAATCATCCATTCAACCAATAGTTGTCAAGTGCCTACTGTAATGCTGGGCTCTATTCTTGGAAATAGAGATACAGCAGTGAATGAAATACACAGAAGTTCCTGCAGCTGTGTTGGTTATATTCTCTTGGCAGGAGACAGACAATAAAAAAAAAAACAAGTAAATTATAGAGTATTTTAGAATATAATAATTGCCATGGGGAGAAAACAAAGAAGGCAAGAGGAATGCCAGTAAAGGCAAAGTGTAATTTTAAATAAGACCATGAGAGTTGGCTTCATTGAGAAAGTGCCATTGGAACAAGGAATACAAGAGAAAAATTCACATGCATATCTGGGAGAAGAGCATCGCAAGTAGAGAGAAGCACTAGTGCAAAGGCCCTGAGGCAGCTCTGCGTCCTGCATGTTTGAGGAATGGCCAGGAAGCCAGTGTGGCTGGAGCAGAGTGAGCACAGGGGAGCATGGTTGTGGAGTTCGAGGAAAAAGGAGTCAAAGATGATGACAGCTTTTAGCCTAAACAGCTGAAACGATGGATTCTCCGTGTCTGAGGTGGGGAGGCCTGTGGTGGAGCAGCAAAGAAGACTAGTGGGAAAGAGAGAACTAAGTTCAGATCGGGTTTAACATTTAAAATAGTCCCTTCTCGTCTGTCTTGGGCCAAGAAAGCTTAGTCTCTCAGACAACCTCCTCTGCATCCTGGAAGAGGTCAGCTTATGCATGGTTGAGGCAGAAGCAATGTAGCTCCCCTGCCGCCCCAGTCACTGAGTGAAGTTCTCCATCCATCCGTCTGGTCGGTGCTTTTTTCACTGCCGGAGTCCGTAGCTGGTGTCGCTTGCTGCATTTCATCCTGGGCAGCGCTCCCTGTAGCAGTGGCTGACTTGATTTCACCTCTCCTCCTGCTGCTGCCTTCAGTTTCTCTCAGACCTGGACATGTGTCCGGTCTGATTCCACAGAACTGTCTGCTGTGCAGCCTGCCTACGTTAAGGCAGCCTCTCAGGTAGGTGCCCCAGCCAGGCTCCCAGCTGCTTCTGCTTCCCTTTGAGACCTCACGGGAACCAAAGGCTAATTCAACCTGGGCTCCTTCACTGACAGTGTCCTCTGTCCAAGGTGCTGGGGCTTTGCCATCTGGGACAGTCTATGGGGGCAGTTACTTTTCAGAGTCCTGAACAAGGCCTGTCCGGCTCCATAAATCGTATTTTGTGTGAAAGAAGCTGAATATTACATTGTTCTTTTTCTTTGAGTTCCTTAGGTCACGAAATCCTAAAGTAATCCTAATTCAAAACAAAAGCCTAAGTTACTAACTGTAACCTGTGCTCAGTCAGATAGATGCTTTGGAATGACTAGGGCAAAGCCCACATTTTCAGAAAGACAAAAGGAAAAAATAATAATTTGAAAATCTACAGCTACAATATATATGGTCTCTGACATATCGTTTTTTTTTAAAACAAATACAAGTACACAGTCCTGTGAATAGCTTTCTTTGGTCATGTTTGATGCCATAACGATATGTCTGAAAATGTTGAAGTATGTCTGGTTTTCAACTTTTGCCTTGACAACTCTTTGTTCAGTGAATCTTCTTGTACTACTCCCTAAACTCTTGTTTAATAAAATAAAACAAAGCACACTCAGAGTCTGATTTAACATATTTTCACATTTTGAGGTAAGCAAATAGAGCAGATGTTCCAGCGTTCCTCTATATTTCTATTTTAAAATGTTAGCCTATTTTCTATTCAGCATTTTCCAAGTAAGCCTGCATTATTAAAAACAAAATACAAGCGCAGACAGAAAAGGGCTGTGCCTTCTTGTTTTAAGAATAAAATCCATTAAATAAGGTTTTTCAACTTCGATTTTAATAGTAATAAGTTTAGAGAGGGAAAAATAGATCATTTAGATACTATTTCATTAGAAATCCCTAATCTCAGATATTTCAAGATGTGTTCGAAGATATTCATTTGAATGACTGTTAGATACATTTTGGGAGATATAATTATGGCATGAAAATAGAAAATCCATTAACTACTCCTAGCACCTCTAAATTCTTTTTATTGTTTAAGAAGAACAAGCATTATACTCCTAGTTCATCGATAAGATATGTTTTAGAGTAAAGCTAAAATAAGAGAAGGAAACCTTGTCTCTCTGAAAGGTCGCATTGATTTCCAGAGTTCCTTACTTTCAACGTTTAGAAAACTTTTCTGTTTCTTAAATTTCATTTGTTGGCATTTGGTAATTTGCTATGACCCAAGTTCAAAGAAACTGCTGGTATCAAGGTGTCATGTCTCAGATTTCATCCAGATAATGTGCACAGTCTGGTGATGGGGTTCCACTTGAAAACCACCTTCCGTCTTTGCTCTGAATCATGATCTCCTACCTCAGTTATCCTCACTGTCTTCTATATCTGTATACGCATGTCCTTACTGCTTCCTTTCCTGCAGTATGTTAATGTGCTCAAGTCTGTCCTGTTCAAACAAACAACCAACCCGCTCTGAACCTCATACAGCTCTAGGTACAGTTTTATTCTATTCCTAGTCAAAGGCCTCTGAAGAACCATCTTGTGCATTTTTTTTTTTCGCAGCTCCCCCCACCCTTTTTCTTCAGCCTACTGAAATGTGATTTCTCATCTTGCTGCTTTTGTGAAACCACTCTCACTAAGATCAGGGGTGGTATCCTAACTGTAAAATCCTCAGGCCACTTTTCAGTGTACTTGTTATTTCATCTCTCTCTAGCCCTTGACGTTGATAGCTGTTCTCTTCTCAGCAAACTCTCTTGTTTTTTTTATTAAAATAAAGTTATTTATTTATTTTTGTCTGCGTTGGGTCTTCATTGCTGTGCACGGGCTTTCTCTAGTTGCAGCGAATGGGGGCTATTCTTAGTTGCGGTGTATGGGCTTCTCATTGCGGTGGCTTCTCTTGTTGCAGAGCACGGGCTCTAGGCGCTTGGGCATCAGTAGTTGTGGCGTGAGGGCTCAGTAGTTGTGGCTTGCAGGCTCCAGAGTGCAGGCTCAGTAGTTGTGACGCATGGGCTTGGTTGCTCTGCGACATGTGGGATCTTCTCAGACCAAGGCTTGAGCCCTGCATTGTCCCCTGCATTGGCAGGTGGATTCTTAACCACTGTGCCACCAGGGAAGTCTCTCAGCAAACTCTCTTGACACCACTTTTCTCTGTTTACTAAGTGCATTCCTAAACATTTCCCAAGCTCCTCTATCAGCTCCTTTTACTCTACCCATTCCTTAAATTTTGGTGTTTCCTAAATATTGATTATAGATCCTCTTATATTTTCATACCTTATGTGCTCCTTGGGAGATTGAATCCACTTGCATGGTTTAAATATCCAAATGCTTATGAACTCTATCCACAACCTCTTCCTCAGGATTCAGATTCAGGTGTCTTACTGTCTCTCAAATATATCAGATTTGGGTCTCTTACTGTCTCTCAAATATGTTTGCTTGAATGTCCTACAAGTAGCTCAAATGCATTGTGTCTGAGTATTAGCTTACTATATTCTTTCACATACTACTTTTCTTCCTTTATTCCTTATTTACCCACTCAGCCAGTCTAGAAACCTCCAGGTCTTTCCGGTTTCCTCTTAATCCATTCTCCCCTTCCCCTCCCCCCTCCCCCCCCCCACCCATGCCTTAGCCCCATCCCAGTAACCAAGCTATCATTAAGTGGTCCTCATTTACCTTCTTCATAGCTTGCAAATTCATACTCCTCAACTCCTCCACCACTGCTTTCTCCTCCCCCGCACCCCGTTACTACTGAATTGTTGTTCAGACTTTCCACACACTACGCGTGGCACATTCCCTGTATCTAAGTCTTTCCACCATCCAGTCTGTTATTCTGTAATACCAATCTGCTTGATCCACAAAGAATCCTGAAGATGTTTACCCCTGCTTCAAACCTTTCCATAGTATTCTGTTATATAAGGGACACATTATATGGACCCTTTGAAAGTCTCTTTTTTTTGGGCGGGGGGAGTGGTCATGGCGAGTGGCAGGCAGCCAGCCACACCTAGTGGTGGTCACAGCAGAGAGCTGGCACAGTGTCTGTAAACCTGACAATGGCACTAGGGGTGGTCTTTTTCTTCCTGGTCCAGTGTTCTGTGCTCCCGCAGAGCTGTGACCCCAGAACCCAGGCGTCTCCAGCTCCGGCTACCTCAGAGTCTCTTAATACTCTTACTCTCCCAGACACTGCCTTCCAGCAACACCGGCTTTATTTGAACACATCCTGCCATTTCATATCATGACCCTTTGCAAATGCTTTTTCTCTGTTTCAAATTCCATCTTCAACTACTGGTGAACTAATTATTTCTCAGAGCTCAACATATATGTCACCCAGTTTCTGCAACAGTGCCTGGCCTTTGCCCAGCTTCTGTCAGGACCAGTGAAGAAATTTCTGAGCCCATGTTTCCCAAACCCTATTTTCTCCTTTATGAGGTAATGTATTTGTATGCTTTCCGATGCTTTTCTCCTGTCTTGCATTTCATGTTTTTCACAGTTAGGCAATCTCTTTCTCATTGGCCCAGATGCAACCCCTGCAACAAATGTTTTCTCTTTCTACTCCAAGTTTTGCTCTCAGCAACATCTCTACTCCCTTTCCTTTTTTTTTTTTTAAACTTTCCTATTCATAAACTGTTAATAATATGATTAGCTTAATAGTTTAAGCAACAAGTAATCCATAGTTATGGTTAATGTACAGAAATTATGCAAGTGAAATCTCCTGCCTTGAGGGAAAAAAATAAAACTTTGAACTGAAGAGTCTAAAGTACTTGTTGAAGAAAACACAGATATCCTGCTATATCCCTCTTTATCCTCAGATGTCCCTTTTGAAACATTAGCATCTAATGTAAATTGAAAATGATTTCTTATTTAATTGTAGTATTTTTCTTTTAAATTATTGCTGTTTTTCAGATGTATATTTATTTTGGCAATGCAAACAACAATGTTTCAACCAAATTATTAGTTGAGTAGGCATTATGATCTATCCTAGGGACAACAGAATTTTAAAGTGGGAAATTATGGTCTAAGTTTCACACAGCTGACTTATAGATACAGTTAAACATATTAGTAAGTCTAGAGCTGCCTTTTTGTATTTTTGAATTTTAGATGTCATAACTTAATATTGGACGCTTTCTTGTTCTCTCTGTTTTTTTATTTTAAATAAAGTATGGCCTCTCATTCTTGTTTTGTAGAGCACCTTTAAAATATTTGATGACTTTTTTTTTCTCTAACAGAAATAATGATACCAGTTTATTTTTAATGACCAAAAATTAATTCCATATAGAAAAAAAATGGATTTCAGTTGAGCTTTGGAAGAGTACTTTATGTCTCATTAGAGGATAAAGTCCGTTTTTTTGAAAATAAACTCCAACTGTCAATGCTATTGCTTCTGAAATAGAACATAGCTATTTACAACCTGTATTTTCTGAGAACTACTGCATAAGTAACACATAGATGTGGTTTTCTTTCCAACTGACTCGATTAAATTGTGGTCCTAAAGTGAAATATTAACAGTGGAATGGAAATTTGTATCTTTGTTACAGGGGACTTGAAAACAAATTGAACTTGTAAATAGGCCTTAGGTTTCATCTAAAATATGAATATTTCATTGAGCTATTGCTCTACAGATTTTAGGAAATCTAGTGTACGCTGCTGCTGCTTTTTTCAAAGCCACTGAGACCTCCAGAGTATCTCAGACCTTTGCAATTCAAAGTATGGTCCATGAACCAGCAGCATTTGCATTACCTGAGAGATTATTAGAAATATAGAATCTCATGCTCCAGCCTAGATCTCCTGAATTAGAGTCTGCATTTTGACGAGATCTCTTAAGTGTTTCAAATGCACATTGAAGTATGAGAAGCACTGCCTTAGACCAGTGGGGCTATTATCTATGTTCCCAAATTAGAGAAAGATAAGAGCCTCCTTGTAAAAATGGTTCTGGGCAATTCCACAGAACACGAGCAAACTCTCCATATCTGAGGAAAACTGGGGTAGAGACGAGTTGATGTGTGGAGGGAGGAGGTCCACGCAGAATCATGTTGTTTTAAATCTGGAAGGATCCGCAAAGATAATCTAACCCAACTCTATCTTTTCATAACCAGAAGTCTAAGCCCCCCCAAAATAAAATATTTATTGAATAAAATTTATTGTTGCCTGAGATCATAGTCTGCTTCATATAGTCTAGAATAATTAATACCACTTAATGACTAACTAGATGTATAGAAGGACATTCCATGCTTGGGCTTTTTAATTTTACCTGTGAAGTTTTCTCCAGTCTCCACGATTCAGTGTCACCAGGTCATGTGGACATTCTCCTAAGTCTGTTATGATAGCCAGTTTTCATGTGAATTGCACCTGTTTATACTTTTAACATTCAGAGTACATATCCTTTCTTTGGTATCATCATGATAGCCACATGACTAATTGAACTCAGTAGGTTGATTTTACTTTTCATGCAGAGTTTATCTGAGATTTGCCAATTTATTGATGACTAATGGAAGTTGATTTCTGGATGTGATTCAGAACCATGAACTTTTTACTCTTCCAAAATTTCTTAGCCAACCAAATTTCTTCTTATACCACTTTACTCATGTCACCAACTCTTATAGGTATTGTGTTATTCCTTTCCATTTCATAATATGCTGACTGATACCTCCTTGTGGCTGAATCTTGTGTCCTGGCCTTTCCTAACAACTAGCCTTAATTTCTTTGTTTCAACAAACTGTTGAAATCCAGTTTCCACCTTCTGTTCAAAACCCTTCTAAGTAGGCAATTAGTTATACAATTTATCTTTTGGGGCCCTTTTGCATCCACCCTGACCATGACCAAGATGCGATGGTCCTGTTTACTTTGTATGCATTGCATATTTTATTTGCCTTTCATCCTGTCAAATTTCTGACTTTACCTAATTCAATGGTTTAAAATTTTTATTACATACTTCTAGGTGTGGGATATTTTAAAATTATTATATCTTTACAATAAATTCAAGATATTAAAAACCTCATTTAGTAATGGTTATGAGGTTTCCTTTGAGAATTATGAAAGTTCTAAAATTAGAGGTGATAGTTGCACATTTCTGTAAATATACTAAAACCAACTGAATTGTACATTTTTAATGGGTGAATTGTATGGCATGTGAATTATCAATAAAGTTATTTTTACAAAAGAAAAAAAGACAAACCTCATTTAGGTTTAATTACCATATCCTAATTTTTAATCTTCCTGGAATTTAGATTGAATCGTTTATACCTACAGAACTGCAGTTTCACTTGGTTCAACTCTAGAGATGTACAGTTAGTTCATTAGCCCTTTATTTATGAAGATTTAATGAGTAGTTTACTTTTTTTTCCTTTGGGTAATATTTTTTCAGTTGGAATTTTATAAGTCTGGGAAGGTCTACCTTGTTTGTGAGAGAATAAACTAGTTTGCTCTTCTTTCTGCCTGCCAGGCAGTCAGCCCCAATCAACTGTTGATTAGTTGCTGAGGCCTGTGGGTAAGGTGACCATGTCCTAGGTCTCTCTGTCACTTGCCTGTGGTTAATCCTCCCCTGAGAGTCTGACCCCAGATAATGGGGAGAAGATTGTGGTTTAACTGTGATTTGGGATTACCTATGATATTCTCTTCTCCCCAGGTATCCGCATGACTGCTATTATTTCTTTAAACAGAGAATTGACTCCTGTGATTAATATCATTTGTCTTTTTCAGCTTGTAGTAAGTTTTAAAGTAAATTTCACCCCATTTAAAGAAGAAGAAAGATAGGGACTTCCCTGGTGGTCCAGTGGTTAAGACTTCGCCTTCCAATGCAGGGGGTGTGGGTTTGATCCCTGATCAGGGAGCTAAGATCCCACATACCTCTTGGTCAAAAAACCATAACATAAAATGGAAGCAGTATTGAAAAAAAAAAAAAGAAGAAAAATAAAGACACGTATTGGGAAGGCCAGGAATCTAGGAAAAGTTTGTATCTATATTTATTGGTATGTGGATTTTATTATTATTATTATTATTTTTGTGGTACACGGGCCTCTCACTGTTGTGGCCTCTCCCGTTGCGGAGCACAGGCTCCGGACGCAAGGCTCAGCGGCCATGGTTCACGGGCCCAGCCCCTCTGCGGCATGTGGGATCCTCCCGGACCAGGGCACAAACCCATGTCCCCTGCATTGGCAGGCGGACTCTCAACCACTGCACCACCAGGGAAGCCCCTGGTATGTGGATTTTAGTACAAAATTTCTGTGTTAATGTTTTAAAATGAGATGATACTACATGTACTTATAGGTCACAATACATGTTTTAATTGAACATACAAAAGTTTGTGGAGTTACTTAATACTGTACTGTTAGAGTAGATTTATGTTGTGATGGAGAATAGGAAAAGCATTACAATATTGTCCTTTTTCACAGCTTTTATTAAGAGTGTGTTGTGTTTTAAAATTCTGTGGCAACTATTTAAATTAAATTTATATTTCTAACATTGGTTACTTATTTTTAATGAATGAAAAAAATGCAAGAAAATAATCAGTATTTCAGTATACTATATAATGAAATTATTTTGCGTTCCAAAATAGATTTATTATAAAGAGACTTAAGTTCAGTAAAGGGATGTGGGAAAGCCATAAAACAGTAGTTATTTAAGTAAGGTATTAAATAGGATATTGATAGTTGAATTTGTTGTTAATAAATTCTTACATTAAAGTGAGTCTTTATACACTGGTTTGAAATTGCACACACATGAAAAGAAATATATTTTCTTGTCACTCAGGTGTATGTCCTGATGTAGGGTTTCATTTTTTTTTTTTTTAACACTTGTCTTAAAATGTCTTAGAGTGTGTTTGCAGTGATTTTATCTACACTTGAGCCAACCAATGTGAGAAATTCAATTTCCAGAAGACTGAAGCTACTTATCGTCAAACTCTCTTCCTGAGTAATGTAACTGAGAATATAAGTCTGCCAAACTATGTTTTCTGTCAATCATGAACATAAAGCAGTATAAAATAATGAACCTAATTTAAACATTACGCCCTTTACTTCAAAAGCTTGGAACAACTTACCAAAAAGACCACTTTACTAGTTCAAGTGGAAGGGGTTAGAATAGGATGGATGGTTGATATATTGAAGATTGCCATGCCTTGTATTCAGTATCATAGACCTACTCTCTTGCTTTGGTACATTTCTCCCTTTTCTTGTCCTTTTCCACAAGGTGTTATATGATTTTTTTTTTAAAGAGTATATAGTTCAGGAAGTCACTAAAATTTGACTCTGTGATTATATATAAATTAACTGACGGATGCATAAGTTAAGAATGCTTTTGGGCTTCCCTGGTGGCGCAGCGGTTGGGAGTCCACCTGCCGATGCAGGGGACACGGGTTCGTGCCCCGGTCCGGGAAGATCCCACATGCCACGGAGTGGCTGGGCCCGTGGGCCATGGCCGCTGGGCCTGTGCGTCCGGAGCCTGTGATCTGCAACGGGAGAGGCCACAGCAGTGAGAGGCCCGCGTACTGCAAAAAAAGAATGCTTTTACTTTAAAAGATTTTTATATATTAACCATTTTAGAAAAGAACTTCCTTGGCCTGTAATATAATAAGCCTGTTAGATTATGCACAAATTATATATATGTGTATATGTACATAAATGTATACGTTTCTCAAAGCCTAGTTCTTTGTATTCTAAGAGTCTAACTTATATTTTTTGCTTTTTAATGCTTGTATTTGAAGAGTCTAACATATATTCAGTAAATTTTTGAGCAATTTTTAATTTACATACAGTTGTAGCTCCTATATAAATTTGGGAATAATACTTAAATATGTAGCAGTTTGAGTAGCATAGAATTCTTGCCACTGTTCTTGCCCTCTTTAAGTCCAAGTCTGTTCTCTCTTACTGATGGTCCCTCTAAATTCATTTGCTCGTTTCATTTCAGTGCTGCCTCCAAATCGTAGATTGATATAGCTTGATCTCCTCCTACTTAGATTGTGAGCAACTTGGATAAGAAGTGTTTTGTATCTTCTTTGTACTTCTAGTGCTTGGTGTATTGTGAGGTACAATAACAGTTTCTTTTTTTTTTAAACAATATATTTCATTTTTATTGATATTTATTTAGTGCCTTATAAAGCTTGATTAGGTGATTCAGTTGGTTACTGAGAATTACAGTGTTGGTTACTTATTGTTTTATTTTTTCTCATTAGTTATCTATTTTATACATATTAGTGTATATATGTCAATCCCAATCTCCCAGTTCATCCCATCTCCCCTTCCCATCTTGGTGTCTATACATTTTTTCTCTACATCTGTGTGAAACCATAAACAAGACGAAAAGACAACCCTCAGAATGGGATAAAATATTTGCTAACGAATCAATGGACAAAGGATTAATTTCCAAAATATACAAACAACTCATGTAGCTCAATATCAAAAAAACAACCTAATCAAAACATGGGTGGAAGACCTAAATAGACGTTTCTCCAAAGAAGACATACAGTTGGCCAAAAGGCACATGAAAAGATGCTCAACATCACTAATTATTAGAGGGATGCAAATCAAAACTACAATGAAGTATCACCTCACACCAGTCAGAATGGCCATCATCAAAAAAATCTGCAAACAATAGATGCTGGAGAGGGTGTGGAGAAAAGAGAACCCTCTTGCACTGTAGATGGGAATGTAAATTGATACAGCCACTATGGAGAACTGTATGGAGGTTCCTTAAAAAACTACAAATAGAACTACCATATGACCCAGCAATCCCACTACTGGGCATATACCCAGAGAAGACCATAATTCAAAAAGACACATGAACCTGAGTGTTCATTGCAGTACTATTTACAATAGCCAGGTCATGGAAGCAACCTAAATGCCTGTCAACAGACGAATGGATAAAGAAGATGTGATATATATATATACAATGGAATAT
The DNA here is from genome assembly GCF_026419965.1 of Kogia breviceps. Classification (NCBI taxonomy): domain Eukaryota; kingdom Metazoa; phylum Chordata; class Mammalia; order Artiodactyla; family Physeteridae; genus Kogia; species Kogia breviceps. The sequence goes on from NC_081312.1 coordinate 22,379,627, forward strand.
TACTCAGCCACAAAAAGGAATGACGTGGGGTCATTTGTAGAGACGTGGATGGACCTAGAGACTGTCATACAGAGTGAAATAAGTCAGAAAAACAAATATCGTATATTAATGCGTGTATGTGGAATCTAGAAAAATGGTACAGGTGAACCTGTTTGCAAGGCAGAAATACAGACCATTACAGCTTCTTGATGAATATTTTGGGATAATTATGCTTGCTGATAAAAATTCTACCTTATGATTCCTTCATCTTTAACTCTTGGTCTTTTTTTTTTTTTTTTTTTTTTTTTTTTGCACCCACCTAAAGTCTGCCCTCAAAAGGATTTGATATAATTCAGACTTATAATAAAGTATATTAAAATTATCTGATATAGTTTTTCCAAAACTTTATGAAGCAAGGATATTCTCACTTGTTTTCCTGCAGAAATAGAGATAGAATGATAATTCCATTATTGTTTCTAAACCACCATTGGGAAATATTTGTAACATTTTAATACTCTTCTCTATTTGCTGTCATCAACTAATAGGAAGTTGAATGGGAGATTAGGGATGGGTTCCCGTGAGCTTCCTGTGTGATGCCTTAATCTGATCTAACAATCAGGGAAACAAAATGAAACAAACATGAAAGTTTGTTCAGTACAGAAACATTAGTTTTCTGGGTTTAAGAACTATTATTACAGAGAGCCTCTTGCGAAAGTTGATGCTATTTGTTAAGTCGTAGTAGCGAGTGTTGATTTCATTTATTTTTGTTAATGGGTATAGAATAAATAGGCGAGTGAATAACTGAATTTATGCATTCTTTGTACTTGTTGGCAAGGCTATTTTTACAATGAGAACAACGTAGCAGCGAGCAGAGAATTAAGGTCAGTATGGAGTCTGGACTAGTCCAGGTGAAATCATTTAAGCATAAGGATTGGAAAAAATTAGAGACCTCAAGAAGTTACTGATCATCTAGAAACATTTTTTGTTTTAAATAAAGTTAATATAATATTTAATACTTGTTCTAATCATTGTAGAGTTTGGAGAAGCATGCATTTTGGTAGAGGGTAAATATTTAAGGATGAGGTTAAATTGAAATACTGGCAAGTCTGTATTTTATAAAAGCTCTGACAGACAACTAGACATAGATAATCAGAGACTTAATCTGTCTTGTCTGTCTATTAAAAAGTCAAGCCAGAATAAAGTAAAGCAACTATTAGAAAGAAAGAAAGGGGGCAAGTAATTGGTTTAAGGTTTTCATACAGCGATTTTTTAAAAATCTTATTAATTCCAAGTCTATATATATTATATCTGTCACCTGAAAAAATGTCTATTATGTATTTAGTTTTTTTAAAGAATGTGGTGTGTCATCAGGCATTCCATGGTCAGATATTCATTTTCAAGCATGAGTTAGAGTTTCATTTCTGGGGAGAGTTCACTCTTACTTTTTAGCTTCTAACTGGTTAACCTCATACTTATTTAGTCTTCCTTTTTTTTTTTTTTAGACTGTAGTTAGAACATTTTGGCTTAAGCATTGTAAAAGCGTTTTTGATATTTTTGATAGACGATCTTTTACATGAAAGTAGCATTTGAGTTATTTCCTTTCACAGCAGGATTACATATTATCCTCAATGATTGTATCCAAGAAAAAAGTGGAATAGAGTCTGAATCTACTGTATACATGCTGTTCTATTTTCGTTTTAATTGAAATGGGGCTCTCAGGTCAACTGTGGGACTCCATGCTAACTGATGGGCAGTTCTTCATGACTGCAGCTGCTGTGTAATTTTCCCTTAAGCATATATATCTCTTAAAGAGTAACTGTCCATGTTGAAAATAGAGGGTGGATAGCAGTTGACAAACAGCCTTAAGCCAAGAAAATCAGAAAAATATAGGTTAGCTCATCCTAGCTTTCTGTATTAGGGACTCTACTATATAATTCCAAAATGTATGAAAGATGTCTCTTAAAAACATTTGAGCAACCAAACATTTTCCTTGCTAAAGCTCATAAATTATTTGTTGTGTTAATGCCAGTCTAATACCCCAATTACAGTGAAGGTTTTGTGGTTTTAATCTATTGTGAGATTAATAATACTGCTCTGTTTTCCTTTTGATATATAGCTGTATCTTTCTCTTTATCTTTCCATTAGCCTCAGCCACACTTAAGCAAGTTATGCATTTCCTGTAGTGTAGATTGTTACCTGAGGAAGAATACTCTTTCCTTTAAATATGCAAAGGGTTCTATTTCGTGTAACTGAAGTGACTTCCTTAAATTGTTATTTTAGTTTTTTTGAGCTAAATAACATTACTTTCTTTCACTCTTTGTTGCCTACTTTTGGTTCAACTTACTTTCTTTAGATTAAAACCACCTGGGTGGGAGAATTGCTTTCTAGCTCTTTTTAAGGTTATATGTCTATAAATAAGGAACAGATTATCAACAGAGAAGATGCAGAAAAATACACACGAACACACACGTGCTCCAAGTTTGAAGAGAGGTTGAAATACACTCTTTATAGGTAATTTAATGTTAAAACTACTTCATATATAAAAGCCTTATCTTAGATATAGTGCTTTTTCAGTTTGGCTCCCAAAGGTCTCAGATATGAGGCCACTATCATTTTGATACAAAAGACAAAGAAGGAGTATAAGAAAGGAGTATTTTAGACTCATTTCACTCACAAATATAAATGTAAATACCTAATATTGTATGAAAAAGATAATATGTAATGGTCAAGTTAGCTTTGTCCCAGACTCCAAAAACAGTTTAATATTAGAAAATCTATAAATGCCACTTACCACATTAAAGGATTAAATGAGAAAAAACTACATGATCATTATCAGTAGTTGTAGGAAAAAAGTATTTGATTAAGTTTGATGCAGATTCATATTAAAAAATTTTCTTAGTAAATTAGAAGACTTTTAAAATCTGATATAAAATATCTACCAAAATATTCCTTAAAAACAACATTTAAAATAGGAAGATACTTAAAAAACAGGTGTAAGGAACTCATTATCACCACTTCCATACAACCTTTTATTAGTATGAGCTGCTAGCCAGTGCAATAAAATAAGGTAAAGAAATTATGCAGTTAGGATAGGAAAGTAGGAAATAAAGCTGTCATGATTTATAGATAATCTGTTAAAAGAAAAAGAATCTACAGAAAAATTATTACTAATGATAGAAATTAACAAGTGTCTGGATATAAAATTCAATATGTAGAATCAATTACATTTGTATTTACTAACAGTGAGCAATTAGAAAACATAGTTTTAAATATTCTGTTTACAAAAGCAGCACAATGATAATGTACTTTGGAATATATCTATGAAAAGATGTGTAAGATGTTCACATGCATATTATAAAACTGCTGAAATACTTTGAATGATAAATGATGAAATATATCATGTTCATGAATAGGAAAACTTTATATCATAAGTATCTTCAATCCTTTCCAAATTGACCTATAGGTTTGGCAATATTAATTCTAATTAAAATACCAAAGTGCTTTTTATATAACTTGATAAGTTTATACTAAAATGTTTAAGGACATGTAAGTGAACAAATGTAGCTTAGAGAAATTCTGAAGCAAACAAGTATGGGGTCTTATCCTAATACATGCCAAAGCTTAATGTGAAGCTATAGTAATCACGACTTGTGTGGTATCAGTTCAAGGATAGACTATTCAGTATCAATCTCAGCAACAAAGGAAAAAAAAATATATATATATATATGAAACTTTGAAATATGTCAGTTTACATGAAACTTTAGGGGGAAATGAAGGAGTATTCAGTAAATGTGATAGGGAAAAATGGTTGATCCACATAGTAAAAATTTTTAAAGTATCCCTTATTCATTGACAGTTTTGGCAGTCTTAATTACTTCTTTTCATCAAAGGATACTTTAAAAAAAAAGAAATAAACTACAGATTAAAAGATATAAGTTCTAGGGCTTCCCTGGTGGCACAGTAGTTGAGAATCTGCCTGCTAATGCAGGGGACACGGGTTCGAGCCCTGGTCTGGGAAGATCCCACATGCCGTGGAGCAACTAGGCCCGTGAGCCACAACTACTGAGCCTACACATCTGGAGCCTGTGCTCCGCAACAAGAGAGGCCACGATAGTGAGAAGCCCATGCACCAAGATGAAGAGTGGCCCCTGCTTGCCACAACTAGAGAAAGCCCTTGCACAAAAACGAAGACCAAACACAGCCAAAAAAAAAAAAAAGAAAACTGTACTGTCAATACATAACACACCACAAATTCTATCCTTTAAAAAAAAAAAAGGTATTCTAAAATTTAACTTACTAAGGATTAATATCAAGAATAAATGAACTAAAAATCAATAAGAAAAAGACAACTCAATCAAAATGGGCAAAAAACATGAATAAATATTTAATAGAAGAAAGATATAGGTTCAATAAACAGGAAGAAATAATGAGGTAATTGCAGGTTATAATTCAATAAAATCTCATTTAGCATACATTTATATCTAACAATATCAAAGGTTGGAAAGGATATGGGGTCACCAGTATCTTATGAATTGTTGGTGTAGTATAAGTTAGTATAACCTCTCAATAAAAATTTGTATTCTCTTATAAAGTTGAACAGTCACATACTGTGTGTTCTAGTAATATTACTCCAGAGTATTTACCCAAGAGAACCTCTTACATATGTATAACAAGTGGTATGTCTAAGAGTATGTTTAAGATCCTGTAAGGGAGCAGGAAAGAGTGAAAAGGAATAGGGAGTGATTATGAGATTATAGCAGAACGGCTGTAATTAATGGTTTCATTAAGCTAGGATGCAATTTCCATTTGAACCATACAACCGCTCTGTACTTTAAACAGGATGTAAGTATTATGCTACACATAGTAGTATCTTTATGGATTGAGAATTTGTATATTATTTTCATGCAATAGAACAAGGTGTCTGGGTCTCTTTATAGGGGAAAATATGAAATAAGGTTCTCTAGTGGTTAAGCCAATGTGACTGTTTTACCTTACTGTCTCCTCTGTAATAAAGGAAGCTCAGTGCCAGAATATATGGTTGAAATACAATAAAGCAAGTTAGTATGAACTGTACCCCTTTTATTCTATCTCTTTCACACATGTACTGTTATACATATGTATTCAGTATATCACACATACATTTTTGAGACATATTTTTTTCTTCATTTGAAACTGTAGAATTTTCCAAGACTCAATAAAGAAATTTTCTTATAAAGAGAAGAAAATTAAGCTCTTGAACATTTTCTTTTCCCTGTTCCAAAATACATTTTGCATTTGACTGAATATTTTCAGAACCTCCCGATCCATTTTATAGAAATAATGTGATATGTCACAGACTTTGAGTGCTGTAAGATCACTTCTTGATGAGCAGAAGTAGAAAATATTTATAAAGATATAATATCTAAAATATCTGTAATAATGATGATAATGATGATTGTGAATAATTACAGGAATAATTATTACTATAATAACATTATTCATGACTGCTGGCTATGCAGTAAGCATAGTATTAATTGCTTTTAGTAATCCTGTTAAATGTCCTTTGATTTAGGGACTTCCCTGGTGGACCAGTGGCTAAGACTCTATTCTTCCACTGTACACTGTAGGGGGCATGGGTTCCATCCCTGTGTCCGGGAGCTAAGATCCCACAAGCCATGTGGCATGGCCAAAAAAAAAGGTCCTTTGATTTAGATATTGTTATCCTTTTAAGTTCAGCTATCACACAATTGATATGGTTCAAAGCTAGGGCTGGAATCCAGGTTTTCTGATTAAAATCTTTTAGCCCTTTATCAGTTCTCTATACCAAAAACATATTCATTTAAAAAAGTGGAATAAAAAATAGAATGAATATTCAAGAAACTTTCTAAAAAATCTTTTGTCTGAAAAGAAAGGTAAATGCACTTCTTTTTCATAATCCTATTTATATAATTATTTGTTTTATTTTCTCTGCTGAGTTGCTTCAAAATTTGCCAGTCAGAAGCATTGTCCATTTCCTATAAAGGACAAGTGATTCAAAATCCTTTATTATTTTTGCTGTGAAGATAGCATTTTGTTGGATTTATTAATTAATTTTGGGGAGTTTATGGAAGCTTATCTTTTCTAGAGTTCTGATGCTTAAAAAGAAAAAAAAGGGAAAAAAAAAGTCATACATATCTTCTTCAGGAAAACCAAAGGTAGGCCAGGATTATATGTTGTAAGCAGTTTTACATTTCTATGTATATTATTCCTTTGCTTTAATGCATTTAAAAAATGCTTATCAGTTCATTAATGAAACAATAGTTTTAGTGAGACAAGAAATGCTGACATATTTCTTTTAATGAATATCCTGGCTTTCTTTGTGCAAACAACTACCACAAAGGGTTCCTTTATGATTTCAGAATGGAGGTGTTTTAAAATGATTTATAATTATGTAAATCTTTTACTAGAATGGTAATTTTAAAATTTTGCTAAGACTATAAATTTCCTTTTTATCGTTAATTGCGGGCCTAACATAGATTTCAGGGGAAAAAAATACCCTGAATATGAGACGTGCTGTTATATAGATGATACTATACATAAACGTTTGCCTGTCTTTTCTAAGATTTCTAACAATTACATATTGTTTTTTTTAAACCTTGAGTATCTTAGAGACAAAAGTTTAGAACCTTGAGCTTGAGAACAAATTATTTTGAGAGGATAAAGACAGGAATTAAGTTGCCACTGATAGCTTTCACTTAACTTACATTTACCAACTTCGGTGGAATAATTATTCAGAAAAGTGTTATCTTTTGATTTTGCTTAGTTTTCATGTGATATAGTATTCTTCCCAGTGCTATAGTATTTCTGAACTAGAAAATAACATTATTGAATTAGAAAGCATAAGCTGTTCTTGTGAAATGAAACTAATTGATTTCGAGGTCAAAGAAATTTTAGAAAAAAAAGGGAAAATAAACCATATTACAGATGGGCATTTGATGGGCACAAATACATATCTATAAATGACAATGAAAAACAAGAGGCCAAGGAAAGTATTAAAAACATTGGAGCTTGGTTCAAAATTATGGCTCCGCACATCCCCAAACCCCCTATGCTTTGTAGCTAAATACCTTACCTTAAAAATCTTAGCTATGTTGGATTTGTTTGTTTGATTGCTGGTTATCTTTGTAGTTCCTTTTTATAGAAACTAATTTCAAGAAGTATTTTAATATACTGACTAGAATTAGCAATTCTGTGACATTCGTTTTAAAAAGATTTTTCTGTTCATGTTTAGTACACTTTTGTTGCTTAATAAAGCATCTCAAAATTTAATACTGTCAAGTTAATTTCAGAGAACAAGAGACAATTACTATGCTTCTTGTGAAAATATTTTAAAGAATAGTTTTCCCTAGTGTAAATTTCTTTTTTATAATAAATTGTATAGATTTGTTAATTTTACAGCCAGTAACTAGCTTATATATATATTCTATTGATATTGCCAGAAAAATAGACCTAGAAATCTATAATTTATAATTGGCAGGCCACTGGCTCTCAAGGTCAGTTTATGTGTCATCTTTTTGGTGTAACTCTCTGTTTTTGCTTTTACTAAATTGGAATTGTGAAAGGTGCTTTTAAACATCAAGAACCTGTCAGTTTTGATATGTGAGGATAATTTTTGTAGATGTAAAATTCTCCCTAACCTGTCCCCTCTGCCCTTTCCCCAAAACGCAAGAAGGAGAAAACTGATTACTATATATAGACAATACAATAAGGATATCAGTGATTTGTGAACAGTAAACCATAAAGCAACATCCCCTATAATAAATCAGTCCTTCTCCATGGCTTATTAAAGTAAAGCATCCAATTTGCCCAGCTTGCAAAAAGAGTGGTGAATTTCAATTCTAACTATTCACATGTCTAAACTCTTTTTGGTTTGTTATCAGTCAATTCCCTGTTTAGTTCTCTTTATTCCCCATAACTTGTCTTTGTTACAGAAGGGATTTTATCTTATTTATAAGGTGTAGAAAAGGACTGTGCTTCCTGTTTTCACTGTAGAGGCAGTGATTGTGTTGTGTTGTGACTTAGCATGACACAAGGTTTGAGAATGACTGAAATGATCTTAGGTTTAGTTTGGATACTCTTCTCCGGAAGTCTGCCTTAAGATATTTTTATTAATGATGAACCATATGTAACTAACTGATGGAGAAGTCTGTCAAAGAATGTGGCATTTGTGACTATCTGATACCTGCAGTACTTTACCTGTAATCCAAGGCTGTTTAATTACAGAGCAGTGGTTTGTAGTTCTCATGTGTTATTTTAATTCAAAAACAATCAGCTTATAAATCTGTTTACCTTTATCTCCCTAGTGGAAATATTAAGCATTCTAACTTTCAGTGTGTTATATTTAATAACTTACCATCTGATACCATGCTGGGTGTCATCATCTATGACGAACTTCTCTTCTCCTTCTGGATCTCTGTTTGATCTGATTACCTACAGCATCCTAAGGAGCCACCAAATGCTTATAGTTATTACTCTGACAACCTCTTGCTTTAAGTAAGGATTCTTTGATTTAGTAGAATTTAAAAGTAAGAAGGGAAAAGCAACTGAATGTGATATGGCTCAAGATAACTTATGCCTCGAGATAACAATCATTGAATCAAATTTATATGAAAAGGCAAGTATAGAATCTTTCTCACATAAAAATCTCTGTAAATAATAATTTTAAGATTTATATTATTTTTTTAAATGGTGATGGATCTTTATAAAAATGAATTGAAAGTTGGAGGTGAGTTAGGTACCAGCAGCTGATAAATGAAGTGTGACGGCTTTAGGTTTTAAAAATGTTGATCTGTTATAATATCACTGAATATCTGGAATTTTAGTTCTGTCTCACATTTGCAGGTTAGAAATGCTGAAACATTTAGTCCTGTGCCCTTTTATTAACCTCTCAGTGAAACTGAATAATCATGTTGTGATATCCGTGTTCTTCTAAATTTTCTAACTCTTTCTTAACATACTTTTTATTAGTAGAAATCCAAGTGCCAGGAAGCAGTCAAAGCAGGAAGAACCTTGGGAGAGAGAGTAAACCAGAGTTATGTTCCTATATGTAAAAGCAGCATCAAAATGATTTCTTTTTCCTCAAAAAACTAAGCCTCCAACAATACAATACGAGTATTGTAGCACAGAATAGCAGAATACAGTTTCCAGTTTTTCTGGAGTGAGATCTATAAATATAATAGCATTGGCCACATTAATTAGATATACGTTTATTTTCAGTTGATTATTTCCAAATTCTTGCCTTTAAAAATTTCCTGATCTCCTCAGACTTCTAACAGATATCTAGAAAGTGTATGTTCGTCTAGTCTTAAGCTTCCAATTGCCACTTTGAAGATAATGTTTACCCTTAAAACTGTTTGTAACTCAGGGTACTTAGAAATATTAGTAATTTGTTGTGATAATTTCTTTTCATTATATTTAAGATACAATGAGCAGCCAGATTTTTTTCTGGATTTGTTTTTGTGTGTGTGTTGGAGCTAGTAAAGCTTTAATTTTTTAGATTTTTATTATAGTAAAGTTGGAACAAAATCAGTAATTGAACTCAATTGATCATCTCAGTCTTCACAAAATACATCCTGAATAAGCACCAGCCTTTAAATAATCAACAAATGTTATTCCACCAAAGATGTTGGTCAAGCCAGGGTTGCAGTTCTTTAGGGAAGGAGAGGTTTTTTAAAAAATTTATTTATTTATTTATTTATTTATTTATTATTTATTTTTGGCTGCGTTGGTTCTTCATTGCTGTATGCAGGCTTCCTCTAGTTGCAGCGAGCGGGGGCTACTCTTTGTTGTGGTGCACGAGCTTCTCATTGCAGTGGCTTCTCTAGGTGCTCGGGCTTCAGTAGTGGTGGCACGTGGGCTCAGTAGTTGTGGCTCGCGGGCTCTAGAGCACAGGCTCAGTAGTTGTGGCACACGGGCTTAGTTGTTCCACAGCATGTGGCATCTTCCCAGACCAGGGCTCGAACCCGTGTCCCCTGCACTGGCAGGTGGATTCTTAACCACTGTGCCACCAGGGAAGTCCCGGAGAGGTTTAAAATGAAGTTATAGTCACATCCTGTATTTTCTTCGTATATAAATGATACTTGATCCTCTCAGAACATTTTTCTTGTACTTTACTCAAGTACTATAAATTTTGCAAATATTTTAAAATGTGTTTGCCGTAAATCAAATGTCTTACCCTTTCAGGACATTTTTTAAAGGTCTGCCAAAATAAAATGACAATGTATTAGAGAACTCACAAGTGTTACAGTGACAGAAAAGCTTAACACACACTGTCTCAATTAATAAGGAACTTCCTTTGCACATGTGTATTAGTTTGCAACGGCTTCCATAACAAAGTACTGCAGACTAGGTGACTTAAACAATAGCAATTTATTTTATCACAGTTCTGGAGGCAAGAAGTCCAAGATTAAGGTGCCGACAGGGTTGGTTGGGTACATTCTGAGACGTTTCCCCTACTTGTGGAGGCCATATGCTCCCTATTCTCTCTCCTTCTGTCTTTATGCTTTTCCCTCTCTGTGTATACTAATCTCTTCTTTTACAGACACCAGTCATATTGGATTAGGACCCACCCTAGTGACCTCTTTTTACTTTAACCACCTCTTTTTATTTATTTATTTTGGTCAAGCCATGCGGCTTGTGGGATTTTAGTTCCTGGACCAGGGGTCAAGCTGAGCCCTTGGCAGTACTAACCCCTTGACCGCCAGGAAATTACCTACCTTAACCACCTCTTTAAAGGACCTATCTTCAAATTCACTTATGTTCTGAGGTACTGGGGGTTAACTTCATCATAATGAATTTGGGGGGGAACACAGTTCAGCTCATACCAGAAGGTATGGGACTTTCACAGATACTTAGGTCTCCTATCTTTCAATGTTGTTAAATTTGTCTGCTTTATTTTTTTTCCTTAATCAGACTTGACAAATAATTTTTCATTTTTTAGTCTTAAAAAAAAACAGCTTTGGGTTTTACTGATTTACTCTACTGTGACATTTAAAGAAGTTAGTTGATGCTTCTATAACTAATTACTAAACCTTCCCAAATCCACTGTTCTTTCTGAGAAGAGAGAACCTAGAGGTAACCACTATTTGAACTTGGTGTTTATCATTCCTAAACATATTATGTCCTTTTATTACTACATATTGTCTATCAACAAAATATATATATACTATTGATTATAGATTTTTAAGCTTTATATGGATTACTTTTTCCACATAATAATCAAATTTTTAATTTTTACTCTGTTGACCGTGTACTGTAGTTTTTTTAAAAAATTTAATTAATTAATTAATTTATTTTTGGCTGTGTTGGGTCTCTGTTGCTGCGTGCAGGCTTTCTCTAGTTGCGGCAAGCGGGGGCTACTCTTCGTTGCAGTGCGCAGCCTTCTCATTGTGGTAGCTTCTCTTGTTGCGGAGCACGGGCTCTAGGTGTGCAGGCTTCAGTAGGTGTGGCAGGCAGGCTCAGTAGTTATGGCTCGCGGGCTCTAGAGTACAGGCTCAGTAGTTGCGGCGCACAGGCTTAGTTGCTCCGCGGCATGTGGGATCTTCCCGGACCAGGGCTCGATCCCATGTCCCCTGCACTGGCAGGTGGATTCTTAACTGCTGTACCACCAGGGAAGTCCTATACTGTAGTTTTAATTCATTTTAACTGCAGTTATACCATCATTCATTTTTAGAGTTACTTCAGTAACCTTTGATTACTCACTTACTTCCTTCAATGATTATGCATTTATTGAGGCTTTCTATTTCTTTTTTAAGCCAATTATCATAAAGTTCGTTATAGTACTCTCGTAATAGTTTAAGAAACTCAACTGCATTTCTAACTGGCACATACTTTTTTTCTAACAATTTTTTTTATTTTTCTTTTTTACCATTATCAATTTCTGATCAGTTTATTAGCATTTTTCCCTTTCTGAGAGAAATTTTGGTACTCTTGTCCCTCTAATCTTTTTTCATTATCTGTATCATTAATTTCTGCCCTTATATTTATTATTTCACTCCTTTTCCCTTCTCAATATTTAGTCTGTTTTTTCTTTTTCTAGTTTCTTAAGGAGAATATTTAAACTAATTTATTTCCAATATTTTAAATTAATGGATTAAAGTAATACATTTATTTATGTTTAGTTGTATTCCCTGAGTTTTGATATATGGTGCTTTCATTGCTGTTCATTTATAAATATTTTACAATTTCCATTATGAGTTATATAGGAGTACAACTTGATTTTTCAATCCCTCAAATTTTTGTTTCTGTTTTTGTTTCACTACTTTCCAATGCCAATTTTAAATTTAATTGCAGTATTATCAGATAACTGGTGTTTTTAATATTTGTCCCTTGAAATTTATTACACTTCCTTTATATCCTAATGCCTGTCATACTTTTGTATTTCATGTATATTTTAAAAATATATATGCGTATATCATTTCTGTTTGTAGTGTAAGAATTTTGTATGTATCTAATGATTTAGCTTATTAATTTTGCTGTTAGAATCTTTTTTGTTTTTTTCTTAATCAATTCATTTATGATAGAGTATGTTAAAATTTCAAATAAAATCTTGGATAGGCATGCGGAATCTTATAATAGTAACAATTTTCCTGTTTTCCGTAGTGGCTGCACCAATTTGCATTCCTACCAACAATGCACAAGTGTTCCGTTTTCCCCACATCCTTGCCAACACTGTTGTTTCTAGTCTTTTAGATAATAGCCAGTCTAACAGGTATGAGTTGATATCTCATTGTGGTTTTGATCTGCACTTCCCTGATGATTACTGATGTTTAGCATCTTTTCATGTACCTATTGGCTATCTGTATGTCTTTTTAAAAAAATTTTTATCTTATATTGGGGTATAGTTGATTAACAGTGTTGTATTAATTGCAGGTGTGCAGCAAAGTGATTCAGTTATATATATACGTGGATCTATTCTTATTCAATTTCTTTTCCCATTTATGTTATTACGGAATATTGAGCTGAGTTCCCTGTGCTATACAGTAGGTCCTTGTTGGTTATCTATTTTAAATATAACAGTGTGTACAGATGAATGGATCAAGAAGATGTGGTACATATATGCAATGGAATATTACTCAGCCATTAAAAAGAATGAAATAATGCCATTTGCAGCAACATGGATGGACCTGGATATTATCATACTAAGTGAAGTAAGACAGAGAAAGACAAATATCATGTGATATTGTTTATATGCGGAATCTAAAAAAATGATACAAATGAACCTATTTACAAAACAGAAACAGTCTCATTGACTTAGAGAATGAGCTTATGGTTACCAGGGGGAAGAGTGGGGGGAGGGATAGATTGGGAGTTTAGGATTGACATGTACACACTGTTTGTCTTCTTTGGAAAACTGTCTGTTTAGATTTTCTGCTCATTTTAAAATTAGATTGTTTTTCTGATAGTCAGTTGTATGAATTATTTATATATTTTGGGTATTAGCCCCATATGAGATATATGATTTGCAAGTATTTTCTCCCATTCAGTAGGTTGCCTTTTCATTTTGTTGATGATTTCCTTTACTGTGCAGAAGCTTTTTAGTTTGATATCATTCCAGTTGTTTATTGTTGCTTTTGCTTTTAGTGTCATATTCAAAAAAATCATCACTAAGACCTATGTCAAGGAGCTTTCTGTCTGTGTTTTCTTGTAGGAATTTTATGGCTTCAGGTATTATATTTAAGCCTTAATCCATTTTGAGTTACTTTCTGTGTATTATGTAAGATAATGGACAAGTGCTTTTTGGTTGTTTATTTTATTTTGTTTTGCATATGGCGGTCCAGTTTTCCCCAAACCATTTATTGAAGAGACTGTCCTTCCCCCACTGTATATTCTTGTGTCCTTTGTCATAAATTATTTGACCATATGTGTAGTTTTATTTCTGGGGCTTCTATTCTGTTCTGTTGATCTTTGTGTCTATTTTTATGCCAATGCCTGCTGTTTTAATTACTGTAGTTTTGTAATACAGTTTGAAACTAGGGAGCATAATTTCATAAACAAGATGAAAAGACAACCCTGAGAATGGGAGAAAATATTTGCAAATGAAGCAACTGACAAAGGATTAATCTCCAAAATTCACAAGCAGCCCATGCAGCTCAATATCAAAAAAACAAACAACCCAATCCAAAAATGGGCAGAAGACCTAAATAGACATTTCCCCAAAGAAGATATACAGATAGCCAACAAACACATGAAAGAATGCTCAACATCACTAATCATTAGAGAAATGCAAATCAAAACTACAATGAGGTATCACCTCACATCAGTCAGAATGGCCATCATCAAAAAATCTACAAACAATAAATGCTGGAGAGGCTGTGGAGAAAAGGTAACCCTCTTGCACTGTTGGTGGGAATGTAAATTGATACAGCCACTATGGAGAACAGTATGGAGGTTCCTTAAAAAACTAAAAATAGAATTGCCATATGACCCAGCAATCCCACTACTGGGCATATACCCAGAGAAAACCAAAACTCAAAAAGACACATGCACCCCAGTGTTCATTGCAGCACTATTTACAATAGCCAGGTCATAGAAGCAACCTAAATGCCCATCGACAGACAAATAGATAAAGAAGATATGGTACATATATACAATGGAATATTACTCAGCCATAAAAAGAAACGAAATTGGGGGCTTCCCTGGTGGTGCAGTGGTTGAGAGTCTGCCTGCCGATGAAGGGGATGTGGGTTTGTGCCCCGGTCCGGGAAGATCCCACATGCTGCAGAGCAGCTAGGCCCGTGAGCCACGGCCGCTGAGCCTGCACATCCGGAGCCTGTGCTCCGCAATGGAAGAGGCCACAACAGTGAGAGGCCCATATACCAAAAAAAAAGAAACAAAATTGGGTCATTTGTAGAGACATAGATGCATCTAGAGACTGTCATACAGAGTGAAGTAAGTCAGAAAGAGAAAAACAAATATCGTATATTAACACATGTATGTGGAACCTAGAAAAATGGTACAGTTGAACTGGTTTGCAGGGCAGAAATTGAGACACAGATGTAGATAACAAATGTATGGACACCAAGGGGGGAAAGTGACAGGGGGTGGTGGTTCTGGTGTGATGAATTGGGAGATTGGGATTGACATGTATACACTGATGTGTATAAAATTGATGACTAATAAGAACCTGCTGTATAAAAAAATAAATTAAATAAAATTCAAAACTTATACAAAAAAGCACACCATTTTATGGTGAACTTAGTGGGAAAAGAAGCTGATATATTATCTGGAGACATGAAAGTAAAAGCTTGCTAATTATAATAATTAATAAGAACCTGCTGTGTATAAAAAGAAAATAAACGTCAAAAAAATGCTTCCAGCTTTTTTGTTTTTCTTTCTTGTGATTGATAAAAAGTATTGCTTCCCACTAGCTACTGGTTTACATTTGGTAGTGTATATAAGTCCATGCCATTCTCTCACTTTGTCCCAGCTTATCCTTCTCCCTCCCCATCTTCTCAAGTCCATTCTCTAGTAGGTCTGTGTCTTTATTCCCATCCTGCCCCTAGGTTCTTCATGACCATGTTTTTTGTTTGTTTTTAGATTCCATATATATGAGTTAGCATACGGTATTTGTTTTCCTCTTTCTGACTTACTTCACTCTGTATGGCAGACTCTAGATCCATCCACCTCACTACAAATAGCTCAATTTCGTTTCTTTTATGACCGAGTAATATTCCATTCTATATATGTACCACATCTTCTTTATCCATTCATCTATCAATGGACACTTAGGTTGCTTCCATGTCCTGGCTATTGTAAATAGAGCCACAGTGAAGACTGTGGTACATGACTCTTTTTGAATTATGGTTTTCTCAGGGTATATGCCCAGTAGTGAGATTTCTGGGTCGTATGGTAGTTCTATTTTTAGTTTTTTAAGGAACCTCCATACTGTTCTCCATAGTGGCTGTATCAATTTACATTCCCACCAACAGTGCAAGAGGGTTACCTTTTCTCCACAGCCTCTCCAGCATTTACTGTTTGTAGATTTTTTGATGATGGCCATTCTGACTGATGTGAGGTGTTACCTCATTGTAGTTTTGATTTGCATTTCTCTAACGATTAGTGATGTTGAGCATCCTTTCATGTGTTTGTTGTCAATCTGTATATCTTCTTTGGAGAAATGTCTTTTTAGGTCTTCTGCCTATTTTTGGATTGGGTTGTTTGTTTTTTGGATATTGAGCTGCATGAGCTGCTTGTAAATTTTGGAGATTAATCCTTTGTTAGTTGCTTCATTTGCAAATATTTTCTCCCATTCTCGGGGTTGTCTTTTCATCTTGTTTATGGTTTCTTTTGCTGTGCAAAAGCTTCTAAGTTTCATCAGGTCCCATTTCTTTATTTTTGTTTTTATTTTCATTATTCCAGGAGGTGGGTCCAAAACGATCTTGCTGTGGTTTATGTCAGAGTGTTATTCCTATGTTTTCCTCTAAGAGTTGTATAGTGTCCGGTCTTACATTTAGGTCTTTAATCCATTTTGAGTTTATTTTTGTGTATGGTGTTAGGAAGTGTTCTAATTTCATTCTTTTACATGTAGCTGTCCAGTTTTCCCAGCACCACTTATTGAAGAGGCTGTCTTTTCTCCATTGCATATTCTTGCCTCCTTTATCAAAGATAAGGTGACCATATGTGCGTGGGTTTATCTCTGGGCTTTCTATCCTGTTCCATTGATCTATATTTCTGTTTTTGTGCCAGTACCATACTGTCTTGATTACTGTAGATTTGTAGTATAGTCTGAAGTCAGGGAGCCTGATTCCTCCAGCTCCATTTTTCTTTCTCAAGATTGCTTGGCTATTCAGGGTCTTTTGTGTTTCCATACAAATTGTGAAATTTTTTGTCCTAGTTCTGTGACAAATGCCATTGGTAGTTTGATAGGGATTGCATTGAATCTGTAGATTGCTTTGGGTAGTAGAGTCATTTTCACAGTGTTGATTCTTCCAATCCAAGAACATGGTATATATTTCTATCTGTTTGTATCATCTTTAATTTTTTTCATCAGTATCTTATAGTTTTCTGCTTACAGGTCTTTTGTCTGCTTAGGTAGGTTTATTCCTAGTTATTTTATTCTTTTTGTTGCAGTCGTACATGGGAGTCTTTCCTCATTTTCTCTTCAGATTTTTCATCATTAGTGCATAGGAATTCAAGAGATTTCTGTGCATTAAATTTGTATCCTTCTATTTTACCACATTTATTGATTAGCTCTAGTAGTTTTCTGGTAGCATCTTTTGGATTCTCTTTGTATAGTATCATATTATCTGCAAACAGTGGCAGCATTACTTCTTTTCCGATTTGTGATAATCCATTTTGATTCTTACAATGACTGAGGTCACAGTCAATAATAATTCGTTAAAGATAACTGTTTTTTTAAAAAACTTTTTCATCGGTAATTAATTAGAAAATGTAGTAAAATAACCATCTCTAGAGACTGCAATATTATTTATGTTTTAGATATAAATTGAATTGTAGACTTTAAAATCTAATGTTTGAAACTATGCTTAATATTTTATATTCTAAACAGAAATAATTACCACTGTAAAACATGTAAGTCAGCCACCTTTCATGACATAAACTATTTAGAGTACCTTTCCTAAATATTTTAGTGCCCACAAATGATGTATATTTTCATTAATTAATTATTGAATGTTTCAACGAATGTTATCCTCTGTTGCTGGGGTCGTTTGAAATGTTACTGCTGTTTCTCATGTGTTCAGCTCAGATCAAGTTAATCATATCTAAAAATCCTGTAGTATTACCAATCTGGAAAAAGCATTTGTCTAAGCAGGCAGAAAGCTTCTCTCTCTGTTGATGGAAGATTTGATAGAAACTGAGTGATGTTGTTTCAGCCCAATGTATTCTTTTTTTTTTTTTTTTTTTTTTTTTTTTTTTTTTGTGATATGCAGGCCTCTCACTGTTGTGGCCTCTCCCGTTGCAGAGCACAGGCTCTGGATGCGCAGGCTCAGCGGCCATGGCTCACGGGCCCAGCTGCTCCGCGGCATGTGGGATCTTCCCGGACCGGGTCACGAACCCGTGTCCCCTGCATCAGCAGGCGGATTCTCAACCACTGCGCCACCAGGGAAGCCCCCCAATGTATTCTTTATAATTAAGCAATTGATGTCCTTTAGTCCATTAAGCAATTTCAGCCACCTTCCCCAACACTACTTTGAATTCATATTTTATTGGTTAATCTGATCACTTTAAATCTCATTAGTTGGAGTTGAGAGGCAACATTAGTGAAAAATATGAATTGCATAAAACATTCTGGAAAAATGTACTTATATTGCTTAATATATATAGTTATTTGAAGTCAAACTGTTCAGGAAATACCTTCTTTAATGAAAAGAAGAATTATAATTTCACAGTATCTTTTTAAGGGATAATGTTGGCCTGTATTTACAGTCTGTTTACATGTATCTACTTAACAAGCGCAACTGAAATTCTTGTAAACAGTTTGGTCTTTCAATTGTATAAATATTCCCCTTGAAAACAATTTGCACTATTTTTCTTGTTATTCTTAAGAGAGAGACTTCAGTTTAGCCCCTATCATAAGCAGAAACATATCTCCAATTAAAATAGATTCATGACCTTGAACCATTAGGGAGAAAGAACAATTTCCGACTTCGTCTGTCCAGGGCCTCTTGCACCTTTGAAGTATATTGATGGTGGTGGTAAGATGTAAGGTGATCCTAGCAATGACAAACATTAGCACAACAAACCATTATGCTCTAGTTTTAACCAGATGGAAGGAAATAAAGCCATAGCACTATTGGCAGTGGAGCAGAAGAGGAGGAAAGACTGGATGCTATTGGTTTGTCTGGTGGGGGAACACTTTTTATTTAATATTCTTTTTATAATACTTACTAGTTCTATTTATTTAACCCCATATTTCTGTTTCATTGGGTGACCAAGTCTGAGTTCAGGCAAATGAAGTTTCACTCAGCAGTTAAGCCTCCATTGAACCTTGGTGGTTAGCACTCTCCTGGTTTTTATAGGAGTCCTGGTCATTTTCACATCAAAATATTTTAGAGATGTGAATCTCCCTCCGTAACTTCATATTTCAAATGAATACCATCATTCTAAGATCTATTGTGCAAAATTCATAACTTGGTACACAATTTCTCCACTACCCAATACTGAATTTGTCATCAGCTTGACCCCAGGCAATTCATTTTTACCTGAGTCCATTTTTTTCTTCAGTTTCTGAAGAAACTGAATAATGATGGCACTAAGTTTTCCATGTTCCCAAAATGGAACCAGTATTATAAAAAGAGTACTAAATAAAAAGTGCTCCCCTACCAGGCAAACCAATAGCATCAGTCTTTCTTCTTCTGCTCCATGTTCAACGGTGCTTTTGAAAAAATTTTTTCAGAAGAAGTGTCCAAGAGGTGATGAGACGGGTCGTGGCAAGATAAAGAATGATCATCGGCAATAACAACCATGTTGTATCAGCCAGGTGCCATGTGGCAGTATGACACTATCCTGAGAGACATCCCTGGGCTCACATTTCCTAGTGGGCTGCCCAAAGAAATGAACCCCCTCAAATTAAGACCCTAACACAAAGGGATTCCAGAGACTACTGGGAAAGCAAGTGGCTTAGAAAAGTCCTGCTACTCTTATCAATATAGGGTTGTGGGGTGCGTTTATATGAATCTTGGTGCATGTGCTTTCTGTAGAAAGAGATGAGGAAGTCAGTGGATAAGAAAATGGATTTTAGTTTTTCCAACCAAAGAAATACTAAAGAATTTGGGTAGAACTTTTTTTTCAGGTAAAATGGTTAATTTAGATAAAACATCTCCGTATGTTTCAGGGTATACGTTTAAGGAAAATGTGCTATAGACACAGAATAGCCAAATGGCTAAAAAGTCAGCCTCTCCTTTACTACTTCTCATGTGACTTTGGCAGTGTTATATAACATTTCTGACCCTTGGTTTCCTCTCATGCATAAGTCGTGAGTAAAAATAATATTATATACCTCATAAGATTGTTGTGAAGATTAACTGTATTTAGCGTAGTACCTAAAAATAACAAACATTTAGTAAACGTTGCTGTTGAAGCATTCTAGTCAACATAACAGTGATCTGTTAATGCTTTTAAATTGCTATTTAGCATGTGTCTGTACCTAAGTCTGATGTAGGCTAAATTTATGTTTGTTATGGACTCTTCTAGATTCTCTGCAATAACAAAATCTGATAGAAGAAGTAATTTTATGTTCTGTATAATTGGCAAGTATGTCTAATGTAGAAAATGACATAACTTACTCAAGACTAACAGTTATTATGAGTGTCAGTTACCGCATTTGTATCTCTGAACTAATTGGTATGATACAATAAGCAAATGACGTTTTAACATATGATAAGTTGACATGTTAATTCAGGTGATATGTACACATTGAAGGGTTTTAATTTTACAATGACAAAATATAGACAAATTATTTGAAATGCTGTGAGCCCCATCCTGTTATTTAAACCTCTTTCTTCATATCTCAAAGCCATCTTCTATTCTGTCTTTGAGGGATTTCGAGTATATGGGTAAAGAAGAGGGGAAAATAAAGTACTGAGACAGTGAACATGTTACAGTTTTGATAATTCATGGTATCTTTGGTATACATCAAAGACCTACCCATCCATTTGTAAGTATTTGTCATATACCTCAAATTTGTGATCTCTGATAAACACAGCCTTTAGCATGCACTGTCTGGCTCTGGGAACATTGCAGTCAAAAGGGCCTGGATTCCGGGAAAGTTTAGGTTTGTACTTCAGTAAAAGGCCCCTCAAACCACCTGATAAGAGACATGGGTAGTCAAAATCCATCATCATAATTAAAGAGTCATAAGTACTCCTGATTTGTCATGTAATAATTGCACATCTGACTTGGAAAATGGGTGTCATTATTATTTAGAATAGTTTTACCTGAATTTTTAAAAAACAGATGCTGCTAATGGAATACATACCTGATTCAGTAGTTTCCATTGTAACAGACTGGTATTGGCCTGTTCTATTAGTTAAAATATAAATATTATCATCATGTTTCAGTGGTAGTGCCATAATTATTTAGATCAGCAAGTGCTTTTCATTATATTTAGTAGAATTTCAAATGTTTAAAGTGGCAGAGCTCTCAACTGGGTAAACTGGGGAATTATGGACATTGCTCGGGCTTGTTACGTGAAGGAAAGCCATAAATGATGGCAGTAAGGCGGGTATTGTCTACTTGCATACCAGTGCCTGCATATCCGCCTTCATTTAACAAATATTTATGGTGCACTTGTTATGTGTCGAGCCCCATGCCCTCAGGAAGCATACAGTCCAGTGAAAAAGACAGGCCCTTAAGCAGGTAATAATAATTAATTGCAAAGTAATGTTAAGATAAATTACTTTGATGCAGAGAGGGGCATTTTGGAACCTATATTTTTTTTCTTGACTCCTTTCCTGCGGTGGGACCAAATTATTACCAAATCTTTTGCCACTTTTCTCTCTAGAGCATCTTTTCCAATGACACTGTGACCTATTTGTACTTTATGACTTTTGTCTTAATTAGCAAAGCTTATTTTCATGTAAAAGATCTGCCATTTCCTTGACAGGAACAAAGATCTTCAATAGCTTTGTCCTGTGAAGTCATTTTAACACGTGTCACAGTACTCTGTCTTTCTAAAAATGGCTCTAAATTCATTTCCTCAAGTATTCACAGGCCATGTTTACACTTTATGTTCAGGTGGGTCAGTTAACATGGAGACAAGCTTTGTCGTACAGTCTGGTTGCTCCCTGACCTCTGTCAGCAGTCTCATTATGTAGCTTTAAGCGTTACTTTGGGAACTGAATCTTCATCTGTGGTGGCAGAAAATCTTTATAGTTAATATCATTTTGCCCATGGTGTTCCAATATAATAATAGCTCTTGATATACTGCATGAGCCAGGTTTTGTCAGTTGCTTGATCAACCATACCTATTCTACTCACAAAGGTACCACATCTGTTATACCTGTTCTCAGCTTTTAGGGAGGAATCTTCATCATTCTTATTTTAAGATGTTATAGACATTCTATATCTATAGAGATGTTTAAAAAAATTGCATTCCTTGTTGCTCTGAGCCTGCAAATCTCTACATGATTATCCTACTTTTGAAGTTTTGTCGTTGGAATATAGTAATAGATAATTTAAAATAGGTAAATATGCAAGCTGCTGGGTCCCAGTGACACACTCCTCTCTTGAAAAGAGGAAGCTGGCAGCTCTTCTAGAAATCAGATCATGTCACTGGGCCAAGAATTGGCTTTGATAAGTTCTTTATTCGTTGCGGACTGTGGATGAACAGCTGCCTTTTGAATGTAGCCAAAGGAAATTTGCTGACAAGCATAAATATGAATAGGGCAATAAAGCTTTCAAACAACAGCAACAAAAGACTGTTACACAAAACCTAAGAAGACTCAAAACCTATTTCCTCTATCTCTTTCTATATCCCTTACCATAATTCTTCTATACTTGCCATGCCCATAAGCATTGTCAGATCAAAAATGAAAAAATTACCTATTTAAACTTGTACTAGGTGAATTAAAAACCAATAAACTTTTAATTTTTTTCTCCATGTTCTTGGAAGATCTAAGTTATCAATCTGAAGCACTCTACTTTGGTGATAGCTTTTAAAAAGTTCAAGTATACACAGTAACAGGAGGCAGGATGTTCAGTGGCACTTTCAGCTGAAAAACGTGGTTTATTCAAGAGTTCTTGCCTCCAAAAAGGATTTTTAAAGGTCCATTTTATTGTCTTGCTTAACATCAGTACATGTCACCTGTTGGTTTTTGTTTTGTTTTGTTTCGTTACAAAAGATTTGTTCTTGCTCAAAGCTGACCTCTGGCTATCTTAATAAAAAGAGTTTCTTTCAAACTTCCCTTTTCCCCTCCCTTTCTTCCATCAAGTTTTTTACATGTTTGTTCTCTAGTATTAACGGGAATTGTATGTATAAATTACACATTAAGTGCAACTACTTCCTTGTGTCATTTCCCTGAAAATTTTAATCTCCATTTAATGGCCACCAAATATAAGACCAAAATAGACTTCTGCCTTTTGAGAAAAATGAGATGCCACCATTTAAAAAATAAAAAAAAAAAGTTCAATTTATTCTTAGAAAATGAATGGATTTCCCACTAGTCAAACCTTGCTGGGTGGTTTAGTGCTATTTACACCACATTAGGGTTAGGCCAGGACAGCTCGAAACAGGAAAGGTCTGTATGAGTGAGTTCAGGTGGACTCAGGGCCAGTAAAAAATGGGAACATGGATATTAGGGGATGACCAGAGGAGGGGAGTGTAGTAACATGCTGTAAATATTAATTCTGGTCTGTTTCTTCATGACCGAAAGTTAAATTTGGATTTGGTGTTCTTTTGATTTTGTTTTAAGTATGCTTATTCACAATTTTCTCATTAGATTCAGGTGGAATAGAACTTAATTTAATCTTCTCCAGAGGCATCTTAGAACTTGTCACCTTTAGTGTCTGACTCATTCCATGATTAAGAAGGCTAAGAACTTTCTAGCTGGAAAAAAGAAAAAGGAGTCCCATCTTTGCAGTCCTGTCTGTTTTCACGCAGTGCTCTAGGATGCCACCCTTGGCTGCATGCCCTCGCTTTCAACAAGATGGAGTAAATGCAACCTGTAACTCAAACTATAGGAAGAAGACGGTTGAAAGCAGGGGAGCTGTTGTCCTGACTGTGTTTTCTTTTATAAACTTGGATTTTTCAAGAAATACTTGAGAATCCTTCACATTTATATTGACCTCAGCCCCCACTCCCCCCGCCCCAACTCCCTTATTCATTAAATCTCAATGGAGAACTTTATCATAGAAAATTAACTGTGGATTTTGCCAAAGATGTAAAATTTCTCCTTAGGTTTTTGAAAGGCTCCGGTTTTCATCTGAGTGTGACTAAATTCATGGTATTTGGAGAGGAGAGACAGCAATGTGCAGCACAGAGGAAGGATGAGTAAAACAGATTAGAAGGTCAGTGAAGGCTTGCTGGAGTAGGTCTTATCAGTGGGATACTTTCAGTTGCAGCGAAAGGAAGATAGACTCAATCTGGCTTAAACAAAAGAAAAAAGATTTCCATTGACTCACGTAACCCAAAAGGCCAGCAAAGGTCTGTTGTCAGGAATCTGCTTTTGTCTCTTTTCCATTTTCTTTTGTGTTTCTCAGGCACATTTCTGCCAAGTGGTGGCAATGATAACCACCAATATCCCCCATCTGTCTGTCTACCAGCTGTACAATCCCAATGGTAAGACGCCTCTCTCCTAAAAGTCATAACAGAAGTTCCCTGGAGACTCCTCCTTAACTCAGTCAGCTGTAGTTCTGGGAGCCAGTCACTGTGGCCAAGAGGATGTTGTTTTATGAATGGCCAGGTCTGGGTCATGTACTTACCCCTGAGCCCCTTGGCAAGATGCCAGGCAGACAAAGAGGAGGAGCAGGAAGGGACAGAGTAGAATTATGAAGGACATATGTGATTATAGTGAACAGCATGTAGTGAGTGACTAGACTAGAAGTAGATACAGTAGCCACATTATGACCAATCTTTCATGTTAGCTAATGATTTTGCACATCATTGTAAATCTCTAATTGAAGGGTGTACAGGAATATGACATTACTAGATTTATATTTTAGTAAGATCACTCTGGCAATATGAAGAGGATAGGTAGGTAGGTAGGTAGGTAGATAAATAGATGGGTAGATAGATAGATAGTTAGGGGTAGGGTTATAAATATAGGGGTAGTGATATGGAAGTTATAATATTTTATTCCTCAGTTCCAAAATATAATCTTATGTACCTCCAAACCCACTACCTTTATTTGGCAATCAGGCCTAGATATGAAATATGAAATAATAATAGCATAAGCAGAGGTAGAAACAATATAAGTAGATTAAGGGATTGGATGTGAGTGTATATGAACAAAGAATCAACAGGAATTACTAACTCATTTAAGAGGGGGAAAGAGGAAAGTGACATTTATTTAGACTGTGACTATGAAAATTGTGGTGACATTTAGAGAAAAAAATAATTTTCCTGTCAAGTAGATGATTACTTATACAAATTGCATCCTCAAGACAATTAGAACATAAACTGAAATGGCAAAACTGGTTTAGAAGAGCAGTTGCTGTTTATAGAGGGTGATTTAGACCATGCGTATGGAGATTCAGTTCACACAGAATGGATGAAAGAAAAAAATGACTTACAAAGAGAAAAAAAAGATCAAGAATAAGACCTTGAAAAATACCAACATGTAGCAGTGGGGAGAAATAGGAAGAGACCAAAAAGACATGAAAATATTGATCTGAGAAGTAGGTAAACCTCGAGTAAAAAAATCCAAAGAAAGTGTTTTAAGAAAGAAAGGGTCGTTGTATAAAATACCTCACTAAAGTTAAAGATGAAGATTGAGGAAAAGGAAAGGACATTACATTTAGCAATTAGGTCACCACTGATATTTGAGAGACTATTTCAAGCCAAAGTACAGGAGTTAAATAGGTGTTAAGAAAGTGGAAATGTCACGTACTGTCTATTCTTTCGGGAAGTTTTCTGGTGAGAAGAAATCTCTAAAGCTCTGTCATTGGACTTCTTTCAAGAGACCTTATCTACTCCCATGATTTCAACCATGACAATTTTCACATCCTTCAGTCTAGCCCACAGTCTCTCCAAATCCATCCTATTACCTATCACCAAATTAATTTTCTTAGAATTCTTTTAGATAACATCACCTCTTTCTCAGGTATCCTCAGTGTCTTCCAATGAATAAATGTACAAAGCCAAGTGGTAAAGCCTGGATCCAAGTCATCTAACCAGAGCCAATCTAACTTTGAAATGTTAATTTCTCACCAATCCCCTGGGTGAACATTATGGTCTCCTACATGTTCCCAGTATTCCAGCCAAATTAAAATTCATGCCGTTTCCTGATTATGTCCTGTGCTCTCCAGTCCAACTAGTCGAGAATACATCCAGTGCTCTCTTTTTGGAAACTTTCATCCATTTATTTTTTCATCCTTTCAAGACTTATTCAAAGATAAGTAAGACACAGTTGCTGACAAGGTGAGACATTGTATTAGTATTTTTGTTCTTCCTTCACTACTAGATCTTGCTCTGTGGTCTGGCTTTACAATAAGTCCTGACATGGCATCTTCTATGTTATCTGTTTAACAAGGAAGGATATAGTATCCTCCCCAGAAATATCAATTTATTTCTCTTTCCTTTATTCACAGAAAAGGTGTTCCCTATACTTCCTTACCTTTATTCATGTGTTTGTACTCATATTTATGGCAATATACGTATATAGAAATAAGTATATAAGTATAATGGAACATATTGCTATTCCCTGACCCCTTCATTAGATTCGGTCTCTAAAATAATTCTTACTATTCCATCATCCCACTCCAGACGTGATTTTTGAGCCTAACTCTAAGACTTATTTCAGAATAAGCTATGTTTTGCAGAAAGCTTTCCCTAATTTCCCTCCCAAGTCTTTTCTTCTTTCTCTAAACTCCCACTGTAATTTATCTGCATCTTTTTGGATACCAATCATGTTCCATTAATATAATTTTATATATTTGGTGCCTCTTTTCCTAAAGTAGGACTTTGTTGGGGGTAAAGCCATTTCTTTCTTCTCTGAATAAGAGAAGAGACTGAGTATCTGTTGAATAAGTGAGTCTCATTGATAAGACTTATGACATAGTTTTTATCTCCATCTGTTCACCTCTGAAGTTCACAGTGCCCGTCACCAGTACTCTCCGTAATGATATGTAGATGTCCATGGCTATTTATATAGTCCTTTACCTTTCCATGGGTTACTTTCTCCTATAAAATATTTCGCTCACCCTGAACAGTGATGCACATAGTATCTGATTTGAAACTTTTTTTCCACTTACCCACATTTCAGGTCAAAATCCTCTGGCATTCTGATAAAAATCCCACCAAATTTTTCTTCCTAGTAATGATGAGATAAATTTCTTTCCCTGCCAGAAGCCCATTTTGGCTTCATGTCCTTAGTTTAGAAAATTAACTTCATTTTGTCCTATATCACCTATATAGCTATTTTTTCACTGCCCATATCCCCCTTTCTATTTAAACGTCCTGACCGTCAACTAAAAGAAGAAATGAAAACTCTGTCTGCCAAGGCCTTCAGCTTCCTATCTTGGGCTTTGGAGTCACTATACATATATTCCATTTTCTTCCTGACTATTTTATTCATGACCAAGGGAATCAGAAATAATAAATACCAGCCAGTGGTTTTGATAAGCCTTGTCAGGTCATATTTGCTACAGAAAGCAGTATACTTTCTAATTTGTCATGTCAAGCCTATATAGAAGAAAACCACCAATCACAAATACCCAACTCTTCTTCCTGAGGTCAAGTGCTGAATTCCTCAAACCTGCTCTTGCCTATGAATGTCCCTTATTGCTCTGTAAAACAATGTCTTTTCCAATTTTTTTGACCATGACCTTCCATAAGAAATGCACTTTTTGTCACTACCTGGTACACGTGTGTAGTGGACACACACAGATACATTGCACACGTGTTTATGACTGAAACAAAAGTTCTGTGAAGCAATACTTTCCTTATGCCAGGATGTAATTTTTTTTTTTTTCAATACTCTTCCGTGCTTCTGTGTCATTATGGAGAAACTTACTGAACAGAGTAAATTGATATAATGATCCACTTAGGGGTCACATCTCACAATGTAAAAAATGTCAGATGAGATTTGGAAGATTGCTTTTAAATTGAAAGAACTAGATTCTTCCTCCATTCCAGTGGTTCCCCAAAGTTAATATGCATAAATATTTGGAGGGACTTTGTAAAAATATAGATTTTTTGAGCCCCATTCCTCGAAGATTCTGATTTTGGAATTGCAAAATGAGGCCCTAAAATCAGCTGTTTAACCCATGTACACCCCATCCAAGTGGCCTGGAGACCAGATCTCGGGAAGCTTTGCATCATTTTTTCCTGAGGTTGCAGAGGCTCAGAGGTCCTGCTTCTTCCCCTTCATCTTTTTGTTTCATTCATCTGCCCTCCATTCTTTCCACCAGGCTCGCATTTTCTCCACTGCAGCAGCATCTTTATTTCTTTTGAGTTTTATTTTTTAGGTACTTAATTCTTTCATGCTCTCTAGATGTCACATCCTTTGTCATAAACCAGAAACTAGAGACATGCTCTTCAGGCTTTTTTTTCTTTCTTTTTACGTCCA
Source organism: Kogia breviceps (assembly GCF_026419965.1). Taxonomy (NCBI): domain Eukaryota; kingdom Metazoa; phylum Chordata; class Mammalia; order Artiodactyla; family Physeteridae; genus Kogia; species Kogia breviceps. The sequence continues at coordinate 22,407,811 of NC_081312.1, forward strand.
CCAGCAGATTCGTATCAAGTAGGACAAGTAAGATTAAGGGTGGCCTCGGAAGACAGAGGTAGCACCTGCCCCGTCTTTGTGTACTATCTGTCAGTTGCAGGGGTGGGGGTGGGGAGGAAGGGAAATTGGAGAGTGCAGTTTGAACCACAGGCAAGTCCTTCGTATTTGCCTTTGGTGCCCGTTCACCTCCCTCACCCACCGCATTTCTGTCTCCCTACCTCTGTACACGTTCAGGAAACAAATGCAGGATCTTATCTGCTTGCCAGACCTCTTCTTCCACAAGTTCATATGAACGTTATGGTTAAGTTTTCCTACTTCTCATTTGTTGCTGCTAACATGCTTCATGTCAGTATTTGACACTTCCTTAAATCGTCTAGATTCGTCTAGCCTCCATTGATCCAAACACACTTTCAAACCCTTTCATAGAAATTCTTAGCCATGTTGGAAACCCACTTGATACTATCTGTACTTTACTGTGAACCAGCTTATATTTTACTTTATCATTGTTTCCTATTTGCTGAAATTAGATCTTAACCTTTCTCCTTCCAAAAATCATAAGGTCCCAGAGGCAAGTAGTATGTTGTTCATTTTCCTTTGATCCATTAATGTTTAATACAATTTCATGTTTAAACTAATATTTAATACCTGAATGAAAGAAAGAATGAGTAAACAGATGAATGTCTACAACTCTGGTTTATTATTATTATTTTTAAAGTTTACAGATATGTAGATACTCTTTTACAGACGTCCTTTATTAATTGGTATTTTCCTTAGCATACTTTTATTTTTTATTTATTTATTTATTTTTGCTGTACGCGGGCCTCTCACTGCTGTGGCCTCTCCCGTTGCGGAGCACAGGCTCCGGACGCGCAGGCTCAGCGGCCATGGCTCACGGGCCCAGCCGTTCTGCGGCATGTGGGATCTTCCCGGACCGGGGCACGAACCCGCATCGCCTGCATGGGCAGGCGGACTCTCAACCACTGCGCCACCAGGGCAGCTCTACTTTTATTTTTATGTACCCATCTTATGATCTCTTTTAGGAAAAGTTTGAAATAGATGTTAGTTTAATAATGTAGGTAAAGAATAGCAAGGAAAGATTAGTAATATTAGTTTAGTTTGGTGCATATATTGTTGTTGATAACTGAAATTCATAGTTTAGACTTTAATTCATAATTGTGTATTAGCTGCCACCTCTAATGAAGACTATTCCAACATCCCACCAAAACATCTATTAAGCTATTTACCAAGACAAAAACTATCAGTAATACTAAAAACCAAGACTAACAGATAACCTAATACAGAAATCTAGAATTAAATTCCATAGACACATGGCAGGTAAAACTGAATTGAGGAAAATTGAATCAGACTTTACTTCCTTAATTAAAGACCCTCTGAAAAGAGGTGGGGAGACACTTTTGCTTATCTGCCACCTTTTCTCATGACTCAGAGACCCAGATTCTGCAGTAACCATGAACCACCTAACTCTCACTCTCACTGATTTTTTCGGTAGCCATATTTCTGTGTCCGTTGAGAAGCAATAACTTCGAGAAATTCATCAGGACATACGGGGTGGATGGGTACATGCATATTTTGACCTATATTCTCTATAGTAAAGCCTGGAAACATACTGGAGTTAATTAAATTTGGCAAATAGGGAAATATAATTTTCCATATACCCTGCTAGTTTAGAGGGTCTGAGAACCAAGCAGTGAGATTAAGAGCAATATCCACCTTGGTAAAACTACATGATGTTAATGAATGCCTGCAAAATATTGTGAATTAGATCCAAAGCAGTGAATATAAACTGGTTTTTTAACAGAAAGGTGCTCAACCTCAGCACCATAGATATTTTGGACTGTATAATTCTTTGTTTTGGGAGCCTGTGCTACGCATTACAGGCTGCTTAGCCACATTCCTGACCTTTACTGTAGCTGCCAGTAGCACACCCACTCTCCCCAGTCTCAACAATTTAAAAAAAAGTGTTTCAGACATTGCCCAATGTCCCTTGGGAGCAAAATTGCCCCCAGTTGAGGACCACTGCAACAGTAGGTCTCAAAGGGGGCATGATTGAGTCTTGACAGCTATTGCCCTATTTAAGGATCAGTAAAGGAGAAGAAATCAATGTAGAGTCTATTTTTAAAATACTGTAGTTCAAGGGAAAGAAAATATGACCCAAAGACTCAGAGAAAAAGCACAGCTTTGAAAATGATGTAGTTCAAGTTCCAGGAAAAAAAATAATTCTTAGATTATTCAATGTACTCAACAGAATGCAAGGCCTCCAAATGAAGGGTGTTGGAAAATGGGATAAGTCGTGCAGAGAAAACAAAACAGCAAAATGTCGTGAAAAGATAGAAGGAGATAGATAAAATCTCCTTGTGTGGAAATTTTTGGCAGATTTTGTTTTAAACTTATGGTACATAGTGTTGGTAAGAGGTAGTGATGTAAGTGTTCTTAAACATTTCATACAATCTTTCTAGAGTGAAATTTTCATTCATATATATATATATATATATATATATATATATATTAAGCCTTATAAATGAAAGTACTCTTTGACCTACTTCTAAGAAATTGCTCTTAGAAAAGTGAAAAAACCTGTGAAAAATTTATATACATGTATGTTCATCTCAGTGCTATGATAATAAACAAATGAAATCAACATAATTGGCCAAAGTAGAGAATGCTAAATAAATTCTCATATCTGAAATGTGCCTGGACACAGTAGGAACTCAGTAATATTTGTTGATTACATTCATGAATATATTTAGTGGACTACTACACATCTGTTTTGAATGAAGTATGTATGTACACGCATATATCATATATATGATATATATATATGTAGAGATGTATGTTTCCTAAGTGTATGTGCGTTTTACATTTAATATGTATTCCTTAAAGATAAATTATTCATTAAAGATCAATTCTATTACTCATGTGTGTTTTGAACAATCTGAATGTCACCTGAACCCTTAATAGCCACTGTGCTCTTCTCACTTCATGCCTTTGTTTATATTTTTATGTTTGCTTGGAATGTATTGTCCTCCAAGTGCTTCCACTAATTTTTGCTTTTTAAAAAGTAGACTTTATTTTTTAGAGCAGTTTTAGGCTCATAGCAGAAGTGAGTGAAAAGTACGTAGAGTTCCCCTATACACCCTGCTTCCACACACCCGCAGCCACCCCCATTATCAGCATCCCCCACCAGAGTGGTGCACTTGTTATATTTGATGAACCTGCATTGACACATCATAGTCACCCAAGATCCATAGTTCACATTAGGGGTCACTCTTGGTGCTATACATTCTATGGGTTTTTACAGTGGAAATGTAGCTACCATTATAGTGTCATAAAGAGTATTTTCACTGCCCTAAAAATTCTCTGTACTCTCCCAGTTCAGCCTCTCTCTTCTGAACCCCTGGCAATCACTGATCTTCTTACTGTTGTCTTAGTCTTGCCTTTTCCAGAATGTCATAGAGTTGGAATCATACAGTATGCAGTCTTTAGAGATTGGCTGCTTTCACTTTGTAATAGACATTTAAGGTTCCTCCATGTCTTTTCATGGCTTGATCATTTCTTTTTAGCACTGAATAATATTCCATTGTCTGGGTGTAGCACAGTTTATTTATCCATCCACCTACTGACAGGCATCTTGTTTACTTTCAAAATTTGGCAATTATGAATAAAGCTGCTCTTAACATCACCACGCAGCTTTTTATGTGGACATAGGTTTGCAGTTTATTTTGGGTCAATACTAAAGAGCACAACTGCTGGATTTTACCACTTATTTAGACTTACTGTGTGCTGCTCATTTCTTGCCTAATTTTTCCTATTAGAATATTAACTCTTTGATGACAGCAGCCATTTTTTATGCAAGGTACAATACTTTAATGCATTTCTGTAAAATATAAACTAACATTTATTGAATAAAAGAATTGGGGTTATATTTTCATATATGAAAATCATTTTCAAAAGGAAAACCACTTAGAAATATACCCATAGTATATCTCAACTGCTTCATTTTTGTTGAGAAGCGGGTAAAATAGTGTTATGTTTATATATGGTTCATAGAGCGATGGCTTGTTAGAGTGAAAAGTAACCTCATTAGCTTTCTAACTTAACTGATGAGGAATCTAGGATGCAGAGTGTTTTGATAATTCAGCCCATGTCGCATAGGTAGAATTCTATGTCTCATTTATCACCCTTTGTAGTCTTTCCTCAAAACTGTACTATTGCTCTCTCATTTTTACTGAATGAAATAGGATATGTTTTGTTCCATGAAAATGGATTATTTTTCTAGAAAATGCAAATTGGTAATTTAAGAATATATTATTGAAAATGTTCTGTTTCATTAAAATAACACTGTGAACTATATATGTTACTGTGCCTCTTTTTGTATCTTTATTATCTAATTAATTAATTCATGAGACATTAACTAAAGTCCAGTTGTCATGACTCACATCCTTTCATTTTCTAGTGAACTTAATTTTGCAGAAATAAGGAGTGGTTAAATGATTACCTTGAAAGAAGGGTTTTATATTAATACTATTTTGTGTTGTTTCCTTGAGTTGAATATTAACAAAAGAGGCTAATATTAGTAATGGTCATTACTAATTGCTCCTTTGATATTTGAGCTTTGATTTCTCATTTTTTGTGTGTCAGTGAGATTTCTGAGAAGGACAATATCTTCTTTTTGAAACAACCGAAACAAGCGGTGGTTAAAAAAATACTGCAGATAAAACAAAGTGGACTGTATTTCTCTTGACAGTGTAACACCCCCGGTTTACTAGCTCTTGTCCTTACTTGCTTTTGCAGGCCTCACCCTCACAGCAAAGTCTTTTCTCCTGTTGCTGCAAGTATTTTGAGGAGTCTGTTTGTCTAATTGGTAACACATGCTCTATTGATTTCCCAGAGTTACCGTAACAAAGTACCACAAACTGGGTAGCTCAAAATGACAGAAATCTATTCTCTCATAGTCCTGGAGGCTAGAAGTCAGAAATCAAGGTATTGCCTGGGCCATGCTCCCTCTGAAGGCTCTAGGGAATAATCCTTTCTTGCCTCTTCCAGCTTCTGGTGGCGACTGGAAATCTTTGGCATTACTTGGCTTATAGCTTATAACAGCACTCATCAATTTCCACCTCTGTCATCTCATAGCCTTCTTCCCTGTGTGTCTGTGTTTCTGCATCCAAATCTCCTTCTCCTTTCTCTTACAAAGATAACAGTCATTGGATTTAGGACCCGGGATGATTTCTTCTCGAGATCCTTAATTAACCTGATGCCCAAATAAAGTCACATTCTGGGGTTTCAAGTGGACATGCATTTGGGCAGATCACCATTCAACTTACTACACTTGGTCTGAGCCAAGCACTCCACCCGCTTGGCTGGGATTGTGTTTAGTTCTGCCATATGCTACTTCTCCTACCAGGCTTTGCTGCCTCTGTTGGATACCAGCGCCCCTTTGGCTGCACGTGGCTGTGCATTTCATATATCACCCTCACTGGTAAGCCTCATTGCCTAAGCTCGGGTGTGCACCACACTGCTGAGGCCTCCCGACTATCCCTGCTGATTGCCATGGTGCCTGCCGTGTGCTGGCCAGTGGCACCGCTGCTGATGCCTGGGAAACTTGTGGAACCTAACAGCATTCTTACACAGTTAACGTAGGTTCGAAAGCAATAAATCCTAATTATACACCCCGTGTTGTATTAAGAATGACTGTTTCCATTAATGCTAAACTTTATTACTGTACAAAGTTTGACTCCCTCTTTTCTTAGGATGAGGTCTTTCCAGGAGACTCTTCCATCTTTCATGTGAAGTGGTTCCTGGCAAGCCCTTCTGTACTTACTGCTCAAATATCTCTGGGCTGATGTGAATCCCAGAAGTCTGCAGGTTAAGTTCAAGGTAGGGCCATCTCCCTATTTCTTTGTATCTTCCCCATCCCACACATGTAGTACTAAATTGAATTATATTGCTAAGTTGTTCTGACATGGCTATTTTAATTATTTCCAAGAGAGCTTTCTTTCACTGTTGAGATAAATACTCTTGAGTAGGGAAAAAAATATCCTTTTTGAACCTTTTGACAGTCATTCACATTAAACCCGGAAAGCACTCTTCAGCAGCTATCAATATTTTAAAACTTGCTTTTAATCTATTTTAATTCAACAAGTGTTGATATTTATTCTGTGCACACTTTATACCAGGTAGTGTATCAGACTCTAGGAAAAAGGTGGAAGGATGGGCTCATAACCCAAAGCTAGAGAAACAGTGAAGAAATGACAGCACATCAATAGTTTGTGACTGAAGCTTAAGGTACTAGGAAAATCGACACTTGATAGAACTGTAAAGGTATATGGAGGCCAAGTGGAAAAGGTGCTTGGACCCCATGCTAAGAATAAAAAACATTAGCTTTTGTAAAACAAGGAGCCATGGTATTTTTTATGTTTAGAGCAATAGTGTAAAGGTTCAGTTAGAAGCATGGATGTGAGTGTACAGTTGCAATAGAGAATGATGAGGATTTAATCTAAAATGAGTGTAGTTATAGAGAAGGGGGCAAATGCTGGAGATACACAGATGGTAGACAGTTCAGAGACTATTGCTAATCAGTTATGGATGCTGGGAGAGAGAGAGATGTCCAGGATGAGTCTCAGGTTTCTGCCTTGCTGTCTGGGTGGGCAAGGTACCTTTAACTGAGATAGAGACTACAGGGAAATAGAATGAAACTTGGAAATTTGTGTTTACCGGTTTAATTTAATTCTCATAATAACAGCCCTTCACAGTAGCTAGGAATCAATTCTCAAAGAAGGTAAATAAGTTAATACAAACAAGTTTAAGTAGGCAGTGACAAAACTGGGTGTTTTCTCCTGGTATTTCACTCATGCTTTTAGAGTTTAGGAGGACAGTAGTGGATAACAAGTTCAGACTTAGATGCGGTGTTTGAGGCGCCCTTAAATATCAAGTCGGCTAATAGACGATTGGAATTTGGAACTTAAGCTCCGAAAAAAGGATAGGTCTTTTGAGAGGGCCAGTTTGGGAGCTGTTTACATATGGGCACTTGTCAAAGCCACATTTCATATTTGTGATTGTCCAGAGGCCAAGTCAAGAGTGAGAAAAGAGGAAGGCTCTAGATGGAACCCTGGAGGGCATCAACATTTAAAGGATGGTAAAAGAAGCAGGAGATCCAGGAAAGCATACAGAGAAGTGAGGATTCAGGAGATAAAGGGAGAGAATGTTGTGGGAAAAAAAAAAATTTGAGGAAATTGTCCATAGTGTTCAGGGCAACATATAGGTCAAGTTAGGTAAGTAATCTAAAATGTCTGTTGGACTCAACATTAGCGGAGAATTGGTAGTGGCTTTAAAAAGAGGTGAGAGCCCCTTTATAGTAACTTGAGGAACTAGTAGATGAGATAATAAAAAATAATATGAATATACTGTCCTTCCATATGTCATTGTAGTAGTCTTTAGCCTTTACTAATAGGTCCTGAAATTTGTTTTTTTAGCAATAATCATGGTGGATTAAAAAAAAGTTTATCCTCTATCTCTAGTTTGATCCCACCTATCATGAATGACATACTTTGTAATTTAGACAAGAAAGATGAGGGTACCTCCCATACACCTGAATTAGACTTACTTGCACTATGATCTCACCAGTTGAACTGACTAATCACAGATCTATCACTTTTGAAATGAAAATGTGTTACTGTCAATACCCTTTCGGAGTAGAACAAAGATGTTTCCATATTCCAAAGGACAGCGGTTAGAAGCAATGCTTTTGTTATTGAGGTTTTTATAAATTTCATGCAGTGAATGCTTTTGTTGGTCTCAGTCCATGGAAAAGTCAATTTCTATAAGAAAGAATTTGATTATGTGTTATTTGCCTTTGTAGTCAGAGAGATTGAGTTAAACTTTGTTGTTTATTCCTTGGTTCTGCCAGCCTGTGATAATTACTGTCAGCTCTTCTTACCAGCTCCAGTCTAAGAACACAACTGTCCATCAAAACAAGCCATGGCTCCAAGAAAGGTTATGATTCTACGCAAAGGAGTGGGGAAGTTTGCATTACCTCTTAACTCCTCTTTTTTACCCCACAAGGTAAAGACCACTTATTATTGAAAGATGGTAATCAGCTGTTTCTAAGACATACAAAGAGTATTATTTCCAGTAATATGTTAATTTTAGACCAGTTGTATTAGAATAAAAAGATTTGGGTGGTCCACAGATTTTCATTATAAGCAATCTAACAAATGTCAACCATAAATATATTTAAGAAGGGCACAGAATCCGTCATTGTCTTTCAGTTATAACGGAGACAGTGAGTTTACCTCAGGCACACATTTGCTGGGGAGAGTTCCAGTTCTCCAGGAAACTTGTATTTTACTCTTCTCCCACAGTCTTCATTTGAATCATATGTAACTACCCTTCATGCTCTCAGTGAACACACTGGTGTTTTTTGCTTCAGCAGTTCTCTTGGTAACTTATCTCAGATGTTTGGTAGCCTTTGCATAAAATTGTTTTGTCTGAACTCAGCTTCTGAACCATATCTTGTATCTGTCTGCCAGAATGAGTACTATATGACTTAATTTTGTACACTTAACTTCATAATCAGAAACTTTTTGGTTATTTGAAGGTAAGATAAGTTTAAATCTCATTTGCAGAAGTAGATAAACAAGTATGGTTTTAATATAGGTTAGTTCTTTGGTTCAATACCATCTTTTAACATAGTACACTCCACTGACAAATGGTCAATTTGTCATTGCTGGACGTTGTACATAGATTATAACCAAGCATCCATGCGATACAGAGTTGGGGGCCTGCATTCCATGTTTTTTTCTTCTCATGTCACCTTTAAGAGCTTCCTATAATGGAATGAAAAGAAGAGAAAAGGACTGTATTTTTTTAAATCTCTAGGTGCTTTTGTAGTGGGTTATTGACTTTAGAAGAAACTAAACTGAATAAAGGGACTCCTAGAGTTGAAATACTGGGCCTTGGTTGAGTTCAGAGATAGATTTTCAAATACTAGGAGCTATCATTTCAGTCACCTATGTTCAGACTACTTAGCCTCATAAAGCTAATAAAAATATTAATATTTGGCATTTCCTTACATGCAGCCATTCATTCAGTAAACATTTATTCATTTCCTACTATGTGCTAATCACTGTCCCTACCCTTTTGGAGCTCACTCTCTTATTGTGGAAGGGGAAGAGACATCATAAACAAGAATTATATCAGGTGGTATGAAAAGTGTTACAGAGAAAAATAAAGTAGGGTAAGGAGGTAGAAAGATATGGAAACGATATTATTTTAGATTGGATGGTCAGGTCTTGGTCTTGAGGAGACAGCAGTGAGCAGTGGCTTGAAGTGGGATCTTAGTTCCCTGCCCAGAAATTGGAGCTGCGTAGCCTGGGGGAAAACCAGGAGTCCTAGCTGCTAGTCCACCAGGGCCTAGAGGCTGGAAGCAAAGTTTCCCTGGCTCTTGCCCCGACTGAAAAATGAATTTCTCAAGGAGGCTAAAATTGTAAAAACAGGTACAAAGTTTATTGTTAGAAAAACAGCACAACAAGTGGGAGAGCACACAGAGAAACAGTTTGTTCAGTTAAGACAGAAGCAAGGCAGAGATACACACCTGGAGAGAAAGGATGTGGGCATCCTCCCTAATGAGGAGGAGCGCACCAGAGAGGTGATTCAGATCACTTATATAGGGCAGTTCTTCCGGGTCTTTGCTTATCTTTGGCCAATTATTTCATTTCTTTTCCCACACCTGACCTGTTCTAGGACTCTCTCCAATACACGTACGCATCTTTGGACAAAATGGATTCCAGCGCAGAGGCCTATGGGAAGGTTGACATCGCCTATTTGGGGGTGGCACCTCCTTTTTTGACAAGGAGCCTTCCTGTGCATGTGTAGTCGGGGAGGTCTCCTTGACCTCAAGAATGAGAAATATGTGGTCTCCTTAACTTTTATCCAAGCAGGACTCAACTCCTCCTTGCTCCTGCCATTATCTTTATCGTGTAGTGTCTGTCCACAGGGGATGGATTCCAGCTGCTCAGCCTGAGGCCCATCCATCTCCTCCCTCAGTCTGGCCTCTCTGATAAGAAGATGACCGTGGAGCAAACATCTGAGAGAAGAGAGGCATGAAGCCCTGTGGGCATCTGGGAAGAAAGCACTCCAGGCCCGTTGTGCCCCTAAAGAGAGCTTTGTGCACAATCTGAGGGACACCAGAAAAAATTAAACACTGAATTGCTTCTATGGGATAATTAGAAAAATATGCCAGTGGGTATACATAAGCCCCAGATTATAAAATTCTATAGAAATTATTGTCTCTATACACAGATGAGGTAGATTTACATGGCTGGAAATATTCAGAGAATACTTTATGGAAGAAAGAACACTTGAAGGAATGTATGATTTGGCTCTTCATTGTTGTTTATGTACTGAATATTGTTGACACATGAGAAGGAAGAAAGGCATTTCAGAAAGGATATGATCAGAAGTCCAAAGGAAGGGTATATTAGTCCCTGTGGATGCTGTAACAAATTACCATAAAGCTGTTGGCTTAAAGTAACAGAAATTTATTCTCTCTTAGTTTTGGAGGCCAGAAATCTGAAATCAGTTTTACTGATTCAAAATCAAGATGTCAACAGGGCCTCATTCCCTCTGGGAGGGAATCAGAGCTCTGATAGAGAATCTGTTCCTTACCTCCTCCAGCTTCTGATGGCTGCTGGCATTTTTTGATTTGTGCCTGCATCCCTATAATTTCTATCTATATTGTTACATTGTCTCCTCTTCTTCCGTGTGTCTCATTTCCTTTCTTTTATAAGGACATTGGTGATGATATTTAGGGCCCACTTGGATAATCCAGGATAATTTCCTCATCTCAAGATCTTTCACTCAGTTACATCTGGGTAATCCAGTATATTCTCCTCGTTGCAAAATCCTTGACTTAATCACATCTGCAAAAAATGTTCCCATATAAGGTAACATTCACATATTCCAGGGAATAGGTCTTGATATCTTTTGGTGGCTGGCCACCATTCAGCCCACAATAAGGAAGATAAGAATATTACACAGTACAGAGACTGATCTGATAAAAATGTGAGTGTCTACTTGGAATATTTTCTTCAATTGTTTAGCACATATTTATTGATTGTCTTCATGCATTTAGAAAATATTTTCTGAATGTCTGCAGTGGACACTGTGTAGGACACAATGGGAGGCACAAAAGCAAACACAGCCCTTGACCTTATAGAATTTATAAATGAGGGGAAGGTAGGGATAGAAAACAGAGAGCCTATAATGTAAGGATTGGATACTATCGAGTCATGTATTCCTTGTCCAGATCCCCAACTTCCACAAGATTATTGTGACCTAAGAGTGAAGAACCTGAAGCCCAGAGGGGTTAACTAAGTCGTCTAAATCCACTTACCTCAGCAAAGAAGTAGCAAAAGGAGGAATTGCGGTGTGCTACACTTATGTCCATCTCTCTACGTGACCTTGATCCATGAACCGGTACTGAGACATGGTGAACTCCTAAACAGGAATTATGTGCTTGGTAGATTAGGAGACTCTGTGCAGGGTTGGTATAGTGAATGTATCAGAGAAGAGAAATACTGGAGCAGAAGTCCACTAGAGGGTTGTAATCGAGGGTCCAGTGGTACATATATGCTGGATGCATTCATTCAACAAATATTTATTTAACCTACTTTCTGTCAAGCTCTGGGGTGAAAGCTTGGGACAGGATGGTGAACAAAATGGAGATACTATCTCTACTATGGTAAACTGAGTTTACCATCAGTTAGAGGCATGGTATTATTAATCCAAGGATTACACAGACAGGTGTAACAAATCCTTGCAGGCCCTGTGTCAGCGGAGAGCATGGCACCTCTGAGGAAGGAGAGGGCCTAGACCAGAAGTGTTAGGTGGCATGTTAGTTTCCTATTAATGCTATCCTAAATTACCACAAACTTAGTTGCTTAAACAATACAAATTTCTTTCTGTAAATTTCAGTTCTGGAGGTTAGAAGCCCAAAGTGAGCTAAAATCAAGGTGTCGACAGGGCTGCATTCTTTATTTATTTGTTTGTCTGTTTATTTTTTATACATCTTTATTGGAGTATAATTGCTTCACAATGCTTGTGTTAGTTTCTGCTGTATAACAAAGTGAATCAGCTATATGCATACACGTATCCCCATATCCCCTCCCTCTTGAGCCTCCCTCCCACCCTCCTTAACCCACCCCTGCAGGTGGTCACAAAGCACCGAGCTGATCTCCCTGTGCTATGCGGCTGCTTCCCACTAGCTATCTATTTTACATTTGGTAGTGTATATATGTCCATGCCACTCTCACGTTGCCCCAGCTTCCCCTCCCCACCCCACCATGTCCTCAAGTGCATTCTTTATGTCAGCGTCTTTATTCCTGCCCTTCCACTAGGTTCATCAGTACCATTTTTGTCAGATGTCATATATATGTGTTAGCATACCGTACTTGTTTTTCTCTTTCTGACTCATTTAACTCTGTATGACAGACTCTAGTCCATCCACCTCACTACAAATAACTCAGTTTCATTTCTTTTTATGGCTGAGTAATATTCCATTGTATATATGTGCCACATCTTCTTTATCCATTCATCTATCGATAGACACTTAGGTTGCTTCCATGTCCTGGCTATTGTAAATGGAGCTGCAATAAACGTTGTGGTACATGACTCTTTTTGAATTATGGTTTTCTCAGAGTATATGGCCAGTAGTAGTGGGATTGCTGGGTCGTATGGTAGTTCTATTTTTAGTTTTTTAAGGAACCTCCATACTGTTCTCCGTAGTGGTTGTGTCAATTTACATTCCCACCAACAGTGCACACGGAATATTCTCCAGGATAGATCACATCTTGGGTCACAAAATCAAGCCTCGGAAATTTTAAGAAAATTGAAATCGTTATCAAGCATCTTTTCTGACCACAATGCTATGAGATTGGAAATCAATTCAGAAAAAAAAAAAAAACTGTGAAAACCACAAATACATGGAGGCTAAACAGTGTGCTACTAAATAACCAAGAGATCACTGAAGAAATCAAAGAAGAAATTTTTTAAATACATAGAAACAAATGACAACAAAACCAAAATGACCCAAACACTACGGGACACAGCAAAAGCAATTCTAAGAGGGAAGTTTATAGCCATTCAATCTCACCTCAAGAAACAAGGGCTGCATTCGTTTCTGGAGGCTGTAGGGAGAGTCTGCCCACATTCCTTGGCTTGTGGCCCTAAGGGTGGGTTGAATCTTCGTCAGATCACATCACTCTGACAACCTTGCTGTTGTCCTCTTACCTCCTTCTCTCACTCTTCTGCCTCCCACTTCTACTTTTAAGGACCTTCTGATACCATTGGGTCGTGAGTCACCCAGGCTAATGTTCTTATTTTAACATCAGCTAATTAACAATATTAATTCCATTTGCAACCTTAATTCCATCTTGCCATGTAACCACACATAGTCCTAGGTTCCTGGGATTAGGGTGTGAGCATCTTTGGGAGGCCATTATTCTGCTTACCACAAGTAGTATAGACCATGTCAATCATTTTTGGTTTATGCTAACAGCACTGATAGTGCATTGCTAGATTTTAATCAGGCTGGAGTTATATGGTCAGATTTGTGTTTTGAAAGGATAATCCTGACTAAATATGGGCAAGAGCTGGGAGCAAAAATGGAAGTGGGGAGGCCACTTGAGAGACTATTCTAGTACCAGAGAGAATATATTATCAGCTTGGCATAGCGGTCACGGAAACAGCGAGATGCAGCTAAATTTGAGAGAGAGCTTAAATCAGAAGGACCCTGTGATAGATTAGGATGAGAGGTACATTTCTGGCATGCAGACCCAAAGGACTATGTACTGCTACTCACTGGCAGAGAGAACACTAGAAGAACAGGTTTGGGGGAAGGAAAATTGTTGTATTTCTGCAAATATTAAAGAGGACATTTGTGGTACTTCCTGTCATGGACGTACATACCCAGAGACGACTCCTTGACCCAAGGGGCTCTGTAGGTAGCCCTTGACCTTTGTAAATTCACCATGGTCTAGGATCTGATCCTTAGACTTATGGATTCAGATTTTTTTTCATGCCAAGAATGGTTACCTCTCATAAGGAGCAGATTTATTTTAACTAGGACTATATAATCATCCATTTAAATATTTATTGAGGAGCTAACCTGAACCAGACAGTGAGCTTAACAAAGGAGTGCAGTGGTGAATGAGGTAGATGTGATCCTCAACTTCTTAAAACCTGTAGTTCAGCCAGTTGGTGGGAGCACATAGTGGGATGTTCTGTTTGTCCTGGGTGTGGGAGCAGGGGGTGTGAGAGGCAGAGGCTTACTGATTGTTCAGCTTGGAAGTTTCACTGGAGGAACTGGAAGAGGTTCAGTTTGTCACCAGCATTCATGAGAGGCAGAGGAAGAAAGAGTGGTGACAGAAGAGGCTGGAGAAGCAGGCAGGAAGTAGCAGCAGAGCTAGGAGAACTTCTGAGGCGTGCATGGAGTCTTGGCTTGAACATACGTCCCCTGTGATGTCTTTTATGCTTTAAGCAAGGAGGGACGTGAGTAGATTTGTATCTTAATATTGCTGTGAGACTTTACAATGAAACTTTCACAGTGAAAAATATACTATTAATAAAGCAGACCTCTCATGCCAATATTATTATCCCTCTGGAGGAAAGTCATAAAGGAAACCATTTGCTTCCTTCCTGTCTTTCTTTTTTAGATTAGCAAACCTTAAAATATTTTAAAATATGTAATAACATATGAGAATGAGAGCAATAGAACTTTCGTTCACTTTTAGGACATATTTATAACCCCAGTTTATAAATATGAGAATGAAAAATAACTCAGTGTTGTTTTATAAAGTTGAATGTGTGTTTGCCACATGACTGAGCAATTCCACTCCTGGGTATACACCCAAGAGAAACTCTTCTGCGCCTAAACCAGGAGATTACACACATAAATATTCGCTGTTTGTAATGGCAAAACAAAATGAAAAAAAAAAACCCGACATACCCACCCATACAAGAATTTAAAAACTGGTATAGCCGTACAACAGGATACTTTAAAATTTTTAAATGAATGCATTATACATATCAACTCACCAACATAGTAGTTTCAGAAGTATGAAGTTGAGTGAAAATAGCAAGTCACAGAAAGCACATTCAGTATAATTATATTTATAAAATGTTAAAAGGAAACAATGTTATTTAGGGTTATGTACATATATAGAAAACTATAAAGAACAATCTCGAATAATAGTGGTCATTGTATCTATTCTTGCTATTTTTCTGACATTTCTGTGTAATTATTATGTAGTGTTCCTGCTGTTGTGTTTGAAATGTATAACTTACACATTTTAGAAGAAGCCACCTTTTATTCAGAAGCTTGGTAAAGAGTCAATAATCGCGAGCCAAATAACATGTTGGCTAAGAATATGGAGTTTGGAGTCAGACAAACCTTGGTTCAAATTTTGCCTCTTTCTTTTACTAATCATGAAATTTTTCTAGGTGCTTAGGATATATCACTGAGCAAAACAGGCAAAAATTCCTGTCTTTATGCAGGTTACATTCTAGCCGTTAGAAATAAATTTTTATGATAATTCTCCTTAAAATGGTGAGCTCCCTGCAATATAGGCTCTGTATTTTACTCCTCTTTGTATAACTGGCACCTAAATTTGACACATAGTAGGTGAGTTTATGGAATTGAATTGCCTGAGTAAATGAACATTGTACTTTGTACTTCTGTGGAACAAGAGAAATACAAATTGCTTCAGGTTTTGTCATTCACAGTTAATACAACTCAAATCAAAGATCAGCTTTCTTGGAGCTTCATTCATTGATCTTAGCAGCTACTGAATCATATATAGAAACTGATATTGTAGTGTTATCTTTGAATATGAATAATAGAAATGAGTAAAAAATGTTTTAGCCTTCAATTTTTGAATTTTATTTTTTCTCTCTCTAGACCATTCATTTTCATTTCAGTAGTAAGTGTACTGCATTTTTTCACTTCTCTGAAAACTTCGCATTCTCTTTCTTCCATCATCCTAAAAGTTATTCCTATACATTATGAAATTGTTATTAACTCCTTTAATAGTTTCAAAGTTAGTTGACAGTGTAGTTTTTATATCATGTTCAGTGTGTGTGTGTGTGTGTGTGTGTGTGTGCACCTGCATGCATGTGTGTGTTATAGAAGCAAAACAAATGTATACAGTTGACCCTTAAACAATAGTGTTTAAACTGTGCCGGTCCACTTATACCTGGAATTTCTTCACGAGTAAATACTACAGTACTGCATGATCTGTGCTTGATTGAATCCTTGGATGTGGAAGAACCAAGGGTATGGAGGGTTGACTATAAATTATACACAGATTGACCTCCATGTTGTTAAGGGGTCAACTGTATATTTCTTCCTTAGGGTTCATCAGCTTCTTAAAGGAAGTGATATCTAATCTATTTCCAGACGTTAGGTCCTTTAGAAAATGTGGTTATTATAAGTAACAAGAGAATGATAATCTTTGTATGTAATTCTGTATGTTTCTGATTATTTGTTTAAGTGGAATTATTGGATCAAAAAAGTATGAATGTTTTTAAGTGTCTTGGTATAAAGGTAAAAATTATTCTTCAGAAAGTTGACATTGCAGACTTGCTTTTACTTTTGCCCATAAGTAAAAAATAGAAGCCTAAATAAGACATGTTATGGAGAATTGACATTGTAAGATTATGTCTCTTGTAATCTTAATGTTACCTTCTCTCCACATTATATTAGTTGTGCCCTGATAGTACTTTCGTGATTCTAAATTATTGCAGAGTTATTTGTCTTTTTCCATCTAGATTGATTAACTTATTTTCATTGTATTGATTAGTCCTTACAAAATAAAAACTTGCTTAGATTCTGCCATGAGACCAAGTAATGAAAATTTAATATAAATACTTGTTTATTGGCTTAGAGAGCTGGAGTTTTTTTTAATGTGTGTATTATTGTAGCAAGTCAACTGCTATGGTAACTTGTAGTTTTTGCCATGACTTAATTTCTTACAAAGGCAGATTTGGGATGTTTCTTAAGAGTTTCTTTTTTATATGCTAAAGAATCTTTCATAATGCTAACCCTTAAATTGACTACCCACAAAGTACTATCCTAATGAATTCACATCTAAGTGTAAACTCTAAACCCTATAGAAAATTTTAATATTAAATATTATGTCACATTGCCATACTACTTAATCTCAATAACAAGTATTTAGTTTTAGTTGCTTATAGAATTCTATGATTTCTGAAATATAACAGGTTAGATAATTTACAATAAATTGCTTTGAGCTTATAGAATGTATTTTTATTCATAATCTAATGCCACGTAAGAGAAGTATCCAACATAGTTTGTAGAAGTATGCGAATATTTAAGAGTAATAGTTGATTATTAGTTTTTAGACCGCCAATGAAACTGGAGTATGTCTATACTGACCACTCCTAAAGAAACATTAAACAAAGCAGAAGGGACTCTTCTATACCTAATAGCACAGATTGTTTTTTTCTTTTAACAGTATGTAATAGCAATTTGGAAATATCATCTAGATTGGGTTTCAAAGGTAAAAGAAAAATTTAAATATTCTAAATTTTTATGCTAGCTGATGTGGCTTTAGAAATTTACAAGTTTCTTGAATTCATTATGGAGTTCTTTAACTGGGTCAATGAATAGCAAACTACATGGTTAAAACATATTAAATTCACTCTTAAATAGATTTGTCTACCTAAAACCAGCTCAAAATGTTTTGTTACCAGGATACCTAATTCTCATGTTGTTAGAACTATAGTATCTCAGTAATGTGTGACTCAAAGTTTGCAGACACTCAGATTGAGAGAGTCACTTACAGAAAAGAAAAACAAAAGCCAAAAAAAAAGCCTCACGCCAGTTAAAATCAACAAGCAATGAAAATCACGAAGAAAAACTTCTGCACAAACCCTAGGCCTGCCTTGACTATACCTCATGTTGATGTACGTTACTAAGGCTTTTGCTTGTGTGAAACAATTTTACTAGGTCATTTATTAATGACCTATTTCTAGAATATTATTTAGTTCCCCAAGACAGGGTGTTCTTACCTTTAAAAAATTGTTTCTTCTTTTTTCACCATACATACCTTTTATTAAACTTCATAAACAGCAGAATTATTGTTGTTCATTTCCTCTAGCACCCCTACGGCCACAAACCTGATTCAAATTATTGTCCTGATTTTTAAATTTATTTTACTTATTTATTTTTATCTTTTTATTGAAACATAGTTGATTTTAAAAGAAAGTTTCTTATTGGTGTGTTAAGGATTAATTACCTTTGTCTTTTGCATTTGAGAACCCCTTCTCAGAGGAAACTTTGTCATTCCACTTATGAAATATAAAAAATATAAAGATAAATATATAAAAGTCCTATTTCTCCAAAAAGGGAAAGGAAATTCAATTTGCCAAGTTTCCTCTGTGCTGGACACACTGTAAACTTAATCTTCACCACAACCCTGCAAGGTACATACTCTGTGTATTTTACAGACAAAGAAACCAGCCACAGAGGACATAGATGGTCAAAGACCACACAGCTTACATTGTTGAACCTAGGATTAGAACTCAGGCTTCACTGAGAAGACAAAGCGCAACTCTTTCTATTGTTGCAAAATAGTAAAATCTCAAAGTTATTTGAGGAAAAATAATTGTAGGAGCTATTGTCTTAGTCAGGAAAATTGGTTGAAGTGACATTAAGCCTGGTTAAGAAAAAAAAAATGGCTTAAGCAAAAAGGAAAAAAAAAAAAAAGGAAAAAAGAAAGGCAAAGGAAGAGTTGGGGTTATTTACTGACTTAGGCTACATTTGTAGTTTTAGCCCCTATCTTGAGCACAAGAAAATTCATTTGTGGCATCCAAAAATCTTACTCCATTGACCTGTCAGCATTTTAAAATTTAAAGTTTCCCTTTGTGTTAACTTCATTCTCAGTCTGGCTTTCACTAAGTAGCAGCACCCTGGCCCCAGTAGCTATAGGCTTCTTACATCTTTCACAAGGAAAGCCTTGCTTCCCAGTAGTTCCAGGAAAAGATGCTCATGCTCTGACGCTCCTTGACATTGATTCACCTGATCACGTATGCTACCCTTAAACTATTCCCAGTTGTGTACTCTCATTGACCAGGTTTCAGTCACTTGTCCAAAGCTAAAACCAGACAGTGGGGTTAGCCCTGCTAGAGCTTTATAGGTTGAGTGTGGGGAGGGGTGTTTGCCAAAGCAAATTCTGGGCACCCTCTTTAGGGAAAGGGAGAAAATGGAGGCTGGACAGACAAAGAGGATACACATCCATTGTAGCTGTTCTTTAGGTCGGGAATTTAGCCTATTAATTAAAGCGATGTCATATTTTGAAATTGGTTTAAATAAGTTGAAAGAAATTCACTTCTCTTTAGCTTCATTACATATAGCCATTTTTGCAGTGTGCTTTTCCTAAGTTGATAACTTGATGCTGTGTCTAAAGACATGCAATCAAACTGAAGGAAATGTACATTCTTTTGATAAGATAAGAGGGTACTAATAAACATATCTATAGTGCTCCCAAATGAGGGACAGGAAAATCTTTCTTGCCAACATTCACTACTTAGGATAACAGAAGCATTAATCTATGCTTCTAAATAAAACCTCAGGCACATGTCCATAATCATCTACTTACTATTCAAAAGGCAAGTTCCCTTTGGAGGTTAGTGTGATCTGTCAAACCACCATATGGGTCTCTAACAGTATAAAGTTGTCTGAATTTTCTGCCCTTGCAGTCTAAGCTTTTTCACAAGTGTGCTTACTCCTGGGAACTAAACTGCCTTCAGTAGGGTTGTGCTGAGGAGATTTTGAACATGATTTAAACACACACACAGCCTGAGCAAGATAAATGTGTTAGGTTACTTGAAAAACTCTTAAGGGAAATCAAATGCAATCTCTGATATGGGACTTTCATTTTAGAGCCTAGTGGGGTATTGCTTTAGTTCTATTATGTCTAACACCAACAAAACTTAGTGAGCACTCTTTTTACTTTATTAAAGCTTTTTTTTCCTGAATTTTTGAACTTTATTTATTTTTTATGCAGCAGGTTCTTATTAGTCATCCATTTTAAACACATCAGTGTATACATGTCAATCCCAATCTCCCAATTCATCGCACCCCCACCCCAACCCCCGCCGCTTTCCCACCTTAGTGTCCATACGTTTGTTCTCTGCATCTGTGTCTCAATGTCTGCCCTACAAACCAGTTCATCTGTAACATTTTTCTAGGTTCCACATATATGTGTTAATATATGATATTTGTTTTTCTCTTTCTGACTTACTTCACTCTATGTGACAGTCTCTAGATGCATCCATGTCTCTACAAATGAGCCAATTTCATTCCTTTTTACAGCTGAGTAATATTCCATTGTATATATGTACCACATCTTCTTTATCCATTCGTCTGTCGATGGGCATTTAGGTTGCTTCCATGACCTGGCTATTGTAAATACTGCAGCAATGAACATTGGAGTGCATGTGTCTTTTTGAATTATGGTTTTCTCTGGGTATATGCCTAGTGGTGGGATTGCTGGGTCATATGGCAATTCTATTTTTAGTTTTTTAAGGAACCTCCATACTGTTCTCCATAGTGGCTGTATCAATTTTCATTCCCACCAACAGTGCAAGAGGGTTGCCTTTTCTCCACAGCCTCTCCAGCATTTGTTGTTTGTAGATTTTCTGATGATGCCCATTCTAAGTGGTATGAGGTGATACTTCATTGCAGTTTTTTGGTTTTTTGTTTTTGTGGTATGCGGGCCTCTCACTGTTGTGGCCTCTCCCGTTGCGGAGCACAGGCTCCGGACGCACAGGCTCAGCGGCCATGGCTCACGGGCCCAGCCGCTCCACAGCCTATGGGATCTTCCCGGACCGGGGCACGAACCCATGTTGCCTGCATCAGCAGGCAGATTTTCAACCACTGCGCCACCAGGGAAGCCTCTTCATTGTAGTTTTGATTTGCATTTCTCTAATAATGTTATAGTAATAGTGATGTAATAGTGATGTGATGTAATAGTGATGTTGAGCAGCTTTTCATGTGCTTCCTGGCCATCTGTAAGTCTTCTTCGGAGAAATGTCTATTTAGGTCTTCTGCCCATTTTTGGATTGGGTTGTTTGTTTTTTTAATATTGATCTGCATAAGCTATTTATATATTTTGGAGATTAATCCTTTGTCCATTGCTTCATTTGCAAATATTTTCTCCCATTCTGAGGTTGATCTTTTCGTCTTGTTTGTAGTTTCCTTTGCTGTACAAAAGCTTTTAAGTTTCATTAAGTCCCATTTGTTTATTTTTGTTTTTATTTCCATTTCTCTAGGAGGTGGGTCAAAAAGGATCTTGCTGTGATTTATGTCATAGAGTGTTCTGCCTGTGTTTTCCTCTTAGAGTTTTATAGTGTCCGGTCTTACATTTAGGTTTTTGATCCATTTTGAGTTTATTTTTATGTATGGTGTTAGGGAGTGTTCTAATTTCATTCTTTTTACATGTAGCTATCCAGTTTTCCCAGCACCACTTATTGAAGAGGCTGTCTTTTCTCCATTGTATATCCTTGCCACCCCTGTCATAGATTAGTTGACCATAGGTGTGTGGGTTTATCTCTGGGCTTTCTATCCTGTTCCATTGCTCTATATTTCTGTTTTTGTGCCAGTACCATATTGTCTTGATTACTGTAGCTTTGTAGAATAGTCTGAAGTCAAGGAGTTTGATTCCTCCAGCTCCATTTTTTTCCCCTCAAGACTGCTTTGGCTATTTGGGGTCTTTTGTGTTTCCATACAAATTGTGAAATTTTTTGTTCTAGTTCTGTAAAAAATGCCACTGGTAATTTGATAGGGATTGCATTGAATCTGTATGTTGCTTTGGGTAGTATAGTCATTTTCACAATATTGATTCTTCCAGTCCAAGAACATGGTATATCTATCTGTTTGTGTCATCTTTGATTTCTTTCATCAGTGTCTTATAGTTATCTGATAACAGGTCTTTTACCTCCTTAAGTAGGTTTATTCCTAGGTATTTTATTCTTTTTGTTGCAATGGTGACTGGGATTGTTTCCTTACTTTCTCTTTCTGATCTTTTGAATCAGAAATTTATGTGATTAATTGAGATTTCTGTGCATTAATTTTGTATCCTGCAACTATACCAAGTTCATTGGTTAGCTCTAGTAGTTTTCTGGTAGCATTTTTAGGATTCTCTATGTATAGTATAGTGTTGTCTCTAAACAGTGACAGTTTTACTTCTTTTCTAATTTGTATTCCTTTTATTTCTTTTTCTTCTCTGACTGCCATGGCTAGGACTTCCAAAACTATGTTGAATAATAGTGGTAAGAGTTGACATCCTTGTCTTGTCCCTGATCACAGTGGAAATGCTTTCAGTTTTTCACCATTGAGAATGATGTTTGCTGTGGGTGTGTCATATATGGCCTTTATTATGTTGAGGTAGGTTCCCTCTGTCCCCACTTTCTGGAGAGTTTTTATCATAAATGGGTATTGAATTTTGTCAAAAGCTTTCCTGCATCTATTGAGATCATCATATGGTTTTTATTCTTCTATTGGTTAATATAGTTTATCACATTTATGGAAGAATCCTTGCATCCCTGGGATAAATCCCACTTGATCATGTTGTATGATCCTTGTAATGTGTTGTTGGATTCTGTTTGCTAGTATTTTGTTGAGGGTATTTGCATCTATATTCATCAGTGATATTGGTCTGTAATTTGTTTTTTTTTTGTAGTATCTTCATCTGGTTTTGGTTGCGAGTGTTCCTCTACAATGGTTTGGGAGTGGTTGAGAAGGATAGGTGTTAGCTCTTCTCTAAATATTTGGTAGAATTCACCTGTGAAGCCATCTGGTCCTGGACTTTTGTTTGTTGGAAGATTTTTAATCACAGTTTCAATTTCATTACTTGTGATTGGTCTGTTCATATTTTCTCTTTCTTCTTGGTTCAGTCTGGAAAAGTTATACCTTTCTAAGAATTTGTCCATTTCTTGCAGGTTGTCCATTTTATTGGCATAGAGTTGCCTGTAGTAGTTTCTTATGATGCTTTGTATCTCTGTCATGTCTGTTGTGACTTCTCCTTTTTCATTTCTAATTTTACTGATTTGAGTCCTTTCTCTCTTTTTCTTGATGAGTTTGGCTAAAAGTTTATCAATTTTGTTTATCTTCTCAAAGAACCAGGTTAGTTTAATTCATCTTTGCTATTGTTTTCTTTGTTTATAATTCATTTCTTTCTTTTTTTTTTTTTTTTTTTTTTGTGGTACGCGGGCCTCTCACTGCTGTGGCCTCTCCCCTTACGGAGCGCAGGCTCCGGACGCGCAGGCTCAGTGGCCATGGCCCACGGGCCCAACCGCTCCGCGGCATATGGGATCTTCCCAGACCGGGGCACGAACCCGCGTCCCCTGCATCAGCAGGCGGACTCTCAACCACTGCGCCACCAGGGAAGCCCAATTCATTTATTTCTGATCTCATCTTTATGATTTCTTTATTTCTGCTAACTTTAGGTTTTGTTTGTTCTTCTTTCTCTAGTTCCTTTAGGTGTAACCTTAGATTGTATTTTTCTTGTTTCTTGAGGTAGGCTTGTGTAGCTATAAACTTCCCTCTTAGAACTGATTTTGCTGCATCCCATAGGTTTTAGATCGTTGTCTTTTCGTTGTAATTTGTCTCTAGGTATTTTTTGATTTCCTCTTTGATTTCTTCAGGGATCTCTTTGTTATTTAGTAATGTATTGTTTATCCTCCATGTGTTTGTGTTTTTTACGTTTTGTTCCCTGTAATTGTTTTCTAATCTCATAGCATTGTGTTTAGAAAAGATGCTTGATATGATTTTAACTTTCTTAAATTTACCAAGGCTTGATTTGTGACCCAAGACGTGCTCTATCCTGGAGTATGTTCTGTGTGCGCTTGAGAAGAAAGTGTAATCTGCTGTTTTGGGGTGGAATGTCCTATAAATATCAAATAAATCTATCTAGTCTATGGTGTCATTTAAACCTTTTGTTTCCTTATTAATTTTCTGTCTGGATGATCTGTCCATTGGTGTAAGTGAGGTGTTGAAGCCCCCACTATTATTGTGTTACTGTCAATTTCCTCTTTTGTAGCTGTTAGCAGTTGCCTTATGTATTGAGGTGCTCCTATGTTGGGTGCATATATATTTATAATGTATCTTTTTTGGATAGATCCCTTGATCATTATGTAGTGTCCTTCCTCGTCTCTTGTAACATTCTTTATTTTAAAGTCTTTTATCTGATATGAGTATTGCTACTCCAGCTTTCTTTTGATTTCCATTTGCATGGAATATCTTTTTCCATCCCCTCACTTTCAGTCTGTATGTGTCCCTCAGTCTGAAGTGGGTCTCTTGTAGACAGCATATATACAGGTCTTGTTTTATATCCATTCAGCCAGTCTATGTCTTTTGGTTGGAGCATTTAATCCACTTGCATATAAGGTAATTATCTCTATGTATGTTCCTATTACCATTTTCTTAATTGTTTGGGGTTTATTTTGTAGGTCCTTTTCTTCTCTTGTGCTTCCCACTTAGAGAAGTTCCATTAGCATTTGTTGTAGAGCTGGTTTGGTGGTGCTGAATTCTCTTAGCTTTTGCCTGCCTGTAAAGGTTTTAATTTCTCCATTGAATCTGAATCAGATCCTTACTGGGTAGAGTTCTTGGTTGTAGATTCTTCCCTTTCTTCACTATTTTTTTTTTTTTTTTTTGCGGTCCGCGAGCCTCTCACTGCTGTAGCCTCTCCTGTTGTGGAGTACAGGCTCCAGATGCGCAGGCTCAGTGGCCATGGCTCGTGGGCCTAGCTGCTCCACGGCATGTGGGATCTTCCTGGACTGGGGCATGAACCCGTGTTCCCTGCATCGGCAGGTGGACTCAACCACTGCACCACCAGGAAAGCCTCCCTTTCTTCACTTTAAATATGTCCTGCCACTCCCTTCTGGCTTGTAGAGTTTCTGGTGAGAAATCAGCTGTTAACCTTATGGGAGTTCCCTTGTATGTTATTTGTCGTTTTTCCCTTGTTACTTTCAGTAATTTTTCTTTGTCTTTAATTTTTGTCAATTTGATTACTATGTGTCTCGGCATGTTTCTCCTTGGGTTTATCCTGCCTGGGACTCTCTGTACTTCCTGGACTTGGGTGGCTATTTCCTTTCCCATGTTAGGGAATTTTTCGACTATAATCTCTTCAAACATTTTCTCAGGTCCTTTCTTTTTCTCTTGTCCTTCTGGGACCCTTATAGTGTGAATATGTTGGGTTTAATGTTGTCCCAGAGGTCTTTTAGGCTGTCTGCATTTCTTTTCATTCTTTTTTCTTTATTCTGTTCTGTGACAGTGAATTCCACCATTCTGTTTTCCAGGTCACTTTTCCATTCTTCCACCTCAGTTATTCTGCTATTGATTCCTTCTAGTGTATTTTCCATTTCATTTATTTTATTGTTCATCTCTCCTTGTTTGTTCTTTAATTCTTTTAGGTGTTTGTTCTTTAATTCTTCTATTTCTTTGTTAAACATTTCTTGCATCTTCTTGATATTTCCCTCCACTTTTTTTCGAGGTCCTTGATCATCTTCACTGTTATTATTCTGAATTCTTTTTCTGGAAGGTTGCTTATCTCCACTTCATTTAGTTGTTTTTCTGGGGTTTTACCTTGTTCCTTCATCTGGTACATAGTCCTCTGCCTTTTCATTTTGTCTATCTTTCTGTGAATGTGGTTTTCCTTCCACATGCTGCAGAATTGTAGTTCTTGCTTCTGCTGTCTGATCTCTGGTGGATGAGGCTATCTAAGATGCTTGTGCAAGCTTCCTGATGGAAGGGACTGATGGTGGGTAGAGCTGGGTGTTGCTCTAGTGGGCAGAGCTCAGTAAAACTTTAATTCACTTGTCTGCTGATGTATGGGGCTGGGTTCCCTCCTTATTGATTGTTTGGCCTGAGACGACCCAGCACTGGAGCCTATCCGGCTCTCTTGTGGGACTAATGGCGGACTCTGGGAGGGCTCACGCCAAGGAGTACTTCCCTGAACTTCTGCTGGCAGTGTCCTTGTCCCCACAGTGAGCCACAGCCACCCTCTGCCTCTGCAGGAGACCCACCAATACCAGCAGGTAGTTCCAGTTTAGTCTCCCATGGGGTCACTGCTCCTTCCCCTGGGTCCCCATGTGCACACTATTCTGTGTGTGCCCTCCAAGAGTGGAGTCTCTGTTTCCCCCAGTCCTGTCAAAGTCCTGCAATCAAATCCCACTAGCCTTCAAAGTCTGATTCTCTAGGAATTCCTCCTCCTGTTGCCAGACCCCCAGGTTGGGAAGCCTGATGTGGGGCTCAGAACTTTCACTCCAGTGGGTGGACTTCTGTGGTATAAGTGTTCTCCAGTTTGTGAGTCACCGACCCAGCAGTTATGGGATTTGATTTTATTGTGATTGCACCCCTCTTATCATCTCATTTTGGCTTCTCCTTTGTCTTTGGATGTGGGATATCTTTTTTGGTGAGTTCCAGTGTCTTCGTATCGATTGTTAGTTTTGATTCCAGTGCTCTCACAAGAGGGAGTGAGAGCACGTCCTTCTACTCCGCCATCTTGAACCAATCTCTGCTTATTAAAGTTTTTTTGAAATGGACTTCAAATTATTTTTCTAAGTGTTTTCTTTTCTCTAATTTTCTTCTTTTTTTCCAAAACTACTCTTGAAAGAGATAGTTTCTGAATATTTCTATTAACTAAAATTGAAATAAATATATAATTTATTACACCTGTTATCAGCACATCCTCAACAAATGATATTCATTTAATGCACTATTTATTCACAGATCTACCCATCAAATGTTAATTGAACATCTACA
This sequence comes from Kogia breviceps, assembly GCF_026419965.1. NCBI lineage: Eukaryota > Metazoa > Chordata > Mammalia > Artiodactyla > Physeteridae > Kogia > Kogia breviceps. Next base: position 22,434,671 of record NC_081312.1, read on the forward strand.
GTGTCCTGCCAGCAACATTAGTAATGAAATGCTGTACACAGATAAATGTTTCAGTACTTGACACTTACTTGCTTAAGCTTGAATATTTGTTTTAATTGCATCTGAGAGTCTTTTGATAAGATCCTTACACCTTCTTGTTTTTCCCTTACATTCTTTTTTTTTTTTTTTTTTTTTTGCGGTATGCGGGCCTCTCACTGTCTCACTGTTGTGGCCTCTCCCGTTGCGGAGCACAGGCTCCGGACGCACAGGCTCAGCGGCCATGGCTCACGGGCTTAGTTGCTCCGCGGCATGTGGGATCTTCCCGGACCAGGGCACGAACCCGTGTCTCCTCCATCGGCAGGCGGATTCTCAACCACTGCGCCACCAGGGAAGCCCCCCTTACATTCTTAAGCAGAATATGCTGAACATATTTTTAAGGACTTGGGTCCATTGTTGCCAACCTTGATGATTATACTGTAACAAAATAATTGTACTCAGCATCAACAGAGAATAAATATAGCACTACTTGCTCTCGTACCATGCTCTAACATTTCCTTTGTCTCTTTGTTTTCTAATTCTGAAATGCTGCTTCATCCAGTGATCCCAATGTGTTCTGTTACTATTTCCCTGGAATCTCTATATGCCTGAGTATGGTTGACTTCTTTAAATATACTTTGGCCTAAAAAATTACTTGGATGGGATTTTATGGAGTATAAAAGTCATTACACTCTGAAAAAAACCTTGAGGATTCTACCTGTGAAAAAAATGTATGATTTTTTGGATGCATGGATTTTAGGGCAGCTGTTTTATCTACTTATATTGTTCCCCTGTCCCTCAATTTCATGTGCATACCTGTGATGGGGGGAAGGTAAAGTGGGATGTCTTTGGGGAGATGATATTGCTTTCTTTTCATGACTGCCCTCAAAATGTTGAGACCACTAGGTATTTAGAGAAGGCATATGGTATTCTAATAATTTCTAAAATTTTCTTTTTCAGATGAGTATTTTCAGTATAAAAATTGGAGACATAACTTACATGAAGGTTCTCAATAGTTATTCTACAAATGCATTCATAGGATTTGCTTTAGGGAGAAAAAAGTTGGCTAGATTTAGACCCTTACTACCTGTCGTTTTGGTTTGTATATTTCTCTAATTGTGGAACACATAAACATAAAATTCAAAATCAAATTGTTCATATCTTGATTTCTCAGAAGCCAGATATTAAACTCAATAAAAATTAAGGTGAAAAGGTACAGGACCAGTTAGTACCTACTGATGGAAGCAGAATTAATAGTTTCTGCATTAGTTTGTTAATGGCTATAACAAACTACCACAAGGTTGTTACCTAAAACAACACAAATTTATTCTCTTACAGTTCTGGAGGTCAGAAGTCTGAAATCGGTTTCATTGGCTTAAAGTTAAGGTGTCCACAGGGCCTGTTCCTTCTGGAAGGAGAATCCATTTTCCTGCCTTTTGCAGCTTCTAGTGGTTGTCTGTATTCCTTGGCTTGTGGTCCTTCTTCCATCTTTAAAGTACATCACTCCAGTCTGTGCTTCCATCATCACACTGGCTTTTCCTCTCCTGTAGACAAATCTCTCTCTGCCTGCTTCTTAATAAAGATAATTGTGGTTACATTTAAGGCCCATCTAGATAATCCAAGGTAGCATCTTCATCTCAAGATCCTTATAACCTACAAAGTCCTTTTTACCATGTAAAGTAATGTATTCACAGGTTCTAGGAAATAGGACCTAGATATCTTTAGGTGCCATTTATTCAGCCTACTACAGTTCCTATTTAGTATTTTGTGGCTTTGAAGAGTAATATGGGTACCCTTGATTTTGATAGGAATGAGAGAACTAATCTGGTACCTTAAAAAGAGCTTCTAGAAGGAAATTATTTTTTAATATGTGTTTCTTTAATACTAAATAGAATATCAAGCTTTTAGATATTTTCTGATATTTCTTTTGGATATTGAAGATTCAAAGGAATAGTAATTGAACCTATTAGGTAATCAATTCCCATCTGCTAGATTACTGGGTTTTGAACCCACTGACCCCTTGAAAATCTGATGAAAGCTCCAGAATCCACAGAAAAATGCACATATAAACCAATATTTACAACTTCAAAATCAAGAATTCAGGGAACCCCTAAAGACTAGCCATTGATTCTAAGGATAGATGTATAGGTCCCAGATTCAGAATTCCTGCCTTAGATGTAGCATTAGGTTTCTATTGTTATAAAATTCAGCTCAAATCAGTGTATCTTTGTTTTCAAGATATGTGTTCCTTTCAGCCTGCAGGTATGTGAATCAAAGGTTACTAGCCTCTTATGAAACTACTCAAAAAGAAAAATACATATGTAATTGTGTCTACACTTAAAATGAGCCAGTGGTTTTAAGTATTTTGCTCATGCTTTCAGTTGTTGTACACATTTATTATGCTGTACAATTTAATCCTTTATATTCCACATGTAATTTTGAAGAATAAGATCAGTTAGATGGCTTATGAAGTCACTAAACTCTGTTTCTGGGTTAAGTAAACTATGATCTGCAGGCCAGTTCTGGCTCTCTGCCTGTTTCTGTATGGCCCATGAGTAAGAATAGTGGTTGCATTTTTAAAGGTCAAAAAAAATCAAAAGAAGGGAATTCCCTGGCAGTCCAGTGGTTAGGACTCTGCACTTCCACTGCAGAGGGGGGCTAGGGTTCAATCTCTAGTCAGGGAACTAAGATCCTGCAAGCCATGTGGCATGGCAAAAAAAAAATCAAAAGTAGAAAAGTCTTTTGTCGCTTTCAAAAAATTTGAAATTCAAATTTCAGAGTTGATAAATAAAGTTTTACTGCATAATAAAATTATGCTCATTTGTGTATGTATTGTCTAAGGCTGCTTTCCCACTACAATAGCAGAGTTAAGTATTTGAAAAAGAGACTATACAGCCAGCAAATTTTAAATAGTTGTTATCTGATCATTTATAGAAGCTTATTGACCTCTGCTCTAGTTCAGCATCAAGTTCACCAAATGTTTATTGAGTACCTCCTGTGTGTTAGAGTCATGTGACATTCCAGTTTCCTATTCTTCTGCTTCATGACATTGGCAAATATATTTTGTTTTGTTATATAAAATATAAATGTACGTTATGACATTTTATATTTCTGACCAGAGCTGATGAAACCTGAAACAGACAGTGCTTTAAACCTTAATATATGAGATTAGCAAGGAAAAGGAGCGGTTCATTTCAATGAAAAGGAAGTATTTTGAAGATGCCATCTTTGTCTACAGGTAAAAACAAAAGACAAAAACAAAAAACCCAAAACAAGACCAAAAAACACTCCAATATAGATACCTATTTTTAGCTGCATAAATAATACCATAAACAGCTCCCTAAACTCTATCACCACATCTGTGTGCACATGTTTTTCCTTTACCCCATTGTACCTGTCAACTTTAATTTTAAAAGCTAGTCAGAGAGGGCTTCTCTGGTGGCACAATGGTTGAGAGTCCGCCTGCTGATGCAGGGCACACGGGTTCGTGCCCCAGTCTGGGAGATCCCACATGCCGTGGAGTGGCTGGGCCCGTGAGCCATGGCCACTGAGCCTGTGCGTCCAGAGCCTGTGCGTCCAGAGCCTGTGCTCCGCAACCAGAGAGGCCACAACAGTGAGAGGCCTGCATACCGCAAAAAAAAAAAAAAAAAAAAAAAAAGCTAGTCAGGGAATTACATTTTTCTGACTTCTGCCCTTCTGCTGCTGCCTTATAAGAAATAAACAGCCAGAGATGGGAAAGGTCAAGCATGCACATACCTGCCCATGAAAGAAGTGGAAGTCAAAAGGTCTAATTTTAGCCTTCATTCTCCTGGGGATATAATAACAGTCACTAACAGGAATTGTTTTGGAATTAATGAACAGCATACTGTAAATATGAGTCATTAAAGAAAAAAGAATCATGAGTTTTATATAATGTTGAGTGGAAAAAAAAAAAAACACCCATACAAGTAGCAGAAAGATTGAGTTATCACTGAAAAATGCTGAGATTGGAGATCCACTGAAGCAAAAAAATATATCACAGCAGATTTGGAGCTTGACATTTGAAAAATAAGAAAACTAATACATTTCAAAGACTAATCTAGAATGCAGACTGTTTTTAGCCTTTCTGATTTTATTATGTGTATGTTTTAAGCTGGTTATTATAGTACTATTGTCCTTCAAACAGTTTTACAAAATTTTGCTTGATTTGTATAATTTGCTTTAAATCACGTCTAATATCATCTCTTATTCATTCATCTCCACTTCTGATCACTGATGGAAACACGACTTTTTGGTATATATATTTTTCATGATAAGCTCTTCTATAATCAAAGACTCGTAGACAAAGCAAATAGATAGAGATTCAAGAGGAGAGAGAATATATATTAGACATTTTAAAACCTGCTTTTCATCGGGCCTGCCACCCAATTAATTTAGCCCACTGTGAATTCTTTTGGGAAATAAATATGAACTTTATCTAACTAAGCCTTTCTTATTATGATGGCTTAGGTAAACTTCTTTGCTTTCTTCACCTAACAAAAAAATCCATCCTGAAATATTTCAAACGCATAGTAGACAGAAATCAAAATGATGGAAGTTCATGTACCCACAACCTGGATTTAGCAGATGGTAACACTTTGCCATATTTACATGAAAATGTTGCTGTCTATTGTTAGGATCCTAAACACATATTCCTTTCCCTTCTTTCAGTCTGTAGTTGTGACCACTATCCTGAACTCAGTTACATATCATTCTTGTGTGTATATTTATACTTTTACTGTTTATGTACGTATCCTTAACTTGTTTCAGTTTTCTTTACATTTTTTCATCTCTACATGTTTGGAAGTATTGCCTCCTATTTCTATTATTTTAGTACACTCCTTTGAAACTATAACATGACTCCTTGACATAAATATACAGTCACTCAGTATCTTTATCCTCAAACATTAAAAGGACCTTAGAATACTTTTAATCTCTTCACTCACCCCATTTTACATATTAGAATTACCTAGTTTTAGTTCCATCTTGTTTTTAAGCCTTCTTAAATTAGTTATTGTTGTTAATCATGATGCTTATTTAGACTTACCCATATGTTTATGATTTTCATTGCTCATGATTGTTCCTGTGACCTAGTCTTTTCTTCTGGGCTCACTTTCCTTTTTACTGAAAAGTACCATTTACTGGTTCTTTCAATTAGTGGTAAATTCTCTGTCTTGGAAATGTCTTTTATCTTGCCTTAATTATTATTATTATTTTTAACATCTTTATTGGAGTATTATTTCTTTATAATGTTGTGTTTCTGCTTTATAACAAAGTGAATCAGCTATACATATACATGTATCCCCACAGCTCCTCCCTCTTGCGTCTCCCTCCCACCCTCCCTATCCCACCCCTCTTGGTGGTCAGAGAGCACTGAGCTGATCTCCCTGTGCTATGCATCTGCTTCCCACTAGCTATCTGTTTTACATCTGGTAATGTATATATATCCATGCCATTCCCTCACTTTGTCCTCAAGTCCATTCTCTACATGTGTGTCTTTATTCCTGTCCTGCCCCTAGGTTCTTCATATCCTTTTTTTTTTTTTTTTTTAGATTCCATATATATGTGTTAGCATACGGTATTTGTTTTTCTCTTTCTGACTCACTTCACTCTGTATGACAGACTCTAGTCCATCCACCTCACTACAAATAACTCAGTTTTGTTTCTTTTTATGGCTGAGTAATACTCCATTGTATATATATGTGTCACATCTTCTTTATCCATTCATCTGTTGATGGAAACTTAGGTTGATTCCATGTCCTGGCTATTATAAATAGAGCTGTAGTGAGCATTGTGGTACATGACACTTTTTGAATTGCGGTTTTCTCAGGGTATATGCCCAGTAGTGGGATTGCTGGGATGTATGGTAGTTCTATTTTCAGTCTTTTAAGGAACCTCCGTACTGTTCTCCATAGTGGCTGTATCGATTTACATTCCCACCAACAGTGCAAGCTCCACAGCCTCTCCAGCATTTATTGTTTGTATATTTTTTAATAATGGCCGTTCTGACCGGTGTGAGGTGATACCTCATTGTAGTTTTGATTTTCATTTCTCTAATGATTAGTGATGTTGAGCATCCTTTCATGTGTTTTGTGGCTATCTGTATATCTTCTTTAGAGAAATAACTGTTTAGGTTTTCTGCCTGTTTTAGGATTGGGTGTTTTGTTGTTTTGATATTGAGCTGCATGAGCTGCTTGTAAATTTTGGAGATTAATCCTTTGTCAGTTGCTTCATTTGCAAATATTTTCTCTCATTCTCAGGGTTGTCTTTTCCTCTTGTTTATGGTTTCGTTTGCTATGCAAAAGCTTTTAAGTTTCATTAGGTCCCATTTGTTTATTTTTGTTTTTATTTCTGTTACTCTAGGAGGTGGGTCAAAAAGGATCTTGCTGTAATTTATGTCATAGAGTGTTCTGCCTGTGTTTTCCTAGAAGAGTTTTATAGTGTCTGGCCTTACATTTAGGTCTTTAATCCATTTTGAGTTTATTTTTGTGTGTGGTGTTAGGGAGTGTTCTAATTTCATCCTTTTACATGTAGCTGTCCAGTTTTCCCAGCATCACTTATTGAAGAGGCTGTCTTTTCTCCATTGCATATTCTTGCCTCCTTTGTCATAGATTAGTTGACCATAGGTGTGTGGGTTTACCTCTGGGCTTTCTGTCCTGTTCCATTGATGTACATTTCTGTTTTTGTGCCGTACCATATTGTCTTGATTACTGTACCTTTGTAGTATAGTCTGAAGTCATGGAGCCTGATTCCTTCAGCTCCGTTTTTCTTTCTCAAGATTGCTTTGGCTATTCGGCATCTTTTGTGTTTCCATACAAATTGTGAAATTTTTTGTCCTAGTTCTGTGAAAAATGCCATTGGTAGTTTGATAGGGATTGCATTGAATCTGTAGATTGCTTTGGGTAGTATAGCCATTTTCACAATATTGATTTTTCCAGTCCAAGAACATGATACATGTCTCCATCTGTTTGTATCATCTTTAATTTCTTTCATCAGTGTCTTATAGTTTTCTGCATACAGGTCTTTTGTCTGCTTAGGTAGGTTTATTCCTACTTATTTTATTCTTTTGGTTGCAGTGGTAAATGGGAGTGTTTTCTTATTTTCTTATTTTTCTTTCAGATTTTTCGTCATTAGTGTATAGGAATGCAAGAGGTTTCTGTGTATTAATTTTATATACTGCTGTTTTACCAAATTCATTGGTTAGCCCTATTAGTTTTCTGGTGGCATCTTTAGGAATCTCTATGTATAGTATCATGTCTTGTGCGAACAGTGACAGCGTTACTTCTTCTTTTCTGATTTGGATTCCTTTTATTTCTTTTTCTTCTCTGATTGCTGTTGCTGAAACTTCCAAAACTATGTTGAATAATGGTGGTGGGAGTGGGCAACCTTGTCTTGTTCCTGACCTTAGTGGAAGTGGTTAAGTCTTTCACCATTGAGAACGATGTTGGCTGTGGGTTTGTCCTATATGGCCTTTATTATGTTGAGGTAAGTTCCCTCTGTGCCTACTTTCTGGAGGGTTATTATCATAAATCAGTGTTGAATGCTTTTTCTGCATATATTGAGATGATCATATGGTTTTTCTCCTTCAATTTGTTAACATGGTGTATCACATTGATCGATTTGCATATATCGAAGAATCCTTGCATCCCTGTGATAAATCCCACTTGATCATGGTGTATGATCCTTTTAATGTGTTGTTGGATTCTGTTTGCTAGTGTTTTGTTGAGGATTTTTTCATCGATATTCATCAGTGATATTGGCCTGTAGTTTTTTTTCCTTGTGACATCTTTGTCTGGTTTTGGTATCAGGGTGATGGTGGAGTGAGTGAGTGATTGTAGAGTGAGTTTAGGAATGTTCCTCCCTCTGCTATATTTTGGAAGAGTCTGAGAAGCATAGGTGTTAGCTCTTCTCTAAATGTTTGATAAAATTCACATGTGAAGCCATCTGGTCCTGGGCTTTTGTTTGTTGGAAGATTTTTAATCACAGTCTCAATTTCAGTGCTTGTTTTCTATTTCTTCGTGGTTCAGTCTTGGAAAGTTGTGCTTTTCTAAGAATTTGTCCATTTCTTCCAGGTTCTCCATTTTATTGGCGTAGAGTTGCTTTGTAGTAATCTTTCATGATCCTTTGTATTTCTGCAGTGTCAGTTGTTACTTCTTCTTTTTCATTTCTAATTGTATTAATCTGAGTGTTCTCCCTTTTTTTTCTTGATGCGTCTGCCTAATGGTTCATCAATTTTGTTTATCTTCTCAACGAACCAGCTTTTAGTTTTATTGATCTTTGCTATCATTTCTTTTTCAATGATTTCGGATCAGATCTTTATGATTTCTTTCCTTCTGCTAACTTTGGGGGGTTTTTGTTCTTCTTTGTCTAATTGCTTTAGGTGTAAGGTTAGGTTGTTTATTCGAGGTGTTTCTTGTTTCTGGAGGTAGGATTGTATTGATATAAACTTCCCTCTTAGAACTGCTTTTGCTGCATCCCATAGGTTTTTGGTCATCATGTCTCCATTGTCATTTGTTTCTAAGTATTTTTTGATTCCCTCTTTGATTTCTTCAGTGATCTTTTGGTCATTAAGTAGTGTATTGTTTAGCCTCCATGTATTTGTATTTCTTACAGATTTTTTCCTATAATTGATATCTAGTCTCATAGCCTTGTGGTCAGAAAAGATACTTGATGTGATTTCAGTTTTCTTAAATTTACCAAGGCTTGATTTGTGACCCAAGATATGATCTATCCTGGAGAATGTTCTGTGAGCACTTGAGAAGAAAGTGTATTTGTTGTTTTTAGATGGAATGTCCTATAAGTATCAATTAAGTCCATTTTGTTTAATGTATCATTTAAAGCTTGTGTTTCCTTATGTATTTTCATTTTGGATGATCTGTCCATTGGTGGAAGTGGGGCTTTATAGTCCCCTACTATGATTGTGTTACTGTCAATTTCCCCTTTTGTGGCTGTTAGCATTTGCCTTGTGTATTGAGGTCCTCTTATGTTGGCTGCATAAATATTTACAACTGTTATTTCTTCTTCTTGGATTGATCCCTTGATCCTTATGTAGTATCTTTCTTTGTCTCTTGTAGTAGTCTTTATTTTAGAGTCTATTTTGTCTGATATGAGAACTGCTACTCCAGCTTTCTTTTGATTTCCATTTGCATGGAATATCTTTTTCCATCCCCTGACTTTCAGTCTGTATCTGTCCCTAGGTCTGAAGTGGGTCTTTGTAGACAGCATATATATGGGTCTTGTTTTTGTATTTATTCAACCAGTCTATGTCTTTTGGTTGGAGCATTTAATCCATTTACATTTAAGGTAATTATCGATATGTATGTTCCTGTTACCGTATTCTCAATTGTTTTGTGTTTGTTATCGTAGGTCTTTTCCTTCTCTTGTTTTTCCTGCCTAGAGATGTTCCTTTAGCATTTGTTGTAGAGCTGGTTTGGTGGTGCTGAATTCTCTTAGCTTTTGCTTGTTTGTAAAGGTTTTAATTTCTCTGTCAAATCTGAATGATATCCTTGCTGGGTTGAGTAATCTTGGTTGTAGGTTCTTCCCTTTTGTCACTTTAAATATGTCCTACCACTCCCTTCTGGCTTGCAGAGTTTCTGCTGTAAGATCAGCTTTTAACCTTATGCGGATTCCCTTGTATGTTATTTGTTGCTTTTCCCTTGCTTTTCTTAATTTTTCTTTGTATATAATTTTTGATAGTTTGATTAATATGTGTCTTGGCATCTTTCTTCTTGGATTTATCCTGTATGGGACTCTCTGTGGTTCATGGGCTTGATTAACTCTTTCCTATCCCATACTAGGGAAGTTTTCAACTATAATCTCTTCAAATATTTTCTCAGTCCCTATCTTTTTCTCTTCTTCTTCTGGGACCCCTATAGTTCGAATTCTGGTGCATGTAATGTTGTCCCAGAAGTCTCTGAGACTTTCCTCAATTCTTTTCATTCTTTAATCTTTATTCTGCTCTGCAGTAGTTATTTCCACTGTTTTATCTTCCAGGTCACTTATCTATTCTTCTGCCTTAGTTATTCTGCTCTTGATTCCTTCTAGAGAATTTTTAATTTCACTTATTGTGTTGTTCATCATTGTTTTTTTTCTCTTTAGTTCTTCTCGGTGTTTGTTCAACATTTCTTGTTTTCCCTCCATTCTATTTCCAAGATTTTAGATCATCTTTACTATCATTACTCTGAATTCTTTTTCACGTAGACTACGTGTTTCCTTTTCATTTGTTTGGTCTGGTGAATTTTTACCTTGCTCCTTCATCTGTTGTGTGTTTCTCTGTCATCTCATTTTGCTTAACTTGCTGTCTTTGGGGTCTCCTTTTCACAGGCTGCAGGTTTGTAGTTCCCATTGTTTTTGGTGTCTGTCCCCAGTGTCTAAAATTGGTTCAATGGGTTGTGTAGGCTTCCTGGTGGAGGGGACTAGTTGCTGTGTTCTGGAGCATGAGGTTGGATCTTGTCTTTCTGGTGCCCAGGTCCACGTCTGGTGGTGTGTTTTGGGGTGTCTGTGACCTTATTATGATTTTAGGCAGCCTTTCTTCTAATTGGTGGGGTCGTGTTCCTGTCTTGCTAGTTGTTTCACATGTCGTGTCTAGCACTGGAGTGTGCTGGTCATTGAGTGGAGCTGGGTCTTAGTGTTGAGATGGAGATCTTTGGGAGAGCTTTCACTGTTTGATATTACATGCAGCCAGGAGGTCTCTGGTGGACCAGTGTGCTGAACTCGGCTCTCCCACCTCAGAGACACAGGCCTAACACCTGGCCAGAGTACCAAGACCCTGTCAGCCACATGGCTCAGAAGAATAGGAAGGCAGGGAGGGAGGGAGAAGGAAGGAAAATAAAGTTATTGAATTAAAAATCTTTAAAAATTATATAAAAATTAAAAAATTTAAAAATTATTAAAAAAAGAAAGGAGAGAGCAACCAAACCAAAAAAACAAATCTACCTATGATAACACATGCTAAAAACTATACTAAAAAACAAACCAGACAGAACCCTAGGAGAAATGGTAAAAGCAAAGCTCTACAGACAAAATCACAGAAAGAAGCATATACATACATGCTCACAAAAAGAGGAAAAAAAAAAAAAATATATATATATATATATATATATGTATATATATATATATATCATTGCTACCAAAGTCCACCACCTCAATTTTGGGATGTTTCATTTTCTATTCAGGTATTCCACAGATGCAGGGTACATCATGTTGATTGTGGAGATTTAATCCGCTGCTCCTGAGGCTGCTGGGAGAGATTTCCCTTTCTCTTCTTTGTTCGCATAGCTCCTGGGATTCAGCTTTGGATTTGGGCCCACTTCTGCGTGTAGGTCACCTGAGGGCCTCTGTTCTTTGCTCAGACAGGACGGGGTTAAAGGAGCAGCTGATTAGGGGGCTCTGGCTCAGGCCCGGGAGAGGGAGGGGTACGGCATGCAGGGCGAGCCTGTGGTGGCAGAGGCTGGTGTAACGTTGCAACAGCCTCAGGCCCATCATGTGTTCTCCCAGGGAAGCTGTCCCTGGATCACGGCACCCTGGCCGCAGTGGGCTGGAGTTGCAGGCTGCACAGGCTCCCGGGAGGGGAGGTGTGGATAGTGACCTGTGCTTGCACACAGGCTTCTTGGTGGCTGCAGTAGCAGCCTTAGCATTTCATGTCTGTCTCTGGTGTTCGTGCTGATAGCCGTGGCTCATGCCCGTCTCTGGAGCTCATTTAGGCTGTGCTCTGAATCCTCTCTCCTTGCGCACCCTGAAACAATGGTTTATTGCCTCTTAGGCAGGTCCAGACTTTTTCCTGGACTCCCTCCCTGCCAGCTGTGGCGCACTAGCCCCCTTCAGTCTGTTCACGCAGCCAACCCCAGTCCTCTCCCTGGAGTCTGACCTCCCGAAGCCTGAACCTCAGTTCCCAGCCCCCACCCGCCCCAGCAGGTGAGCAGACAAGCCTCTAGGGCTGGTGAGTGCTGGCTGGCAATGATCCTCTGTGTGGGAATCTCTCCACTTTGCCCTGTGCACCCCTGTTGCTGTACTCTCCTCTGTGGCTCCAAAGCTTCCCCTCTGCTACCCACTGTCTCTGCCAGTGAAGGGACTTCCTAGTGTGTGGGAACTTTTCCTCCTTCACAGCTCCCTCCCAGTGGTGCAGGTCCCATCCCTATTCTTTTTTCTCTGTTTTTTCTTTTTTCGTTTGCCCTACCCAGGTACGTGGGGAGTTTCTTGACTTTTGGGAAGTCTGAGGTCTTTTGCCAGCGTTCAGTAGGTGTTCTGTAGGAGTTGTTGTGTATGTAGATGTATTTGTGGGGAGGAAGGCAATCTCCACGTCTCACTCCTCCACCATCTTGAAGGTTTCCCCTATTTTTCCTTAACTATTAAATGATTGTATACCTGAGTAAAGATTTCTAGGCTGACAGTTATGTTCTCTCAACACTTGAAAGATATCTTACTGTCTTCCAATTTCTGTTTTGCTATTGTTATCTATCTTCTGTCAGCCAAATTGTAATTTCTTTGCAAAGAGTTGTCTTATCTTTTTCATCCCTCTAAGATACATTTTGCCAATGTATTCTGCAGTGTTACCATTTTATTTATTTAGTATAAGCTTATTTTTATTTATTTTGCTTTGTTCTCTCTATGATTCTTTAATCCTAGAATTCCAGTTCTAGAAGATTCCTAACTATTCTAAAATTACTTCTCTCTATTTTTGTCCAACTAATAAAACTCCCATTAGCCACATGTCAGAATTTCTCATCCTACCCTTAGTATACTTTTACTGCTCTCTGGTATCTTTTATCTTTTTATCCCCTGTGCTGTATTCTGTGTAATTTCTTTAGATAGTTCTTCTGATTTACCAGTTCTTTCTTCACCAATGTCTAAAACCTATCTATGGAAATTTTAATTGCATGGCTATTATTTTTCATTACTAGAAGTTACTTTTTTATGTTTTCTATCCCTTCATGTGTCTTTAAATAATTGAAAACTTATTTTATAGGTTTTTCAACTGTTCTATTATCTTAAGTTTTGGGGGTGCCAATCTTCCTGTTTTTTTATTTTTGTACACTTTTGTTCGTGGTAAACATTTCCTTGTATGTTTTGTAATTAATGGATGTGAGTTATTTAAATAGGAATTTTATGTAATCTGGCTGTGAAAGTTTCTCTACAGAGCCGTCTTATGTTTACTTCTTGCATATGCCTCAGTAGAATCCCCAACCCAGCACTAATTTTTTAATGTTAATTTCTTAGGTGTAGCACTCATATACCATGTAGGCAGTGTATATTTTTACTCCAAACCAGTGTACAGCATAGGAGCACTATTCGGAGATAAGCTTTCTTATTATTTTTCTGGGTCAGGAAGGATCATTTTTTGGATCTTTTTCACTGATGATGCAGCTTTTAGAGCAGTGCTTATTCAAAATGTGTTCAGTGGAGCCAGAAGCATCAGCATTACCTAGGAGCTTGGATAGAGATGCAAATTCCTGGACCTGCTGAGTCAGAATTTCTGGAGATAGATTGAGATTTTAATAAGCTCTCCAGGTGAGTCTTCTGGATGCTAAAATTTGGCAAGTATGGCCTTAAAGAGGATTTCAGCTTCATGCAGGAATCTGAGTTCCAACTTCCTGTCTCATTCAGGATGGATCCAAGACTTACCTTCCTGTCACTTAATAGGTGTTAAAATTCAGAACTCTAGCTTTTGGGGCCTCCCCCCAAAACTTCAGGGTCTGCTACAGCAACAACTTATTTTTACCTCCCAGGTTTTCATTTAACTCTTTGTGCATCTGGGGACTTCTCTTTGTTTTCTTGTGTATTTGTCTTATTCAGAATTTCAAGATGTGTGCAGTAAGAAGACTTCTAGCTTAGAGCCATCTTCTTGCCAAAGGCCTTAGCTAAATTGTCCATGTTGTATATTGATATTATTTTGAATGGTAAATACGCATTGTGATTTATTTTAAGTTTGGATATTGAGAATGGATATTTGGCCTTCAGTTTTCTCTATTTTATACTAGATTCTTTGTAGCATCTACTGTATTTACATGATGACCACATTTAAGTTTTACCAAAAAATATGATTTGGGAATAAAAATTGAAGCAAAGTTATTCACAGAGCACCTTTTAGAGAGTAAAAGTAAATGGGTGTATTGAACTTATATTTCTTGCATATTACAGAATGGAATCAAGAACACTTATTATGTCTTAGGATATGAGCTAAGTGCTTTACTGTGCATCTAATTAAATCCTTAGAAACAGTCCGTTCCCATTTTATGTGTTAGAAAGCCAAAATAGAGAGAGGGTAAGTATCTTGCCCAAATCACGTGGCTATTATGTGAAGTGGAATTTGAACCCATGCCACTCAACTACACAGCTGATGCTTTAACCAATACACCACAATTTCATTTTAGGAAAGGAAAACAGCATTTGAACAAACATGTTTTATGTGTCATACTAGGTGCTTTCTCCTATTTCCTCTTTAATGCTTACAGTAATCCTATGAATAGTTATTACTAGTCACTCCACCCTTTTATGTTTCTTAAGAGATAATTTTTACATAGATTAAATATTTTGCCCTAGTGAATCAGAGTTGAATTTGAACCCAGGTCTATTTGCTGCCCAAGCATCTTTCATATGTTAACTAGGCCGACTTACTTAGCTTGAAATCTTTTCCTCTGTGGTTATACTATGATTTATTGATTGCAAAATTGCCAGCCCAACTATTGGAAGTTTTTTGTATAGGGGGCTGAGTAATTTTTACTGGGGCCCTGTGATTAACAGAATCATTGGACTATATTCTAAGAAATATGTAGTCTTTGTTCTATACAGACTAGACTGTGGGGGCCATTACTTATGTCACCTCTTCTCCCTGGGTTTCAGTTTTCTCTTTTTTTGTTTTTAAACTTCGTCGTCTCTAAATGTCCTTGTAGCTCTGACATTCTAATTCAATACCAGTAGTTATAATAAGTTAGGTTTTAAAACTACAGATTGTTAGTTCTTGATGATTCAATCTAATTTTTCTGCTCTTTCCTCAGTGAGACTCCATATAGTTCTTTGTGATCTATAGTGATGTGAATTTGAACCATTCATAAATGATTGGGTGAACTAAAGTAAACGTGGACTTTTTTTTTTTTTTTTTGTGGTACGCGGGCCTCTCACTTTTGTGGCCTCTCCTGTTGCGGAGCACAGGCTCCGGACGCGCAGGCTCAGCGGCCATGGCTCACGGGCCCAGCCACTCTGCCGCATGTGGGATCTTCCCAGACCAGGGCACGAACCCGTGTCCCCTGCATCGGCAAGCGGATTCTCAACCACTGCGCCACCAGGGAAGCCCAACTTGGACATCTTATATGACCCTTCTGTTTTCTTCCTAAGAATCCCATTAGCCTCATCATGATTAGAAATGTGACCACTTGATTTTGTAAATACTTTTATCACAGAAAGAAATCATTTGAATTTGGGTGATTTTACATAACAGAGAATAGTGCAGGTTCTAAGTCCATTCTGAATTAGATATCCAGTTTTGCTAATTCCCAGTCGTGAAGGTTAGTTTCTCTCTCAACCTGTCTCCTTCTCTGTAAAATGGGAAAAGTGATCGTCTCTACATAATTGGCTAGGGATTAAATGAAAAAATGCATGAACACCTTTAGTACAGTATCTGGACCACAGTGAGCACTCGTAAATTTTAGCTATTATTATGGTCATTGTCACTATGATGATTCCCATTAAGCATCTTTCCTTTGTATTATAGCTCTCACCGAATGAACTATCAGGGAAGTAAAAATGCAATACTGAAATTGAATGCAAATTTTTAAGTTCTGTTCAATAATTTTTTGAGTCTGGCAGGGACACTGTTCATATCAGCAAGAGTGAAATTGAACAGGCCACCGGAAACCTTTAGCCCTTTCTAGGTGAAGTACATCTGTAGTTAGTCCCATTGGTTAGAATCTGTTGCTATTGCTTATGTAGCCTTTCTGTATTTAAGCTTCTGCTGTTTAGCCTCCCAGGCTATAGACTGTTGTGACGTAAATTGAGACAGTTTATCTCTCAGTCCTGTACACCAGTGTGGGCCTGTCTGCTGCTGTCCCTTCCATACATTTGACTCATGGAGTTGTGCTCTCCACGTCCCTCGGACATGTCTCCTGCCTACCTTGCTTAGTCTTCCACGTCCACTCATCATGATGCAGATGGATAGCTGTTCTGTTTCATCAGTCCTTTTGACATGTCTAGTGCTAAGAAGCTAAGTTGCTTAGCTGTTGGTAGAATGCCCATCTTTTCTTTTTACTTTTTAGAGATCTCATATAGCTATTCTCTCCTGGAACTGGCTAGCTCAGATCATGTGCTGACAAAAGTAATAATTGTTGGACCCTGATCTTTCCATGAGTATTGATGCCAAGCTCCCTGTATTTTCGGTTTCATGGCAAAGTTGTTACTTAACATCGTATTTGTTGAATTGTGAACTTAAGTTTTATACTGTTGCTAGTTTACATGACTGTAGTGTTTTCCCATTGTAAATGATATTTAATCTTTATATCTAAAAATCTAATTTTTGAATCATAGCACTGGGATGATTTTTTTTTGGAATGATTCATATACTCCAAACCTGATTAATGTCATTTGTTACTATTTATCATATATTTATTAAGTGTTTTTTATATACTAATCACTGAGGATGCAAATTGAAAATCATATTTTAATACGATCTTTCTGGGAGTAGTTATACACCTGGTGATAATTAATTGAACTGTGCATTTGATAACCTTTGCTCTCTACATTTTATACTTCTTAGTAAAAAAATGAAAAAATAAAAGTTGTGACCTCATAGTCTAGTAGGAAAGGAGATGTGTGAATTAGTGATTTTTAAGTAGTGATGAATGCTATTATTACATGAGAAGATATCTGTGGAAGCACCAAAAAGAAGTTATCATATTCTAGGGTTTTTTGAGAAAATTCTTAGAGGAAATGACACTATACCTGAGTTTTAAAGGTTAAGTAGAAGTTATCCAAGCAAAGAAAGTCATTCAGAAGAAAGGAGCAGCATTATGAAACAAGATCTCATGAAACAGCCTGCCTGGATGGGACAGGGTTCTGTATGGTTAGAGGTGGGTCATGGTATCTGAAGCTAGACTAGTTGTTTTCTGGAATCAGATCTTCAGAGACCCTGGATGTTAACCTGACGAGTTTAAGAACAGACCTCGTTAATTAATAATATTTAAGGTTTAGCCATGGGAAGGTGACTGCTCAAAAGATACTCAAAAGAAAGAGTGACAAAAGGATAGGAGAGATCTCTGGAGAGCATTGTCGTGTGAGCCAAGGAAGGGGTGAGTCTCCAGCACAGGAATGTCGTCAGCAGTGTTAAATGCTTCAAAGAGCTCAAATAAGATAGGGATAGAAAAATGTCCATTGGCTGAAGCAGTATGGAGGTTATATAATGATAATATAATTCTGTAAGCAAAAGAAACTGTATTATTCCTAAGTCATTTTGTCATTTGGAAGTCATTGCCCTCTTTTTTTCATCCTTTTTTTAACCACCTCAGTTTTTTCCTTCCCATTTTATTTATATTTTATGTATCTTGCTCGTTAATTCTATATCTATCATTCCCTCTTCCGTGACTATTCCCCGCCTATCATTTAAAAACCTTGTCTTGTCAAATATAGAAGATGATTTTATTATAGAAAATTATATATAAAATATTTTCTCTAATCACCTTTTCTTTATTAAATGAGATTAGCTTTTTATGTAAACAATTAAGTGTTTTCCTTTCTACTTTCCTTATTATGATGATGAAGAGGTGTATTTGGATTTGTACATATCTCAACTTTTCCATCATAAAGAACTCTATTTCCTGAAAGACCTTTTTACTACAGTTTTCTGCCCAGTGTTCCACTCTAGTGCTCTTACTGGGTAGCTTCCTATCTTAATTCAAAATGACTTTTCATCAAAATAAATTGAAGCCAGTTAAAATTTATATATATATATGGAGACGGAGGGGTTGGGGAGAGATGAGGAGAGAAACATGGGCCATTTCTGGTAAAGGGTTGTTTGGATAATGATTTTGGAAAATACTTTAAAAAAATGCATTCTGTTATTTCGGAATAGTTTTGAGGCAGACTGCAGTTACTGTATATAGTTTGTGCTACATATAACTATGAGATCACAACCATCGTTACCTAGCAGGCACTTTTATTTTTAAGCTTTTCAGAACAATGTTTCTGGCTTCTCTGATCTTTAAGGATTTTAGAAATTACTCTCAAAATGTAATCAGATCTATTGGAGCTTTCCTGGATTCAGTTGAATTCCATATTGTCAACAGTAAATCTGGATGTATTGTTATTTTAATTTTCACTAATATTATTAAGGTATCTAAATTTTACTAGGTCCGTTTTTCCTCTTCAGATTGGTTTTCATTACTAGTTTGATACCAGTTTGCTTTCAGTTTCCAAGATACAGTATCATGGACTCTCAAAGAATATGATTATCCTTTTATATTATATTTATATTTTGTTTTACTGATTTATTTTATTTAGGTATAGCTGATTTACAATATTATATTAGTTTCAGGTGTCCAGCATAGTGATTTAGTAATTTTATAGGTTTTACTCCTTTAAAAGTTATTACAAAATAATGGCTGTAATTCCCTCTGCTGTACAATATATCTTTCTTGCTTACATTTTATACATAGTTGTTTGTGTCTCTTAATCCCATACCCTTATCTTGCCCCTTCCCCTTTCCCTCTCCCCATTGGTAACCACTAGTTCATGTTCTATATCTGTGAGTGTGTTTCTGTTTTGCTATATATATTTGTTAGTTTTATTCTTTAAATTTACTTATAAGTGATATTATTCAGTATGTTTTTCCCTGACTTATTTCAGTAAGCATAGTATTCTCTAGGTCCATCCACATTGCTGCAAATGACAGAATTTCATTCTTTTTTATGACTAATATTCCATTGTTTGTGTTTATTCATATATATACATATATACATACACACACACGCGCGTGCACGCACACCCCACATCTTCCTTATCCACTTGTCTGTCGATGGGCACTTGCGTTGCTTCCATATCTTGGTTTTGTAAATGAGAACTCAAAGACGAGGCTCAGTGGTCTCATGTGTGAAAAGAGCACCAAGATCCTTGGGCAGGACTTGAAGAGAAAACACTAGAGGAGCAGAAGGAAGACAGAGGAAGAGCACCCAGGCCCTGTGGTGATCAGGTGGTGGTTGATTGAAAGATCAGGGAAAGGAGTAAAGTACCTGAGCCCAGCTAGACCCTTACGTAGGATGATCTTTGGGATCTTTCTGATTCATATTGTGTCCTTTGATATTTTTTAAATGGCAATTCTGGTTAATTTTCAAATTAAAGTATATGGCACTTTTTAAAGTGAATACGAATCGTAATATTCTAGTCACCAAGGATGCTATACATAACAAGAGAAGTACATTGTTCAAATTAATATGATCATTCTGTTTGTCCATACTATTCCTAACCTTAGAATTGAAAATTCTTCCTTTTTATTCTCTCATTATATACGTATGCATAACTCTCTATTTCCTTCTTTTACCCTTTCACTCATTTTGAGATATCAGAGGTGATTTTAACACAATTTTATCAGAGACAAAAGAACTCTGAAATCTATCAAAACAGTTCTGGACAAAAATGCTTACCATTGTTTCAGAATATTAAAAGGCAGACTACACTTCCGTGGCTTGTACAGCATAAAACAGCAAGATCATAGCCATTATTATGCTAATAGGTACCTTTATATCTAAGTTGTTAAGAACAATATTTACTGATTTCTCTTATTTAAAATATTTAATATTGTTATATCATTTAACTTTGAGGAATACTTGAAATTAAGCAGTAATTTTATCAAGATGTTTTTACTTTAAAAGAACCGTAATGTAAGATGCTATGACATTTGTGTGAAACTGAATTACCTGTATCTCTCATTGAGGTATTTTCACGAGAATTCACTGCTGATTTACTTGGCCATAATTTATAAGATACATTCCGTCTCATTCCAAACTAAAGTTTACTTTAGACAAAAATTTTTCATGATTTTTGGTTACTTGATGCTAGTATCCAGCTCACTTTTGTTTTTCCCTCAATAATTCATGGCAATGTTAGGTTCTTAATATTTTCTCTTTAGTCTTTTAATGTTTAACCAAGGTGGATTGAATAATTTAATAACAAAAGTGAAAACTCCATATCATATAGTTCTTGGAACATTGTAGATTCTCAATAAATACTTTATGTTTAATTGGTTCCAAGGTTTAAAACTAAAATGATACATTAAAAGATTTATTGAAAAATCTTATTCCCAGTCCTATTCCTTTTCCACACATTTGCTCACTCCTATTTTCTTATGTATCCTGCCAGGAATAACCTAGCATATACTAGCAAATAAAAATACATATTCTTTTTCTATTGATTTTTACCCAGATGGTGGCACACTACACACTATTCAACATTATGCTATTTCCTTAACATTTTTTTGGAGATCTTTCCACATTAATGTATAAGGTACTTCCCCATTTTTTAGCAACTCTGTAGAAATTGTGTGAAAATGCTTTAATTTATTCAACAAGTTTCCCTACTGATATGGATTTAAGATATTCTCAGCTTTTGCTGTAACACTGCAGTGAATAGCAATATACATTTGTCATTTGCACAAGTATGGCTGTGGAATAAATTCCCAGAAGTAGAGTTGGTAAAGCAAAAGTTATGTAGATTGATCATTTTGGTAAAGCTTGCATAATTTCCTTCCATAAGGTTATACTGATTTACACTCCCACTAGGAATGAATGAAAATACGAGTTTGCTCATACTGTTTTACTTGAATGTTAAACTAAAGGTTTTATCCCTAATTTATGTAAAAATACATAAGATTCAGGATTGATGAGAGTACCCCCATGAATTATAGTTTCTAATATTCATAACATAATACCACATTTAGCAGTCTATGTCACCTAAGTTGTTAGGTGATACGTGATACGTTGTTAGATTCTTATACCTCTTCTGAGTTAACAAAACCATAAAGCATAGTTAAATCAATGGTAGTAACAAATAACTATGCAAAACAGGTTATAAGAGCAGTAGTATTTCCAGAGATATGTTCATATACATACAGAGATTAGTTCCCAATAAGGTTTCGTTTCAAATACATAGAGAAAAGATTGGTAATTCTGTAAGTGGTTTTGAGCCAACTAGACATTTATCTTGAAAAACTGATAAAGTGTGATCTATATTCCTTTCAGCAAAATTAATCCAGATGGATCAAAGATTTACACATGAAACAAACATCAGGTACATAACTTGCTACCATTTGTTAAAGAGAACTGTGCATATGCACACACATATCACATACACACATACAGATACACTGAGCTAGAAATAAAATTTAGAAAGTAGTAATAGATATTGACTCTTGAAGATAACTAAAGGATGGGGAGTCAATATTTGATTGCTGGGGAATGAAGCTTACTTTGAAAAAAAATTTTTAAGACTTTATTTTTTAAAGCAGTTTTAAGTTCTTAGCAAAATTGATAGCAAGACACAGAGATTTCCCATATACTCCCCACCCCCTGACATGAATAGCCTGCCCCATTATCAGTCTCCCCCACCAGAGTGGTACATTTGTTACGTTTGCTGAACCTACATTGACAAATCATAATCACCCAAATTCCATAGTTTACATAAGGGTTCACTCTTGGTATTGTACATTCTATGAGTTTACACAAATATATAACAACATGTATCCATCATTATAATACCATACCCAGTATTTTCACTGCTCTAAAAAACCCTCCGTGCTCTGCCTTTTCATTTCTCCCCAACCCCAACCTCCTGGCACTACTGATCTTTTTACTGTGTCCATGGTTTTGCCTTTTCCAGAATGTCAAATAATTGGGACCATACAGTATGCAGTCTTTTCATATTAGGTTCTTTAACTTTTTATTATATATTTAAGGTTCCTCAATGTCTTTTAATGGCTTCATAGCTCATTTCTTTTTAGTGCTGAATAATACTCAATTGTCTGCATGTCTCATAGTTTATTTATCCATTCTACTGAAGGCCATCTTTATTGCTTCCACGTTTTGGTAATAATGAATAAAGCTGCTGTAAACATGCCTGTGCAGGTTTTGTGTGAACAGAAGTTTCAGCTCTTTTAGGTAAATACCAAGGACTGCAGTTCCTGGATCTTATAGTAAGAATATGTTTAGTTTTGTCAGAGATCACCAAACTGTCATCCAAAGTGGCTGTACCATTTTACATTCCCACCAGCAATGTATGAGCATTCCTTTTGCTCCACATCCTTGCTAGCATATGTTGATTTCAGTGTTCCAGATTTGGGCCATTTCAATAGGTATATACTGGTATATTATTGTTGTTTTAATTTGTATTTCCCTGACGACCTATTATGTGGAGCATCTGTTCATATCCTTATTTGCTATCTGTATATCTACTTCGGTGAGGTATCTGTTAAGGTCTTTGGCCCATTTTATAATCATGTTGTTTATTTTCTTACTGTTGAGTTGTAAGGATTCTTAGTATATTTTGGATAACCATCGTTTGTCAGATATGTCTTTTGCAAACATTCTCTCCCAGTCTTTGGCTTGTCTTCTAATTCTCTTGATATTGTCTGTCATAGAGAAGTTTTTAATTTTAATGAAGTCCAGCTCATCAATTTTTTCGTTCATGGATTGTCTTTGGTGGTGTTTCTAAAAAGACATCACCGTACCCGAGGTCATCTAAGTTTTCTCCTATGTTATTTTCTAGGACTTTCATAGTTTTGCATTTTACACTTGGGTCCATGATCCATTTTTAGTTGATTCTTGTGAATAGTGTAAGGTCTGGGTCTAGATTCTTTTTTTTGCATGTGGGTGCCCAGTTGTTCCAGCACCATTTGTTGAAAAGACTGTCTTTGCTCCATTGTATTGCCTTTGCTCCTTTGTCAAGAATCAGTTTGCTGTGTTTATGTGGGTGTGTTTCTGGGCTCTCTATTCTGGTCCATTGATCTATTCTTATACTAGTGCCACACTGTTTTGATTGCTGTAGCTTTACAGTAAGTCTTGAAGTTAGGTAGTATCAGTCTCCTCCAACTTTTTTCTTCCCCTTCAATATTGTATAGACTATTCTGGGCCTTTTGCCTCTTCATGTAAACTTTTGGGTCAATATATCAATATCCATAACTTTCTGGGATTTTGATTGAGATTGCATTGAATCGGTAGGTCAAATTGAGAAGAACTGACATGTTGACAATATTGAGTCTTCATATCCATGAACATGGTATATATCTCCATTTATTTCATTCTTTGATTTTGTTCATCAGAGTTTTGTAGTTTTCCTTAAATAGACCTTGTAAATATTTTGTTAGATTTATACCTAAGCGTTTCATTTTGGGGGTGCTAATGTAATGGGATTGTGTTTTTAATTTCAAATACCACTTGTTCTGTGCAAGTATATAGGAAAACAATTACTTTTGTATATTAACCTCATACCCTACAGCCTTGCTGTATTTGCTTACTAGTTGCAGTATTTTTTTGGTCAATTATTTCAGATTTGGTACATAGCTGATTATTTCCTCTGTGAACAAAGGCAGTTTGATTACTTCCTTTCTGATCTATATACCTTTCATTTTATTTTCTTGCCTCATGGCATTAGCAAGGGTGTCTAGTAGGGTGTGGAAAAGAAATGGTAAGAGGGAACATCCTTGCCTTCCTTGTACCTGATCTTAGTGGGAAAACGTCAAGTTTCTCACCATTAAGTAGGAAATTTGCTGTAGGTTTTTTGTAGATTTTTTTAATCAAGTTGAGATAGTTCCCCTTTGTTCCTAATTTACTCAGAGATTTTTATCATGAATATGTGCTGGATTTTGTCAAGCCCTTTTTGTACATCTATTGATATGATCATGTGATTTTTCTTTTTTAACATATTGATATGGCTTACATTAATTGATTTTCTAAGGTTGAACCATCCTTCCATATCCAGGATGAATCCCACTTGGTTGTGATGTATAATTATTTTTATACATTGTCATATTCAATTTGTTATTATTTTGTTGAGAATTTTTGCATCTTCATTTTTGAGAAATATTGATCTTTAGTTTTCTTGTAATGTCTTGGCCTTGTTTTGCTACTAGGGTAATTCTGGTTTCATAAAATGATTTGGGAAGTACTCCCTCTGCTTCTATCCTCTGGAAGAGATTATAGAGAAATTGTATAATTTCTTCCATAAATGTTTGGTAGAATTCACCAATGAACTCATCGGAGCCTGGTGCTTTCTGTTTTGGAAGGTTATTAATTATTGATTCACTTTCTTTAATAGATTTAGGCCTATTTAGATTGTCTGTTTCTTTTTTATGTGAGTTTAAGCAGATTGCATTGTTCAAGGAACTGGTTTGTTTCATCTAGGTTATCAAATTTGAGAGCATAGAGTTGTGCATAGTATTCCTTTATGATCCTTTTGATTTCCATGGGTACTGTAGTGATGTGCCCTCCTTTATTTCTGATATTCTAGTCATTTGTGTCATCTCTCTTTTTGTGATAGTTAACCTGGCTATAGGCTTATTGCTTTTATTGGTCTTTACTAAGAACCAGATTTTAGTTTTGTTGGTAGAAAATCTGTTGTTTTCAGTTTCATTGATTTCTGTTTTAATTTTTATTGTTTCTTCTGTTTACTTTGGATTTAATTTCCTCTTTTTCTAAATTCCTAAGGTAGAAACTTAGATTATTGATTTTTGATTGTTCTTTGTTTCTAATATATGCATTCAGTATTACAGATTTCCCTTTAAGCAATAATTTCATGGCATCTGACAAATTTTGGTAAGTTGTGTTTTCATTTCCATTTAGTTCAAAATAATTCTTACTTTCTCTTTATATTTCTTCTTCAACCCATGAGTTATTTAGAAGTGTGTTGATTAATCTCCATATATTTGGGAATTTTTAGTTATTTATATTATTGATTTCTAATTTAATTCCATTGTGGTCTGAGAACAGACATTGTATGTCTTTTTCTTTTCAATTTGTCAGGGTGTGTTTTATGGCTCAGAATGTAGTCTATCTTGGTGAATGTTCCATGTGATCTTGAGAAGAGTTATATCTTCTGCTGTTGCTGGATGAAGTCTCTAGGTGTTGATTATATTCAGTTGATTGATGGGTGTTGTTGAGTTCAGCTACATCCTTACTGATTTCTGCCTACTGATTTTGTTCATTTTTGATAGAGATTGTTGAAGTATCCAATTATGATAGTGGATACATCTATTTCTCCTTTTGATTCTATCAGTTTTTGCCTGACAAGTTTGCTGCTCTATTGATAGATTCATACACATTAATAGTTGTTATATCTTCCTGGAGAATTGACCCCTTCGTTATTATGTCATGCCCTTTTATCTCTAATAACTTCCTTTGCTCAAAGTCTGATCTGACTGAAATTAGTATAGCTATTCCTGCTTTCTTTTAATTTGTGTTAGCATGGTTTATTTTCCTCTATCCAGTTACTTATAATCCATATGTGTCTTTATATTTAAAGTGGATTTCTTATTGACAACATATAGTTGGGTCATAGTGTTTTTTAATTCACTCTGACAATTTCTGCATGCATTTAGCACATTGACATTCAAAGAGATTATTTATGTGGTTGGATTAACATCAAGCATATTTATTACTGTTTTCTATTTGTTATTCTTTGTTTATGTTTTCCCTTCCACCATTTTCATGCCTTTTATGGTTTTATTTGAGGATTTTATATGATTCTATCTTCTCTCTTTCTTAGCATATGTTTTCCTTTTTATTTTTTACTTTTTATTTTTTTACTTTTTTTAGTGGTTGCCCTAGAGTTTGCAATATACATTTACAACTAATACAAGTCTACTTTCAAATGACACTGTACCACTTCATGAGTAGTGTGAGTACTTTATAATAAGAATAATTTTAATTCTTCCCTCCTGTATCATATTGATATATCATTACTGTCATTCATTTCACTTACATATGAGCATATATAAGCATATATATATAAAGATATATGCATAAGCCGTATATAATCAAATACATTGTTGCTATTATTATTTTAAACAAACTGTTATTTGTTAGAACATTTGAGAATAAGAAAAATGAAAGTTTTTATTTTACCTTCACGTATTCCTTCTTCAGTGCTCTTCTTCTCTTTATGTAGATTGGTGAAGTTTACTTTTCATCGTAAACATTTTTTTCAACTGTTTGAAATGTTTTTACTCATGTACATATGTAATCTTAAAAAGTCAATAACTTTGCCCTCTTTTGGCCCAAAAAATATGAGTTCAGGTGTTTCCTTCTTATTGCATTCTTTCCAAAGGAACTGATTTCTCCAAAAGATGGAGTGTTGTGCTATTTTTGCCTGTTATTTACATTGAGGTTAACTCTGTTGGTTAGAGTGTACTGGTAATGACACCAATGACATGGGTTTTATTTCCATGTGGTTCAGTTAACTTTGGTTTTCCACTGTCACAGACTGCTCCCATAATTACATCTAAAATGTGTTCTTGGCCCAGTGAAGACCTGATGGAGCAAAGTGCAAATCTATCACCATGTGGGAAAATGGACACCCAAAAGCTCACCCAGCAGACAGTGGGGGGGACTATCATAATGGAATCTTTAAATTGATATCTTAAACAAAACTCATGCTATTTATGCTGTCCAAGATATATGATTTAATGTTTTGGTTTTAAAGGGTTCAAAGTCAGTTACAGGGAAGGAATTTCCATTTATAGGTAAATCTTGAAATATTAACCAAGGTAACTTTGGGGAAAAAAAATGAGTCATGCTTAGCCCTTCCCAATTACATAATATTTACTTATCCAGATGTTTTACCAAGTTTAAAATATCTCAGCCTTATGTTTGAAATTACATATAACAAATATTTGATTATGTAGTTTTTTTTTAAATGAAGGCTCTCATGTAGAAATTTGTGATTTGTGATCTTACAGTCTTTGCAGTATTATAATATGTCACCAGTATTCTCAAGTCATGATTCAGAAATCTCTCAAATCTCAAAACCTGGAATAATTTAGTTTTTAATATAAATTTATCATATACATTCATTTAGTCAATATTCATTACTTGTTTACTGGGTTCCAGGTACTGTATTGAATAAGTGCAAAGAGACCCTTTGCAGTTCCTGAAGTCTTCATGAAATGGGGGAGGAGGAACAGATAAATAAGGAGACCATTATTATTTTTAAAAATAGTGTGGAAGTGCCATATTAAAGCAAAGCACAGGGAGTGATTGTGAGAGCAATTACTAAGGGTATCTAACCCCAAATGGGAAAGCTTTGCTGGATTCTGAAAGACAACTAGGAGTTAGCTAGGGTAAATGGAATAGGTAGTGTACTCCAGGCAGAAGAAATAGAGTAGGATTTAGAGGTTGAAGGGAGAATCCTACATTTTAGAACTGCAAATACTTTTAGTATGACCAGAATTTAGAATACAAAAATGAGTGGTGAAAGATAAAACTGGAAAATTAAACGAAGAACAGTTCATAAAGGGAATGTGGATTATATTCTTAAACCACTGGGAAATGATTAAGGTATTTTAAGCAACATTAGGTTGGTGTTAGAGGAAAATGAAGATGTGAAATGAGATGTAATCTGTGCTATATAATAAAGTTCAATTTTATGTTAGTAGGAAAGCTAGAATTAGATTCAGTTCTTCAACAAGTTATTTACTGAGTACCTACTATGTGCCTGGCTCTAGGTGCTTGAGATAATTCAGTGACCTGAACAAACAAAATCACTCTTTTCGTGGTGCTTGCCTTCTCGTGGAGGGAAAAAGGCAACAGTTAAACAAATATACAAATAATGTTCCACGTGTCAAAAAGTACTAAGAAAATAAAAGCAGCATAAGTTAGACAGAATGGATGTGTGTACCCTTTTATATCTTTTTAGTTCAGGGAAGTCCTTTCTGGTATGGTGATATTTGAGCAGGGACTTAAATGCAATCAAGGAGTGAATGGGAAGTTTGTTCTAGGCGGAAGACTCAGTCTTGGTGAAGACACTGCGGCAGTGACAATGGCATATTCCCAGAAGAGCAGGGAAGCAAGTAGGACTAGACCCGAGACTGCAATGAAGAGAGTTGCAATAGATAAGAGCAGCAAGAGAACCGATGGAGGTGGTGACAGGATGGTCACGTATGTGCAGACAGAATTGAAAACTGAAATCTAGTTTAGGAAAATCAGGGAAAAGCTACTGGAATAGTAGTCCTCCCCATGTATCTTTTCTTTTGTTCCTCACTCTATCTCCTTACTCTTTGTTCTCTAATTTTGTGTTACTTTGGTTAACCTGGTCATACTTACTATGCAGCTTCAATCTTTTCTTAGTATATACTTATTTTCTTTAGGGTACACATTTATTTTGAAAGTGAGATGTATGTTTGTCTTTAGATACATAGCCTTTGATGTTCATAAATGTATATAAAATGTGCACATATTTTGTATATAGTATATATATCAATATCAAATCAAGGTAGGAGTATAGAGAGGACTGTTTTAGATTTTCTCTTAGACCAGGGAAGTTCTCTCTGATAAGGTGATATTTGAACAGAGGTCATATATATGTAATAACATGGTGTTCAAGAGCCAGCCTCTCCTGTTCTCTGCACATATTTATAAATGAAAGTACTGGGGAAAAAGAGGCCATTTTTTGAGTAGAACCCTTGAGGTTTGTTATAAACTCGTAGACCTGCCTAACCCCTAGGGATTAGACTACAAATGCAGTACATTCTGTTTCCCAAACAAAGATAACAGTCTCTATTTTAGGGAATCTGAACAATGAACATTTTCCTTTCCTTTCCCTGTTTTATAAGTCTAAACTCCCTCTAGCCTGTCAGTTATGATTGTACTGTTCCCAGATAATGAAAATAAGAGAAGCTGCTGATGGAAAGAGAAATTTTAAAGACTCTTCCAGAAGTATTGTGGCAACATGAAATTAATTCAGTCAGGTTGCTGGTGGAATTCACAGAGCCTGGCTTTTTGACTATATCTGTAAGTTACCACCACCATCCAATTTCGGATCCACATTTTTTGCATTTTATGGACCTCTTTTTCAGTCAAGATGCTGCAGATCCAGAAGCAAAAGAGACAGAATGCCTCTTTTACTGTTTAATGATCAACCCTAGTGGGAAAGGAAAAGCTGATTAAAATCTATGAAAATGAAATGAGTAACCTTTAAAGATACGCAGTACAGTGTGGCCAGTGTTAATACGACGATTTGTTAATGGGCTAGACAGTTGTAATCAGTATTAAAAATTACTTGAGACTCTTTATATTTAGCAAAAGTTACAAATTAAAGGAAGCAATGACCAGTGAGATTATCCATGAAAACCATTTGCCATCTGAACATAACAACTAAGAAAACACTCATTTAAGATTTTTCTTTTCATGCCATAACCTTACATTGGCAACTGTATTGGTTTACTTTCATTTTTCTATTGCTAGTTATTTGGGTATTTGTTGAATCCCTTTGTTTAAATGGGACACACGTTTTTCATTCTCATGAATGGGAAGGGACTAAAACCACTAAAATCCTAATTCTCCCTATTCATGAACTAGATTTGGTATACCTGACTACCCTTTAGAAGATCTGTATAATGCCTGGTTTGGGAGAAAGCTGTCCTTTCACAGTCTTTTTTGTTTGTTTGTTTGTTTTTGCCGTGTCACTGACAAGAAAAGAAACTTATACGACAACTGAAAATATTTGTGTTATATAGTTCCTTTGTATAAAAATCCATTTTGTGAGATTTTTCTACTTCCAGATAAAACAGTTGGTTTAATTTATTTATTAGAATTTAAAAGAACTCTGAATAAGAAGATAGAGAAGAATTATTGTAATTGTGAGGATTTGAAGAACCAAAAGGGAAGATTTGTAATTATCTAAAAGTGTGTTTACCCTGGGTATAAAAGAAAACAAATATATATTAGAGGTGAATGAGAATGAATTTGTCATGTGTCCTTATTATCTATAAACAGTCCTAACAATAAGAATAATTACTTAAACTAAGTGAAGAATCTCTTTGGGTTTCTAAAAAGTTTTGAGGGGATGATTGTCATCCATGTTGATTCTGAATAATTGTTACTCATCCAGATTGAGGCACTCAACTAAGAGACAACAGCGAACATTTAGAGACCATGCAACAATCTACTAAAGTACATCGCTTAAACTTTCAGTGCTAGAGAGCTCTTTGCAATAATCTAGTCCACTCCCATTATTTGATTGACATGATCACTGTGGCCAAGAAAGATTAAGTGACCATTCTTACAAATCTAATTAGCTAACTAATAGCAGAGGAAGAGCTAGAACCCAGGTCTCCTGACTCTCTCATTCTAATATTTTTTCATCATACTGAGTAAACCATGCCTCCTTTGGATGGGCTTGGTCAGAACTTAGCCATGGTCCTCAACATTACTGATTGGCCTCTATTATCATGGGTTTTGCTATTGTCCTAATTTTCAAGTTATCCTGATTTCAGGTCTGACTAGATTCTTCTGACTTTTGCCAGAAGATACCTACTTTTGGAATAGGAAGCCCCAATTGTTTCAGGAGGATTAGAAGAGATAAAATATAGAGGAATAACATAAAATGTAATGAAGTAAATTGTAGTTATAACTTCAGAATAATTATTTTGCAATTACTATAATAGAATAAATAATAAAAGTAGAAACAAAGTACTTTGGGATACAGAAGCTAAAGCAATATCTCCAAGAATATGAGTGGGTATGGGATAGTTGGTGAAAGTCAACAGAGGATATTTGTTTTAGCTGGGATTTGAAGAATGGTTAGATATTTTCTAATTAGTGAAGTCCAGGAAGGGCATTACAGATAATGCAAGGAGATATTGCAGTGATGAGAGAAGGCAATGGTCTTGGAAGTAAATTTGTAGACATATCCTTTATAAAGGACATATTAATGAGTTTGGACTTTATGTGTCTCAGCATGGGAAATACTAGATGTCTACATTTCATTATTCCCCCCACCCCATATCCATGGAGGACATCAAAACTGAATTTAAGAAACTTCTTTCTACTGAGCTTAGGCATATTGTTAGAATACTTGACTGTACATGCTACAGGAAGCCATGACCAAGCACTTTCAGCAGCACAAATAGAATCCAATACTATTAACAGTTCAGTACATTTTTGAATGGAGGGTGACATGGCATCTCTGTTTTAGATTCATAATTTGGAACAGTGTAGGGGCAGATTGAGTAAGAGGAGATTGGGGCTAGGGAACACAGGTAGGATGCTGTTGTAGTAATTCAGGTGAGAATTTCAAGATATGTTTTTGAAATGGAATATATAGAACTTGAAGATATCATAGCTTTTCTGAAAACTTTTGTACTAATTTCCCCCCATAGCATCCATTTTGGATTTAGTAAAACCTCAATTGCATGTTTCAGAACATTCCACTATATTGATTTCCATTATATTGATTCCCACAAATTCCACTATGTTGGCTCCCACAAATTCAAATCAGTAAGAAAGGACTTAATTTCTAGTTTATAAGATATAGTGAAAGGGAGGCAGTAATGTTGTTGAGTCTCAGTCTTCAGAACAGAATACAATATTCAAGAGAATATTGATGTTTTTTATCCCATCAATGTGGAGTTTTATCCAGTTATTTTCTTTCTTGCAAAAGCAGGGCTCTCTAATCATCAACACAATTTAATTCATAATTAATAGTAACAATAATTATGATATTTTATACAGGTGTGATGAAAGAATTATGATGTTGATAATTACTATTACAGTTATGCCTTGAGCAATGTGGGTGTTAGGGGTGCCAGCCTTCCACACAGTCAAAAATCTGCATATAACTTTACATTC
Organism: Kogia breviceps; assembly: GCF_026419965.1. Taxonomy (NCBI): domain Eukaryota; kingdom Metazoa; phylum Chordata; class Mammalia; order Artiodactyla; family Physeteridae; genus Kogia; species Kogia breviceps. The sequence continues at coordinate 22,466,515 of NC_081312.1, forward strand.
CACCCTCCATATCTGCGGTTCTGCATCCATGGATTTAACCAACCATGGATTGTGTAGTACTGTAGTACTGATACATGTTTCTTGAAAAAAAAAATCTGTGTGTAAGTGGACCCGCACAGTTCAAACCTGTGTAGTTTAAGGGTTAAATGTAATTGAAAAGTTATGTATATTTCTTCTATAATCATTATAACAATCCTAGAATGTTGGCATTTTTGCCCCCATTTTAGAGTGGAGGAAAGAAGAGTAGATGGATAAGATTATATATCCAAGTGGCTGACACCAAAGCTTATACCCTATAGCCCTCAGCATGTCCAACGTTTTTTTTTTCTTTCTTTTAGTAATAGTAGAGTTCAAACATACACTTTGCTCTAGAAATATGTGTAATTGTAGTTGCCTAGAAAAGAGAAGATGGCTGTCTGGACTAGGGCAGTTGCTATGAGGATGGATAGATGGTAAAGGTCATGTTGAAGTACTGACCTCAAAACATAATTAGTTAATTAACTTTTAATATCCATTTTCTGTCATTTTATCTAAAGCCCTTCTGAATTTTTTAATTAAACTTTTTATTTCAAGGATAATTTTCTATTCACATGAAGTTGTGAGAAGTAATACCAAGAGATCCCATAATACATAAAGATCCCCTTACTCATTTTCCCCAAATAGAAATACCTTACAAAACTATTATATAGTATAACAACCAAAATAGTGACATTGATACAGTCAGTATACAGAACATTTCCATCAACACCAAGATCCTTCATGTTGCCTTTTATAGCTACACCCACTTCTATCCCCACTTTATCCTTAACTTCTGGCCACCACTAATCTGTTCTCCATTTCTATAATCAGGTTCTCTATCTGTTCCATTGATCTATGTGTATATACTTCTATCGAGACCACACAGTCTTGATTACTGTAGCTCTGTAACAAGTCTAGAACTTGAATAAACTGATTTCAACCAGTTCGCTCATTTGTTTAAGCTGCTCTAGTTCCTTTACCTTTCCATACAGATTTTAGAATAACCTTGCCTTTAGCTACAAAAAAAATATTGCTGGGACTGTTTTAGAAATTCTATTGAATTTTATATCAATTTGGAGAGAATTGATATCTTTACAATGTGAGTCTTCCAGTCCATGAACACGGTATTTCTCACCATTGTTTTGCATATAAGTCCTTTATATGTTTTGTTAAATTTACACTTAAGTATTTCGCTTGGGAGGGGGCGGTCTTTTAAGTTGGTATTTTAATTTTGGTTTCCGCCTGTTCATTCCAAGTATATTGAAATATAATCCATTTTTGTATTTTTATCTTGTATCCTGTGACTTTGCTGAGCTCACATTGATTTCAGGAGCTAGTTTTTATCTGTTTGGATTTTTGTTGTTAGAGTCTTTGGGATTTTCTATGAAGACAATCGTGTTATCTGCAGATAGGGACACATTTCTTTTTTTCCAATCTGTATACTTTTCATTTCCTTTTCTTGCTTTATTGCATTGAAAAGATATTCCAATATAATGGTGAATAAGAATTGTGAGACAGAGCATTCTTGCCATATTTCTGATCTTACAGGGAAAACATTTCATCTTTTACCATTAAATGTGTTAGTTGTAGGTTTTTTATAGATGATCTCTATCAAGTTGAGGAAGTTCTATTTTTTTCCTGAAGTGTTTTTTAATCATGACTATATGATGAATTTTGTCAGATAATTTTTATGCATCAATTGATAGAATTATGTGATTTTTTTTCTTCTTTAGCCTGTTAAAATGATGGATTACATTGATTGATTTTTGAATATTGAACCAACCTTGCATCCCTAGAATAAACCCAACTTGGTCATGATATGTAATTCTTTTTATATATTGTTAAATTTTATTTTCTAATATTTTGTTAGGGATATTTGCATCTGTATTTAGGAGGGCGCTGCAGTTTTCTATTTCTTTTTTTAATTGTATATTTTTGGTAGCAGGGTGATACTAGTTTGATAAAATGAATTAAAAAGTATTCCTTTTTTTCTGTTTTCTGGGAGAGGTTGTGTAAAATTGGTGCTAATTCTTTTTTAAACATTTAGTTGAATTCACCAGTGAAACCTTCTGGCCTGGAGATTTCTTTCTTTTTTTTTTTTTTTTAAACATCTTTATTAGAGTATAACTGTTTTACAATGGTGTGTTAGTTTCTACTTTACAACAAAGTGAATCAGTTATACACATACATATGTTCCCATATCTCTTCCCTCTTGCATCTCCCTCCCTCCCACCCTCCCTATCCCACCCCTCTAGCTGGTCACAAAGCACCAAGCTGATCTCCCTGTGCTATGCAGCTGCTTCCCACTAGCTATCTATTTTATGTTTGGTAGTGTATATATGTTGGCCTGGAGATTTGTTTTCTGGGAATTTTTGTATTACAAATATAATTTCCTTAATACTTACAAGGCTATTCAAATTAGTTATTTCATATTGAGTAAGTTATGGTACCTTATATGTTTTAAGGAAGTGGTCCATTTCATCTGAGTTGTCAAATTTATATGTGAAGAGTTGCTCATAATCTTCCTTTAATATCCTTTTTATATCTGCAAGTTCTGTAGTGAAATCTCCTGTTTCATTACTGATGTCACATGCTCTTTCTCTCCTCAGTCTTGCTAAAGGTTTGTCAATTCTATTGAACTATGTAAGGAGCACCTCTTTGTTTCATTGATTTTTCTCTCTTTTTTTCCTATTCTCAATTTCATTGATTTCTGTTGTTATGTTAATATTTTTTTCCTTTCACTGCATGGGATTTATTTTGTAATTTTTTAGGTTCTTGAGGTGGGAGCATACAGTATTTATTCAAGATTTTTCCTCTTTTCTAATGTATGCATTGTGTCTAAGATTTCCTCCTCTGCACTGCTTTGGCTGTGTTCCACAATCTTTGACATGTTGTGTTTTCATTTTATTCAATTTATAATATTTTTATCTCCCTTGAGACATTCTCTTTGACCCATGCTTTAGTTAGAAGTGTTTAGTTTCCATGTGTTTAGAGTTTTCCCTGTTATATTTATGCTTATATATATCCTTGACATATGCTTACATATATATCTTTGATGATCTTCTGTCTGATTGTAATACCAATTGTTGAGAGAAGAGTGTTGAGGTCTCCAATTCTAATTTTGAATTTTTCTATTGTTCCTTTTAGTTATATCAGTTGGTAGATTAACCCTTTTTATCATTATATAATGTTCTTTTCTGTTTCTGATCATTTTCTTTGCTCTGGAATCTACTTTATCTTATATTAATATAATAATTCCTGCCTTTTTTCATTAATATTTACATGATGTGTCTTCTTCCATTTTTTACTTTCATCCTGCCTGTATCATTATATTTGAAGTGACTTTCTTACAGACAGCATATAGTTGGGTCTATGGGCAATGTCATGGATTAATAGCCAAGTGGTCATTAATCCAGTCTGCCAATTTCTATCTTTTAAATGGTACATTTAGACCATTTTTATGTAATATAATTATTGATATTATGACTTAATGTCTGCCATTTTTGTTTGTTTTCTGTGTTTTTTATTTCTCTGCCTTTTTTCTGTTTTCCTATGGGTTATTTGAGCATTTTTTAGAATTCCAATTTGATTTATCAATTCTGTTTTTGAGTGCATCTCTTTGTATAGCTTTTTCAGTGGTTGTTCTAAACACTACACTACATATACATGGCTGTCAAAGTCTACTGGTATTGTCATTTTATCAGTTTGAATTGTAGAAAACTTTCTTCTTTCATGTTCTTTTGTCCTTCCTATTTATAATTTAATTGTCTTACATATTCCTCTATGCATTTAGAATCACATCATATCATGTTACATTTTTTGTGTCAACTATCGAACATTATTTTAAAAGCTAAATAGGAGAAGGAAAATCTATTGGATTTATCCATATATTTGATTACTGTGCTCTTTCTTCCTGATCTTCCTGATCATTTCTTCTCTTTTTAGAGACTTTTCTTTAGTTGTTTTTTTAGTGTAGGTCTGCTGACAACTAATTATCTTAATTTTTCTTCCTGAGAATGTCTTGAGTCCACCTACATTCTAGAAAGATATTTTCACTGCATACAGGACTCTGAGTTGTCATTTCTTTTTTTCAGCATTTAAAAATGTTATGACCTCCATGGATTATAATGAGAAATTAGCTAGCATTCTATTTCCCCCCTATAACTATGGTATCGTTTATCTCTCATTGCTGTCAAGATTTGTTCTTTATGTTTGGTTTTCAGAGCTTGGTCTGTATTTAGAATAGATTTAGGGTAGACCCAGGAGTCTGAAAGGCCTAGGAAGCTAGATCTAATTTACTAGTAGGTGCATCAAGAAACCAGCACAAACGTTTATAGTTTCTGTAAACAGAAGATGATCAATGAACAAGTCAAATACCCAGAATTTCTATAGGCCCCAAAATACATACCCACTTGCACCTTATGAGTTTAAAACCTGAACAAAGTCCAAGATAAAGGAATTTAAATAAAAGCCAAAGTTTCCATTAGGTGATTGTAATTTAGAGATATTGTATGTAGGAAGGAACATGATTTTGTTCCTGGATTTGAGCATATGAAACTTATTCTTGAAGTGGTGTTTATAATAGATCATAAATGTCTCTTGCTCATTTTGCTAATTGTCACATGCAGTCCTTTTGACCAAGATAGGCCTTAGACTGATTTAAGACAGGTTACTTGTTTCTTAATGAATATGTCCTTTTCCTGCTCTTGTTGCTAGTAGAAATGTTAAAAATCTTAATAGTTGATTGAATCAGAACTTTCAATCTGTATCTTGTTGTTTCTTCATGCCAGAGCCAAGAATTAGGCAGAATGGGATAGATTATTTTGTTGTTTTCTGTAGTGTAGCAATTTTGTGGAGAAGATGTTTTAAATCTCTATAAAGTTGTCAAGATGGAAAGAACTGACATCAAATAAAACATGAGTACCTGTATTTGGATGTTTTACCACATACCTAAGACAGACAGTGGATTATAAACCTTTCGTTTATTAGACCATTTGGGCTCCATCTGTAGACCAGCGTGTTGTTTCAGAGTCTGAGACAAACCACAGAGGATAGCCATACTTTTTGAATGTTATTCTTCATTTCAACCTGTGTGTTTTCCATGGTCAGACCTTATGAGAAAGCTCTTAACTCATTGTGGTATATCCAGATATGAACCAGTGGGTGGCAGTAGATATGGCAGAGTTCTAAGTAATGTAGCTACCAATTATGGATGGAATCTAAAAGCAGGATGCTTGAGGGCTTTTTTTGCTTATTTGTTTTAAAATGCAGGTGATTATTTTTCACACAGTTTTCTGATTTTAGCAGGCATACTGAAGGGTAATTTTTTTAAAAAAAACATATATATATATATATAAACTCTTACTAAGTACCAGACACTATTTTAAGTGTTTTACTTATGTTAATTTTAAACCAACACATTTTATTGTTTTTTGAGGTATTTCGTCTACTATAGAGTCATAGTGTTATTCATTTATCCTATTTACATTTACTAGTACAATAAAATAGGAAAAACATTTACTGGCAAATGTTATATTAAGCTGAGAAACTATTCAACTGTCACCCATTCATTTAAACAGATTTTTGTTGTTGTTGTTTTATGTTGTGAGATATTCTGTATGTTGTAAGTTGAATACATCTTGCTAAAAACAACTGCTTTTTCAAGTGTCTAGGTGTTTGCTTTCCATCAAAGCCACATCTTTTTTTTTTTTTTTTTTGCGGTATGCGGGCTTCTCACCGCTGTGGCCTCTCCCGCCGCGGAGCACAGGCTCCGGACGCGCAGGCCCAGCGACCATGGCTCACGGGCCCAGCCGCTCCGCGGCATGTGGGATCCTCCCGGACCAGGGCACGAACCCGTGTCTCCTGCATCGGCAGGCGGACTCCCAACCACTGCGCCACCAGGGAAGCCCCCAAAGCCACATCTTTTGATGTTATCTCCCAGAGTTGAGGAATTTTATTATGCACAGCTGTTAACTGTAGGTCTTCTCATAGATTGCTGATGTTACACAAGTGCTTTCGCAAAGTTTACTTTTAGTTTGGGGAGGCATTGGAAAATGTATAGGCATTCACGGTAGGGCTTGAAATACTATGTCGTTTCAGTAGAAATCTTGAAAGGCAAAGGAAGGTAGTCACTGTTTTATGAAACAAAGTATCAGACCCTGGTCCAGTTCAGAAGCCCTAGGCTCAGGTTCACATACTTCTATCTACTAGCTATGTGATGTTGCCAGAGGCTTTTAATCTCTCGGAACTCAGTCCTCATCTACAGGATGTGAGAAGGTGGGATTAGATCAGTGGTTTTCAGTCAGCACAGTGTGGAGCTTTATTGCCCCACCACGCCACCACAGGGGTTGACCCCAGGATAGGAGGGAAGGCCAGCCGTGTGGCCTCCAGGCCCTTCACTTCTGCTTCCAGCAAAGCCGCTTTCTTAATTGTTTATTCATAATATACACTTGAAAGTGTGTGTGATTTCACTCGTAAGGCAGAATTCTACTTCTTTTTCACTTTTTACTTTTTTTTTTACTTTTACTTTTTTACTTCTTTTTTAAAAAAATAACTGAAAACCTTGGCATTAGGTTATTTCAGCAGTCCCTTCTGGTCCTAAAATGTCAGTAATCCTAAATAACTAGAGAGCCAGGAAGGGAAAAGAGAAATCAACCATTGTCTTCAGCATGTAGATAGAATCTGGAGTATCTAGTATGTAACTGTGGGAGGCTAGGTCCATGTTTATGACCTTTTAAGGGTTGTACTGTGCTCTTTAATTTGGTTAATTGCATTATATTGCTACTGCCACCCACAAAGAGGAATGGCACAAATTTACTTTTTAAAAAGTATTGCAGGGCTTCCCTGGTGGCGCAGTGGTTGAGAATCCACCTGCCGATGCAGTGGACACGGGTTCGTGCCCCGGTCCGGGAAGATCCCACATGCCGTGGAGCGGCTGGGCCCGTGAGCCATGGCCGCTGAGCCTGTGCGTCCGGAGCCTGCGCTCTGCAGCGGGAGAGGCCACAACAGGGACACATAGAGTAGCATTGAAAAGGAGCACTGAATTACTAAGTGAGATACAGGAGCCAGAGACTAAATGCTTTACCCTAAACCTCAGTCACTAATTCACCATATTCTTCTGCCAGTGCTACTGTGTCCGGTGCTGTTGTTATAAATGTTGCTGAGTCTGAAACCCTTGTTTCTATAACTTTCTCTTCATTACCAGCTGGGCTGAGTTATAATAAGGATGAGATATTTTATAGTAGAAGTTAGAGAAGAAAAAAAAAAAACACTACTTTCTAAACTTGATTGTCAACCTTTCTGTGAAGGGTCAAGTTGCTAGATGAGTGTATTGGTTATGCCCACCTGAACATGATTCTCCTTTTAAAAGCAAATAAACAAACAACCTATCTGTTTCCTTGGCTACTAGGAACCAGAATCAACATAAAAAGTGTCAAACCTCCTTAAATAGCCAGACCACTAGTTGCGAAGGAAGTGGTAGAGACAGTCTTAGCCAAAAACATGATCATGATGTATTACCCTGTATGTGCCAGAGAAATGCAACGTGGAACAAAACAAAACAAAACAACAGGATTCTCCAGTTCTCATCCATGATGTCCTGCTTTTTTAAGTGGGACTTTTTCCCTCCTCTAATAACCATATGTCATAATGAGTTAGTATCAGCTCTTTTAAACTGGCTAGAGCCTGTCCAAGGAAAATACACAGAATGGCTGCCCTTTTCACCAAAAATATCTTTCATTTACTAATGTTGATGGAAGCACATTTAGCCACAGCAATTTGCATGGCAGTTGAATTCTGTTTGTATAGAACAGCAAACCAGAGAATAATAAAGCAAAACATGAACATGCCAGTGGTGAACAAGGGAGCAGAGCAGCCCTTCAGCTTTTTCCATGCCGATCATTTGTTCTGATGCTGGAAGAACAAACAGCAAATTTACTCATTATATCCAGGCTCACTCATCACACTCAGGTGTCACAGCGTGATGTAACATCAGCTGTCCAGAGGTCTAACCTGTGGACAGGTTCTCTCTTCCTGTGTCTGTTTGCAGTAGATTAGTCACTCCTCAGTGATGCCCAGTAGCCATATTTCATCAGCACAGGTTGATAACCTTGTTTATCATCCCCAATGCATGTAATTGAACAATGCACTTAACAAGTGAGCAATTGCATAGAGAAGTGATGTAGGCAGAGAAAGGTATCTGGGGGGATCTAAGTTAAGTAGCAAAGGTAGATAAGCAGTGGTTAGGGAGGCTATGGGTATAAAGACATCAAAACCCTGGTTGTTGACATCAGTGAACTCCTAAGGTAAGTGAGAGTAATAGAAATGTGTGCATTTAAAAAATAACCATATGAAGAAAGGTACAATAAGTACTGAGTGGTACCAAAGAGAGCGTGATATGATAGATGGGCTAGGAAAACAGGAGAGCAAAGCTCTAGTTGTGTCTCTAGCACTAACTAGGTAATTGCAGGCAAACCATTTGCCTTCTTTGAGCTTCATGTCTTCATCTATTTATTGCAGAATGAAATGTTTCACTGTGGAATAGAAAGTTTTTGCTAACTCTAAGTTCTCCAAGTTTCCGCATAGAGATAAGAAGGTTCAATACAGCCACATCCCCAGAGACTTTTAGAAATGACAGCAATTCAACTACCGCTTCTAAAGAAAAAATATAGTGTTAGAAGTTCAGGAGTTACGTGGACTTCACATAAGGGTGGATCTGTCTTCAACCAGCTCTCTGTTTCTTGGCTCTGCTTTCTTCTTTACCAGCTTCATTGTTGTACAAGTTCCTTTGACATAGTAGAAAATAGAGCCTTGAAAGCTCCATGCTCATATAAGCTTGCAGCTTCAGAAGGAGATATTCTTTCCTGGTATCCATATCGCTGCTGGCCTTGCTTAGCTTATATGCGCAGGGAGGTAGGGTACTCTAACTGGCCAGTCTGGGTCATGACCTACTTTTGTGGCCAAAGAAGTTAACCCCTTGACTGAAAGTTCCCAGGAATCACATGGAAAAGAAGAACATGAAGTTCCCCAAGGGGAGGGATGTGACATGGAGACAAAAACAAAAGCAGGTGTCTACTTATACTCTTGATATAAGCTGGGATGAGAGTCAGTGGGGGTGAACAGAAGGGGAGTTTTGTATTTTAAATGTCAGTTATAAGAAATCCTTGGCAGTTTTTGCTGAGCCATTCAAAATCAAGCATCACTATTGGTATCAGCTTTTTGGAAGAGCAGCATGACCTTTATGTATTTGAAGAAAACTGAGAACATGATTTTTAAATTGCAGTAATTCTGTGAAGCCCTGAGCGTAGACTGAACTCATTTACATATATATTTTATCAAATGTGTGAGTTGAGTTTGGCTGTATAAGAGTTCCAGTACCCATTATTTATCCAGTTAAGTTTTAGCTAAGGGGTTTGGTGTTTGCCATACCAAGTTGACTCTGGAGGAACAAGATCAGTTTTCTTTAATGGTTGATAGACCCCGCTATCCACCATTCCAGCTCCACTGTATCATTAAGCAATGTAATTCATTACAAGGGGCTCAGCTCTGAGAACCTCCTAATATCCATAGTGGAGCAAAATGGCCATGTCCACATAGAGATGCAGTAGTGATCTTGTATCTCACAAGTACTTATTTTTTAATTTACATTTTTTAAATTGGAATTTAATTGACATAGAATATTATATTATTTTCTGGTGTACAACTTAGTGATTTGACATTTATATACGTTACAAATTGATCACCACTATAAGTCTAGTAAACATCTGTCATCATGCAAAGCTATTGTAATTTTATTGACAGTATTCCCTATACAGTACATTACATCCCTGTGACTTGCATGTTTTATAACTGGAATTTTGTGCCTCTTAATCCTCTTTACCTATTTCACCCAACCCCATCCCCCTATCCCCAGGGACCACCAGTTTGTTCTCTGTATTGATGAGTCTGTTTCTGTTTTGTTTCATTTTTGGGGGTGTGTTTTTGTTTTGTTTTTTAGACTCCACATATAAGTGAAATAATACAGTATTTGTCTTCCTCTCTCTGACTTATTTCACTTAACATAATACCCTCTAGGTCCATCTGTGTAGTTACAAATGGCAAGATTTCATTCTTTATGGCTGAGTAATGTTTCATTGTATATATGTGCCACATCTTCTTTATTCATTCATGGACACTTTCTTACACCATATATAAAAATAAACTCAAAATAGATTAAAGACTTTATAAGACCTGAAACCATAAGACTCCTAGAAGAAAACATAGTCAGTAAGCTCTTTGACATCAGTCTTAGCGATATTTGTTGGATCTTTCTCCTCAGGCAAGGGCAACAAAAGCAAAAATAAACAAAATGGGACTACATCCAACTGAAAAGCTTTTGCGCAGCAAAGGAAACCATCAACAAAACAAAAAGGCAACCCCCTGTGCGGGAGAAGACATTTGCAAATGATATGTCCAATAAGGAGTTAATATCCAAATAATATAAAGAACTCACACAACTCAATTTCAAAAAAACAAAGTCTGATTAAAAAATGGGCAGTGGAGCTGAATAGACATTTTTCCAAGGGAGACATACAGATGGCCAACGTACACATAAAAAGATGCTCAACATCACTAATCATCAGGGAAATGCAAATCAAAACCATAATGAGATATCACCTCACACCTGTTAGAATGGATATTATCAAGAAGACAACAAAAACGAATGTTGGCGAGGATGTGGAGAAAAGGGAACGCTTGTGTACTGTTGGTGGGAATGTAAGTTGGTGCAGCCATTGTGGAAAATAGTTTGGAGGTTCCTCAAAAAATTAAAACTAGAACTACCACATGATCCAGCAATTCCCCTTCTGGGTATTTATCTGAAGAAAATGAAAACACTAAATTCAAAAAGATATATGCACCCCCATGTTTACTGAAGCATTATTTACAATAGCCAAGATATTGAAGTAATTTATGTCTCACAAATATTGAAAAGAGTTGTACTGAAGGTAGGATTACTAAAACTGGCTGTTGTTTTGGCCTGTCTGATATCCATACCTCCTCCTTTTGTTAATAGTACCCTGATGTTTGGAAATGGTCTTTTCTATTCTTCATCCAATCCTTTTGGGATTATCAGTGAAAGTGCTTCATACTTTCCCCTGGCCAAGCAGTAGGCAAAAGATCTAAGCTAGTCTCATTAGCTCTTCTGTTTATGGAATTTCATTTTGAGTGGAGTAATGCACAGATTAGTGCTACCCAGTATAAAACGCCCATTAGTTCACGCCACTTACAGCCCTACACCCCCAGACCAGCTGTTACTCTCTCCAGAGTCTGGATCCACTTTTCTGTTATCTATTGTTACTAGATGTATTGTATTGATAAGTTACTCTTACATCCTTCTAATAAAGTCTGAATGCTTGCTATTCAGTTAGCAAGTGCTGTGTACCAAAGCATCCCCCAATTCCATTTATTCCATAGGTCATGATTCTCTGAGTTGAAGTCGGTACTGGGCTCAGCTGGGCAGTTTGACTGGTCTCAGTTGGGCTCCCATCTGAGTCATCCATGCTTCTGGGCATTTGCAGGCTACCAGTTGGGGCAACCTGCAGGGTTTCAGGGGTGGAAAGAATGCTGGACCATATGTCTCTTGTCATCTGGCAGGCTGGCCTGGGCTTGTTCAAATGGTAGTGAAAGAGTTCCAAGTGGAAAAGTGAAAATGCATGAGGCCTTTTGGAACCCTTAATGCAGATTGGCACAGAATTGCTTCTGCTGTATTCTATTTACCAAATCAAGTCAGGAGGCAAGCCTAGATGCAAGATACATGTGACCTCTTGATGGAAGTAGTTACAATGTCACAATGCAATTCAGTAAGGATGCAGAAAGAGGAATGATTGAGGGCACTTAATTTACCACACCCCAAGTTGGTTTCTGTACCATATAGCTAAAAATCCTGATGTGCCAACAAAAAACCCTTTAGAAATACACCCTAATATATTGGCATGCTCCTGTAACTTTCTTGATGTAACTCTGATTATGGGTGTTTTGGGAGCCAATATCAGCCGTCTACAGATACAGAGCAAAAACTAACTTTCATCCTTAATCCCAGTACACTGTGTCTTGAGGGGATTGCTTGCCACTCCTCTGTATTTCTCTTAGCTGTGCAATCTCAAAGGGCCATCACCATCAATTATATCATCTATCAGGTCTCCTGAAGTTTCAGGATATTGCCTGCCCAGTTATGACAAATACCAGCGTGACTTAGTTACCCACTATATTACTGCTTCCCGCTCCATCTAGTAGCACTTGCTAAAAACATTTGCATTTGCCTTTCTGGGGTACATATTGAATTTTCTGTACGTTATATTTTCCTTTTATGCAGCACAGCCTCTTGGTAAGCTATATCAATCACAGAGTAAGGCAAATGCTAATGTTAATGTGCGCTTCTGTAGGTATTTCTTGCCGATTTTCATCCAGGTTCTAACTCAGCCCAGCCCTCTTTAGGTTTGTGAGATCTAATAAGATCATAGCACAAGGTGGTATAGTTGCAGGCAGAAAATTCTGCTTGCTAAATTCATTTTCCTTTATAGCAAGTTCATAAATTAGTCTAGGGCACTGAGATACCATGGTTATATGCATGCATTTAGACAGAGCTCTCTTCCAGCCACTAATTTCTCTGAGATGGTGCCAGACGTTTGGTCAGATGTAGCATCAATGCTTCCCACCCTCTCAGTGTGAAATGATAATTAATATGAGTTTACAGTTAAAGTGGTGTTCTACTTCCATTAATAACACCCATTTTTCCAGGGTGTTTTAATTTGGTTGTGAAAATTGACTCTGGAGGTGGAACTTGGCTTGGGACCTTATTTTAAGAGCAAATGGTTTGTTTCTATTTTTTTCTTTCAAAAGAAAAAAGTATTTTTATGTGTTTTTGTTTTGTTTTTTTAAAGAAAATTTTGTGTTGCTTTTGAGTTACATAAGCATTAGACCAGATTTCTAAAACATTGGTATGATTTTGGATTTGTAATTGAGTTGGTCTCATTTTCTGGTATCGCCACCAGACCTAGGACCTCCCAGGGCTTCTTAGCTAGCTTAGGTTTGGCAAAATCCAGATCTCTACTGCATCTCACCAGTTGGGATCAGAGGGCATTTCTTTCATGTTGCTTATTACACTTAAAAACATCAAATTCTCTTTCCAGACAACGGTTTATACAAGCTACTGACTGAATCGAGTTTGAAAGTAAGAGGCAATGCATTTTGACATTGTATTTTGATGGATATTTTACTTTCTTATTATAGATCTGCTGGAGGAGACTCACAGAAAAGATGAAGAAATGGAATCTCTGCAGGTAAAGTAAATTCTCCAATAAGGCGGGTATCTTCGGTTTAAACATTTGTTTTTACTCTGTTAGCCTTCATTATTGTCACATTCAGACCACTATGGCAAATGGAGTAAAAAAATAAATAAATAAAAAGATCTTTGAAACCCAAGTTGGAATTTGCTTCATTTTGGAAGTGTTTGAGAACATTTATAATCTCTGAAAGCAGGAAGCCAACTCAGTCTCTATGCTACTCTTGAAAGGAACCTTTCTTCCTTGGTATAGCTTAGTAGGAACTGTAGCATTAGGAAATGTAGGCAACTTCTTTACAAAGTCCTTTCCCCCAAAGCAGGGCTAATGAATGAGGATGAATTCATGGAATCTACATTTTCAAGTGAAGATCAAAAGTATTCTGACTCCATGAATATCATCTACTAATGACCAACCAACAATATTAACACATATATTGAGCTTATCCTTGTATGTCTCTCCGTTCACTATGGATGTATACACATTTTTTGGACTGGAAAATTGTGTTTGAAAGATTGCACTAGAGTTTTAATTGACATTTCCATTGTATGAGCAATTGATGTTAACTTGACATCTGACAGAAATTCTCTCTTCCTTTTACATTGGGCTAGCTTACAAATGGGTAACTCGAGTGTCTATCTTTATTAGGGGAAACAAAATCAGTTATACTCACATGACAGACCAATTCACTTAACATCACATTGGGGGTTAAGAACAGTAAATACTTTGGACATTTGAAGTTCTTCCTGGGCCTGGAGCTGCAAGGGAAGACTGGAGAGTGATAAAATGAGCTGGCTTATGTGCTTTAGAGGTAGAGATGTTTGCTTCTGGTGAACAAAGGATGGGTTAAGCAAAGCTCAAAGAGGAAGAGAACTGTTCTTTACTTGGGGATTCTTCTATCTGATGTTGTATCTGGTGAGAGAAAATTGTATAATTGAACTGAAAAATGATTAAGAGGAGTGTAGCTCTGCATACCTAATAAAAGTAGCAAGTGTTAGCCACAATTTGTACAGGTTAAATTCTTTTAACATCTTGTGCTGTATTCAGGTATAAAAAGAAAGTTCAGTCTGGGGTTAGGAAAAAAATCTCAAGTGGATACTTGCCCTGTCTATCTCTGAGAAATTAATGTCAGCAGTGCTTATTGTTACAAAGAGCAAAGGTATATATGTGTACTAATTGTATATGGTGAGAAGGTGATAAAGGCTTTATGATGCATTTTGCTTATGCATTATGTTTACCATTGGCCCCAGAATACCACAATGAGAATAAGCATATTTATTGAGTACTTAGTACATATCTGGCCTTTTGAAATGGCATCATAAACCTTTTTTTAGTTTATTTCTCTCACAGTATGAATGTTGGAACCAGAAATCCTGTTAAATTTAATAGCCTATGTTTTTTCTTGAATATTTATTAAGTACTCGCAGCATTTTCTACCAAAATGTCCACTGAGTGCACTAGAATGTACCAGCCAACTAACTATGGACGTATAAACATATAGAGTATCCAACACGATGACCAACAGCAGAAGAGTTCAATGTTGGCACTTTGTCGTGGCAATTAGTGCCTAATACTAACACTGTTAAGAACAAAGAAGGACCTTAATACCTCTCAGAGTGTACAAGCGTGCAGGGACACATCACACAAAGCCTTGTATTTTAAAGACTAGAGGAAAATCCATCGAAAAGTGCCTCCATTCCTGAGTTTCCATATTCAAATATAAATATTACAGGTGATATTTTTGAGAAGATTATTAAAGTATATATGTAGAAGTCTTACAATCACAAAATAGAACTTTGGGGAGAAAAAGAAAAAATAGTTTTTTAAAAATTATAACACTAAGTACTGGATATTGACCACTTTGAGTTTTAAGTCTTGGCTCTGCTTATGATTCACTAGGTAACCTTAAGTAACTTTGCTGTGCCTATTTTCTCATCTGTAATATAAAATCATAAAACTGTCTTGCAGAAGTGTTTAGTGTGGATTAGATTAGCCCGGAAGGGAGAGCTAAATATTTCATTCCAATTTACAGTGTTAGCAAATCCCCATGTATCCAAATTGAAGTCGATTTTATTTACTCATTATCATCATATAATTATGTATAACAGCCATTCTACATTTAATGTTATCCTCCTTAAGGGTAGGAGGTGTTTATTTATCTCTAAACACTTCCCAGTTCCCTGTAAATTTAAAGTGCTCCATTTACTCATTGAACAAATATTTATTGAGTACCAGTTCTGTGCAAGTCACTGTACTGGACAAGTTACTTATGCTAGATAGTTCATTGCCCTTTATACCAGAATTAATGAAAAAGAATTTTTTTTTTTTTTTTTTTTTTTGTGGTATGCGGGCCTCTCACTGTTGTGGCCTCTCCCGTTGCGGGGCACAGGCTCCGGATGCGCAGGCCCAGCGGCCATGGCTCACGGGCCCAGCCACTCCGCGGCATGTGGGATCTTCCCGGACCGGGGCACGAACCCGTATCCCCTGCATCGGCAGGCGGATTCTCAACCACTGCGCCACCAGGGAAGCCCTGAAAAAGAATTTTAAATAGATGTTTGTAATGAAATATTAAAAAATGATATTAGAGAGGTTGTATACTATACATCATTGTGGGAACATATAACAAATAGCACCTCTCTTTAGCAGAGATGCAGGTAGGTTGGGTGCAATTATAGGGGGTTGAAGGTGGGTATAGGATGAGCAGGGGTGGAGTGGCAATGCAAGTAGGCTTCCCAAAGGAAGCCAATATTTAAATGATAATCAGGAGTTAGCATTGGTGGGTTTGGAGCAAAGGTAAGTTTTAGGCAGTGCGAAGGATATGGGAACGCCCGAGGTAAAAGCATCAATTTCATGTTTAAGGAACTGAAAGACTTTCAGTGTGGTGGAGTATAGTGTCTGAGAGAGGAGAGGCAAGGCAAGAGTTTGTAAGGTAAACAGAGGTCTAAAGGATCTCGTAAAGGAGTTGGAATTTTACCTTTAGTATATGGGAAGCCAGTAAAGGGTTTGAAACAAGAGAACAATGTGATCAGATTTTCATTTTTAACAATTAACTGGCTATAAAGTCTGAAACCATTGGGGGCAGGCAAGATTGAAACCAGGGAGACCAATTAAGCAAGCGTTCCTGAGAATGTTGCCAAGAGATGGCAGTGACTTGGATTGGGTGGTAGCAGAGTGTGTGAAGAGGAATGGGTAGTTTCTTAGTATAATTTAGGATATAAAAATTTAGGGAACTTTTAGATCGTTAGGAAGTATAAAGAAAGGAGTTAAGAATGACTCTTAGGTTTCCTGATTGGGCAACTTCATGGATGGCTGTGCTAGGCCATGAGATAAGGGGAAATTGGTTAGTTCAATTTTATGGTATTCTGAGTTTGGGTGCGTTGAAACATCCAGGTGGCAATGTCCTATATTGAACTGGACATGCAGAATTTGGTGTCATCAGATCTGGTCTCTGTATTATATAGAGATGATACTAAAAGTCATAGGAGTGGGACTTCCCTGGTGGTCCAGTGGCAAAGAATCCACCTTTCGATGCAGGGGACAGGGGTTCCATCCCTGATCAGGGAACTATAGATCCCACATGCCACGGGGCAACTGAGCTCACGTGCCTCAACGAGAGAGCCCACATGCTGCAAACTGCAGAGCCCACACGCCCTGGAGCCCACACACCACAGCTAGAGAGAAGCCCATGCACCACGATGAAGAGCCTGCATGCCTCAGCAAAGATCCCAAGTGCCACAACTAAGGTCCGACACAGTCAAAAATAAATAATAAATAAATCTTTAAAAAAAAATAAATAAAAGTCATAGGAGCAATGAGAACTCCCAGGGAAGTATGTAGAATAAAGAAATGAAAACTTAACCCTGTGGAACACCGACACTTAAATAACAGGCTAAGGATTAAAATCCTGCAAAGGAGTCTAAGACCTAAAGAAAATAAATTCTAGAGAGCAGAGTGTCATGAAGCTTAAAAAATAATATTTCAAAGGGAAAATAATCCGTAAAGCTGAATAAATATTTGTTTAATCCTTGAATCCACTTAGCTAAGGGGTTTAGGTTTTAAAATAAATATTTATTTTAAAATAAAAAATTGTAATTTCCTATCATATTTATGAAACAAACCATTCACTTTTGTAAATATCCACTAGGTAGCATAATGCCTTTCCATAGTAGGTACTCATTAAATTTCTGTTGACTAAATAAACAAATGAATACCACCCTGCAGGTCTCTTATTTACACAGCACCTATTCCTGCTTCTCTTTAAGGTCTACCCATTAAAAACAACCACCTGGGCTTCCCTGGTGGCGCAGTGGTTGAGAATCCCCCTGTCGATGCAGGGGGCACGGGTTCGTGCCCTGGTCCAGGAGGATCCCACATGCTGCGGAGCGGCTGGGCCCGTGAGCCATGGCCACTGAGCCTGCGCGTCCGGAGCCTGTGCTCCGCAACCGGAGAGGCCACAACAGTGAGAGGCCCGTGTAGCACAAAAAAAAAAAAAAAAAAAACAACCACCATCCCTGTCCTAGAGTTCATTTCTGTTTAAAAAACTGGGGGGCGACTTCCAAGTTCTATCATTCTTGTACACATACATACACACACACACAAACACACACATACAGTTACTTTCACTCTCCCTCCTTCTCTCTATCCTGTTCTGCTCTCCCTCCCTCCATGAATGTAGTATTGAAACAAAAGGTCAGTAAGTGAGTAATTTGTCACAAGTGGTAGGAATCGGTGGGGACAGAAAAGGATAAAATGGCGAGGGTGGGGACAGCAGCAGAGAGGAGAGTGTTTTCAATCTTCAGAGGAGTCACAAACAATGGAGACAAACATATTGAGTGATTTTTACAGTATAGCTGGTAATTACCAAAATTCTTCACGGGAGCTTAACATTATCTGGCGCGTGTGTGTGTGTGTGTGTGTGTGTGTGTGTGTGTGTGTGTGTGTGTGACATTCATTTGCAGTTACATTGTGTGCTGCTCTTCTTATAAACAAAGTATTGTCTTTGACTATAAATGTGTAGCACAGTATCACAGTCCTATTTGCATATGGGTTTGAGGTACATTGAAACAAGCAAATCCCTTCTTTAATCCGCTGCAGATCAGCTGAAACATTTTAAATAGACACAAAAGGTAATCCATTTTTCCTCACTTTAGTTGAAAAGTATTCAGTGACTGACACCTTGCTTGTGATGGCTGCTAGTGGTAGGGTTGCTGTTGTTTTTGTTTTTATTGTTTAAATTTCTAGCCTACCTGGCTCACCTTTCATCAATTTCTTGCTTTCCTTCCCCCGTGTCACTTTGTGAACACCAGAATGCAAAGCACCCCAAAAGAGTATCATGCTTCGTTATGAAAAGCTTCGAAGTGCTACCTATGACGGTCACTTAACAGAGTGTCTGCAATATACAGGTGTCCCTCGTCTTCTGCTAATTTACCGTAATCTGGCTTTTGGTTTTATTTTAAATGAGATAAAAATAGATGATTATGAACACGATTTTTCCTATTCATTTTCCTCTTTTACTAGGACATCTTTAGGTCATTTCCAGGCAGTATTCATATATATAAATTGAGGACAATAATATTGCTGACTTCATAAGACTGTTCAGAGGATTAACTATGATTAGAAATGTATAAACCTTGGTGTCTGGCAGGTCCTCCATAAATATGAATTTCATACGCGGACTGTTTATTTGCACCTACTATGTACCAGGCATGCTGCATGCTGGGCATTGAAACAGTAAACATCCTTGCCTTCATGAGACCTGCCCTCGTGCAGCCACTCCCTCACCATCTCCTTTCCTCCCCTTTCCCCTCCTCTCTTCCTCTCTCTTCCACTAGGCAACCATGATTTTGCTAAAGGAAATGTTACATCTTCGGATAGCTACTAAATATAATGAAAAAGTGAAAAAAGTCACAATATGGCAGTAATGAAATTGACTATGTGGGCTACATGTGAATATCAGTCTCATTATTTTAAGAGGAAAAAGGGAACATTTTAATTGTAGTATCTATAATCTAAAAGTATCTCTGGACACTTTCTTCAGTATCAGTACTTTCATTTAAAATGAGGTGAATCCTTCATTTAATTTTTTAAAATTGGGTTTATGTTCTTTAAAAAAGTAATTTCTTTTTGGAGGCATTTCAGAAGCTATGCCCTTGAAGGACATTAAGTGGCACTGTCGACTTGGTGTTTTTCAGATGACCTGTAATTATGTTTAATTTCTGTCCTAGACAGCTTTTAAAAAAAAATATTCTGAGATCTTCCATTTGAAGGATTTTAGTTTTTTAGAAATGTTTTGGGAGTGGAGGGGCAGGTGTTTGATTTTTGTTTTTGTCATTTAAATAGTGCTTAGGCACAAGCATCTGAAATGAGCTGGAAGGAGAAGATAATCTTTTCCTCAGTCACTACTTCATTTCAGCTACTTGTAGAGTAGCCTATGGCAGTGTGGTGTTTTGAAGAAAAAAATAGAACTCGAATTTCTTAGTTCTTTTAGAACAAGTCTAATAAATATTAATATAGGTGTATCACAGTATGGAAAAGAATTCCAGTGTAGAGTTGGCAGTCACATCGTTGGAGATAAACTAGGCAAGAAAAACCACCAAAGACAGAAAACTGACATGGGCAAATAGAGGCCGACAGTATAGAACATTCACTTCTCAGTAATCCCGGTAGATGGCCAGTCCTCCCCTAGTAAGCAACCATGGGATAAAGTGGGCTAGTGACAGACCAACTGGGTAGTCTCTGTGGCTTTGCTGTCAGTAATTTCTGCCTGACTATAGAATGTCCCAACCTGAATTTTCAAACTAGGTAGTGGTTTGGGGAATTTAGAGATTGTGGGTAGAAAGCAAGGATGGGGTAGCTAAGAGTCCCTGAGTTACTTTAGAAGGGAAAGTGAGGGTGATGTGGGATGCTGTGTCCTAACACTGGATCTCCAGAAGAGTTGAAGGATTAGTAAAAGAGATTCTTAAATTTCCCCAGAAATTCTCATTAGCTTGGGAGATACTAAAGTATGTTTTTAGAAGTCCCAATTTGAATAAATTGATGAACTGGGACTGACTCTTTAAGGCTTTATTAAACTGGAAGGTAAATGCAATATCCTGCTCATCCCTCGGCTAACTCCTGAGAGTTATAATGGAACTTCTATAATTCCAGAAGCAAACTGTAATGCATATGTACTTATTCTTCCCAAGATGCGGTCTTTAAAATGTAGGCAAATCTCTTTGTCTGATGTATGATTAAAAAATAACGGTCCTAAGCAATGACTTAAAACATGGGCGATTATAGGGGATGGAGGCTTGGGCAACACTTTGCCCCTTTCAGGGCTATGTGACTTAATGGCTCATTAAAATCTCTATTTTCTCAAAAGGTGAAGAGGCTCACCAAGCCTTAAATTTGGTATGAGTTCTCAGCAGAGATAAAACGTTAGCAATCTGTATTAGGGTCAAGCAGGGTCTCAGCCAATTAGATCTGCACACTTCAATTTACTATGTCAAGAGGCCTCAGGAGAGCAGAGAACCAAGATCAGTAAAATAGATTCCACTTGAAATTTTAGTGATCATTAAATTTTATCACCCTCTTTCACCTGAAATTTGCAACTTAATTTTAATTCCAAATTTATGACAATAAAAATGGAAAATAGAATACCCTGAGAGCGAAGTATTCTTGTATCTGAGTGTATGGAAGTTGATTGACTAGATTGTTTTCTTTTGAGAATAAAGAATAGAAAGGCTGGTTTTGTTTATCCAAAGGGATGCAAAGCAGAAGTCCTAAAGATTCAGCAGTCTCCTTGAACCAAGCTTCTTAAAAAGCTTCTAAAAGACAGATGCCATTTGGAAACATTTTAAAAATGCAAAGACACAGTGTAGTCTTTGAACTCGAAAGCCCAGATTTCACCCTGTGACAGAAGGTTTACTAAAAACTCAGTAGTGAAAATGAACTAAGTATGTGTTACAGATTTTGTAACACATTTTGTAATAAATTCCCCCACAAGGGGGGAATTTTATTTTATCTGTCTCCATACACCATCCCTTTTGCAGTTGACACCATAAAAAGCAACACTTCCAGAAAACATCCCTTGGTACCTTCATCAGGGTCCAAGCTCTGGTTTCCTTGGGCACTGGGCCTGATGTAAAGAACAACTTGCGTTTTCTTGTGAAAAATGAAAACCATCTAAGCATGTTATGACGTTTTCCAAGTGTTGAGCTTGTCTGGGAGTTTTTGCCATGTTTCCAGAGTCACCTGTCGCCTTACGGTTGGGGCGATTTCATTTGGGTTGCAGTTTGAGTGATCATTTCAATACCATGCTCCATAACGTGTATATGCTTGTTCATCTCCTGTCACACCCCTAAATGGGCCTCAAACTTTGGACAACTAACCATGTGTCTTAGTCCCTTTGGGCTGCTATAACAAAAATACCAGAGACTGAGTGGTTTAAACTAGAAACATTTGTTTCTCACAGTTCTTTTTTTATAAATTTATTTATTTTACTTATTTTGCTCTGCATTGGGTCTTCGTTGCTGCACTTGGGCTTTCTCTAGTTGCGGTGAGCAGGGGCTACTCTTCGTTGTGGTGCACGGGCTTCTCATTGCAGTGGCTTCTTTTGTTGCGGAGCACGGGCTCTGGGTGCATGGGCTTCGGTAGTTGTGGCTCACGGGCTCTAGAGTGCAGGCTCAGTAGTTGTGGCACACAGGCTTTGTTGCTCCGT
Source organism: Kogia breviceps (assembly GCF_026419965.1). Taxonomy (NCBI): domain Eukaryota; kingdom Metazoa; phylum Chordata; class Mammalia; order Artiodactyla; family Physeteridae; genus Kogia; species Kogia breviceps. Next base: position 22,488,547 of record NC_081312.1, read on the forward strand.
GGCATGTGGGAATCTTCCCGGACCAGGGCTTGAGCCCATGTCCCCTGCATTGGCAGGAGGATTCTTAACCACTGCGCCACCAGGGAAGCCCCATTTCTCACAGTTCTGAAGGCTGGGAAGCCTAAGATCAAGGCAGATTCACCACCTGTATTCAGTATTTATGTTGGCAGATTCAGATTCAGTATCCAACCTGCTTCCTGGTTCACAGCAGACAGAGAGCGCTCTGGAGTCTCTTTTATAAGGGCATGATCCTTTCATGAGGACTCCACCTCACCTCTGACCTAATCCCTTCCCAAAGGCCCCGCCTCCTAAAATCATCGCATTGGAGATTAGGATTTCAATCTATGAATTTTGGGGAGACACAAACATTTAGGCCATAACATTGTGTTCTCTATATTGTCTTCCATCTCCTGATAACAGTGACAGTTGTGAAAAGCAATATTTTAAGTAATGACTGATGTACAACAGATTTGGAAACAAGTGCTCAGCAGTAATATATCTCTGAGTGAAACAATTTCTGCTGACTCATAAAACAAATCTCTGAGGTTCAAAGTATTAATAGGAGATCAATGAAAGAAACTGTAGTTCTCACTTCAAGGGCTATCTCCAATTCCCATCCTTGGCTGATCTTCCAGAATATAAAGAAACAGAGGATTTCCCCAGTCTGGGATCTTGGAAACTCACTAATGTTATGTTTCAATCTATTAACAAATACTTATTTAGCATTTGTTAATTCCTGTCAAGATTGTGCTAAATCAACCCCAAAGGGTGATGCTCTGTACATTAGAGAAGAAAAAAAATCACCCTCTGTCTTGTTAATGAATGATATTAATAGCTACCAGACAATTCTTTTGTGTCATACACTGCTAAAACTTCTAAATGTATGTCATTTATTCCTTGCAACAATTCTATAAGATAGATACTTTTATTCTCATCTTCCAGATAAAAAAGCTAAGGCACGTAGCTTGCTCAGCCAGTTAGTGGCCAAGCTGGTACTTGTGTTAGAATTCGCTTGTCTTCTGTGCTACTGTGCTTAAATGCCTCGTGAGTTTATGGAGAACAGAATTTCTTCAATTTTTTTTGTTTGTTTGTTCAGGTTCCTGGCATTTCTTTAAATGTTCCTTTAAATTTCTTCCATTTTTTTCTATGAGAATGATTTTTAGTAAATATATTAAGCATTTAGTGTGGTAAAATACTAACTGACCTCCTACTTCCTCAAGAAAAAGACTATAAGAAGCTAAACAATTTTGAGAGAGCCCATTAAATAAGTCAGGCGACACTGGGGTCTTAATAGTAGTGAAACTTCTTCCTGCCTTTCTATAACTTTAAAACTACTTATAAACCCTTAGGATCTAAGCTCACATGTATATGGTGACTGGACAGTGTTATATGTATATTTAGCTATTGGCATGTGAGAAAGATTTTAATTCCTGGTGCAAGATTATGAACAATCCAGTAATCTTGAACACTTCTAGGAAGGAGAAGGGATCATTTTTCTTTTTCAGTTCTGCACCTTTTCTTTTTGCTTATTCATCATGTTTTAAATAAACAGACTGAAGAAAGTTGTTATTAAAGCCCTCCTTGGGCTTCTTCAATTTCAGTTTTAAACCAGGTTCAAAATATTCTGGCAAAAATTAAAGGCAACATTGAAAACGTTTGCATAAATTTTAAATTGTGCAAAAGGTGATAAAACTAAACTGAGCTGAAAGAATGACTAATAAGCATCTCCTCTTATATCTTTGTCTTTTTATCATACTCAGTGATTATTTTGGTTTTAAAAAATTATTTCTGAAGTGCATTCCTTTTCCCGAGTATCTGCATTACACTTCGGATTCTGAGTTTAATCTGTTAGAAGTTTAATGTTTACTTTTAAAAGTGTGAAGGCTTATTAGCATGCTAATAAATAACATTTAATGTCTGTTAACAATGTTTCTATATTTGCCCATAAAATGAAATAGAAAAATACTACCTGCAAGGGACTCCATGCCTTTGCTACATTCTGGTGGTAATTGAAATCCCTGGTTCTCATTTCATTGTTAGAAAGAACTAATAAATTTGTCAGGAATGGAACAGGGGTGGAGGAAAGAGGCCATTTATGAGCTCAGTGATGAAACTAATCTCCTGCAGCTCAGATCTAAAAGAACTGGGAGACCAGCACAATAGAGGTGCCATTTAACTGCATAACATCACCGCTAATTAAGTGTAGATCTTTGCTCTCCTTTATCCTTTTTTCTGCTCTTTCCCCAGTGGTATTGACTGTGTGTGTTTCAGCTGGCCTAATGTCAGACCCAGAAGTCAGAGGGAGTTGCAACTTACTTAAGAAAGGCATATGCCAAAAATATAATCTTTTTTTATTATATACTCAAATAAATATAAAAATGTGTACAAATACTGGATTTTATTTGAACATTAAATTTTGTTGTGATATAGTATGTGTTTTGTTACACTGTCACATGACATCTGTTAAAAATAAGGTTTTGGAATGCTCTTCTGGCATGTGTAATTTTGAGAAAAGGCTGCAGAACAGTTTTCCAGTATATCCTCTAACCTCTACCACACACATAAAAATAGCCCTGGTGGTAATATTGGCATTTATTGGCTATTTGCTCATAAAACTGCTCTGTCAGTGTAAGGTATTTCCACTACTCCATTTTGTCAACATATTAAATAAACAAACACACATTTTTTTTAATGTGACCTTTTATTTGTCTTTCAGAGTTAATGTAGACTCCTTTGAGTCAGGTGGACCTGGATTACAGTCTAACTGCCAACATTTAATCACAATGTACAATTCAATACATATATCTTTGAAGTCTGTTTCTCTGACTTAAATGAATGAAGTTAGTAATTTTCACCTGTTGAGAGTTTTTGTGAGCATTAAATGAGAACATATGTGAGAAGCACCCAATACAATTTTTGCAAATAATAAGCTTTTAATAAATGGTGTTGATTTTTATGATACTGGTAATTTAAAAGAATGTTTTCATTAACAACCAGAACACACAAACCACTGTTCCTTTTGTTCCTTAAACTAAGCAAATTCTTTCCTGTCCCAGGACCTTTGCCCTTGCCACTCCCTCTCTCTGTAATGCTTTTTCCCTTAACTCTTTCGGTGACAGCTCTTTTTCATCCTTTAGATTTCAGCTCAAATGTTCACCTCTTTGTGAGAACTTAACCTGCTCAACCTGTCTGAAGCAAACCTCTGCCCTTACCCCCCATCATAGTTCCTGGGTGTCTGCTTTATTTATGTCCTTGTCTTCTCCTTTAGAATGTAAGCTCCATGAAGGCAGAGAGACCTTATCTTTCTTGTTAATAACTGTGTACACCCAGGGTCTATCATAGTGTCTGTGTCAGTAAACGTGGATGAATTAATTAAATGAGCAAATGAGTGGGAGGGAGGAGAAAGAAAGGAAGGAAGCAATGATGTAGGGAAAGAAATTGGAAGGAAAGAAAAAATAATGGATAAAAGGAATAAAGGACAAAAGGAAGAAACATATATGGCCTGAGGAATGGTTTATATTCTGGGCTTATGTATTTATGCACATACAACTTTTAAATTTTGCTTTAAAGTTTAAAAGTTGGGTGAAAATTTTCTGGTTCTTATTTTATTTTCTTATCCCTGGTCAGTGTGTCTCACCTTATCCTCTGCTTCCAGAAACGCACAGGGTTTCCTACAGGGTGACCTCTGTGAGGCCAGAAGTAATTCTTATAGGACACCAATATCTTAGAAAAGGGGGTTACCAAACTTCCTGTAAAGGACCAGTATCTAAATATTTTCACTTTTACAGGCCATATGCTCTCACCCAACAACTCATCTCTAACGTCATAGAATGAAAACAACCATAGACAATGTGTAAAGAAATGAGTGGGCTGTGTTCCAATAATAATTTATTTATGGAAAGTGAAATTTGAATTTCATGTAATTTTCACGTCATGAAGTATTATTCTTACTTTGACTTTTTTTTTTCAACCACATAAAAATGTAAAAACCATTCTTAGCTGGCGGACCTATAAAAACAGGCAGCAGGTTGAAGTGACCTACTGTCGTACTTCGCTGAACCCTGCCTTGGAACGAACTACAGTTTAATGGTTATCTGTCTCAAGAATGTCTTTTGAAAGATGAACTGGAGTGGGGAGAGTCAAAGAGTAAATTTTTGAGCTCTTCCTCAAAGAATAAATTTCTGTTGGTAGAATTTTTAATAATTTTGCAAATAGAAGGAAACTATAATTTTGGGTAATCCGTCAGACCTTCCTGAACTCCTAAAAATCACACTCCATTAGTGGGCCATTATCCACAGGTAAGATTGTGTGTGTTAAAGGTAGCTTTTATTACTGGCTAAAACTGCCCAGGTGCATCTGTTAACAAGCTCACATCGTATTTATTCCTTCCTTCATAGACTTTGGAATTTAGGATAAGTTACTTCCTGGGATGATTTTGAAAGCCAGACAATTGGAGATATTTTGAAATGAATCACTATCCTTTATTTATAATCCTGAAGAGTATTTTACATTTCAAATAATGATTTCCCTAAAATTTGTGACCTTAGTTGGGTAAACAGTTATTTGGAGGAACATTTTAAAGGTCCTTTAAAAATCATTAGAAATTATTATGGTCCTATTGGTGTTATTTGTATAGCTATTGCTATTTATAGTGCTTTAAGTAGACAATAGAGCTTTCCAACTCTTTTTCTTTACTCACATCTCTCTTAAACAGCCAAAGCTACTATTTAAAATGCCACCTTCAGAAGATGCTAGTCAGACTGCAATGAGAAATCAGAATGAAGCTCAATTTGAAGAAAAAGCAGTTAAGTATTTCATAGGTAAAATATTTAGGATATTTGGAACTGAATAGTTAAAATACATCTGCTTTATTTCAGGACATACAGGGTAAGTCAGCCTTCAGGTATGCTTCCCAGAAGTTCAACTGAAAACTAAGTCGCTGTTGTTTTTTCCCTCAGTTTTTGTAGATACTAAGAATAGTGCACCATTGATTATCAGAGTACATATAATCTGAGGCTAGTTTTAAATTCTTTAATCACCTTTCCCTTTCTACCTGTACTTGTATGTTACAAAATGGAGGTTAATAATAGTTCTAAGCTGAGTCAAACTGAATTAGGAAGCAAGAAAAGCCTGAGTTATGTCAGCCAAATACGTTATTTTAAAACAATCTGTTTATGTCTTGATTATTCATTCTGAGCAGCAGCCTCTCTCTTTGTGTAGAACAGTGAGAGATAACTGTACACAGTAGCCTGCAGCAGGAATATGGGAATGAGGGTGAAAAGGAGAGTATCTAATATAATGTTCCTTATGTTTTAATTCCTGAAAAGAATTGAGTAAATGACTTTCCATGTAAATTAGGATGTGGATTATCGGAATTTACAATTTAATTCCCAAGGTGGACTGTTTGCTTTTGCCCTTTAATGACTCAGCCATGTGACATGCACAACAGTCAACAATCAAGTGTTGCAATTCAAATATTCAAGAGGAAGGAGCTTGGGACAAAGGGTTCTGTGATTATATGGGTTTCCTTGTGAACATGCTTCACTTGGAAACCCAAGAGATGTGTACACTTGAGGGAAACAAAGGAGAGGTTAGCCTCAGGGTGTCTCATTAGATCAGCTATGTTTGGTGGCAGTCAGATACACACCCTGAAAAAAAAAAAAAAGCATACCCAATTGTTTTCCACAAGTTATGCATGACACAAAACCTACTCATAAATTATGCCATAATCACCACTGCATTATGATTTGCATAAGAGTTTAGAGCATATTCAGCTGATAGGGGCCAGGCCTCACAACTGGAGACATGTACTTTATTTCTTAAGGTATAAATCCTTGAAAAAAAAATATGGTGTGTTGGTTTCTGGGTTGTTAGCTTGTCCCCCTGCTACTCAACTCCTGTTCTTGCATCTCTTTGGGGGACAATCGTTGAAATTACATTGGTTATCATTTGCATTACCCCTAACTACGATCATAGCCTTTATATTATCTGCAAATAACTTGTAGGTGTTCTCCAGTCTAGATGTCATTCACTGAACTTTTTTTTTTTTCTTTTTTTCTTTTTTTTTTTTTTTTTTGCGGTACGCGGGCCTTTCACTGCTGTGGCCTCTCCCGTCGCGGAGCACAGGCTCCGGACGTGCAGGCTCAGAGGCCATGGCTCACGGGCCCAGCCGCTCCGTGGCATGTGGGATCTTCCCGGACCGGGGCACGAACCCGCGTCCCCTTCATCGGCAGGCGGACTCTCAACCACTGCGCCACCAGGGAAGCCCTCGCTGAACTTTTGTTACCTGTTACTAGCAGTTTCACTGTGGAACTGAGCAGTACCAGCAGAAAGATAATTCTGGCTTTTGCCCTTCGTTTGTTTTGCAGTCTTATCCTGTAGGCGCACACCTATGCACCGTATTACATTGTGCCTTAAAGAAGAAACTTACAGTGATTCTTCATTTTAAAGGGGGGAAGGGGGAAGGCATCTCATTGCCTTGCTTTGTGTTCTAAAATATAAAGGGTAAATCTGAGATTTTTTTTTTTTTTTTTTTTTTTGGTATTAGTTTCGTAATGTTGACTAGAAATGCTTACAGGGATTTTAAGCAAAACCCTTACCTAGCCTTTCTGGCTGCATTTTCCAGTGTGAAATCTGTTGAAACAAACCAACAGAGCCCCATTTCCATGCTTTCTCTTCATTTTCCTCCTTCACCCCACTTGTATTCCCTGCTCCACAAACCCATGTACACATCCCACTTCGGTGTAAGTGCAACCTCAGCCTTTCCTGAATAGTACTGAATGGAAGTGCAGTAGTCAGCAACGGCCTCGTAACAATACTGCACACCAAACCCCCAGCCTGAGAATACAGCAGAAGAAAGCTACAGAAGCACAACTGGCTGCCTCAGGTCCCTATCTGGCAATGGTAGTGGATGAGAGAACAGATCAGAAATGTGGAGCACACACTTCGGCTTTGTTCTGAAATTTTGTCATTGTTTCTGCTTCTGATTTTCCAGTCCCCAAGCGAAAGGTAGATAACAAGGATCATTACTAGGCTAGGAAATAATACGTACCTTTAAACTGGCTTTTCTTGATAAGTCAAATGCTGGGTTTTCTTACTGACGGCTTTTTAGGTAAAATCCTGATGCCTTGTTGTGGTTTTCTTTTCAGCATTTCTGTTTTGTTATTTTGAACCCTGAGGTAGATTATTTGAAAAAGGCACATAAGCAGCTAGTGAAATGAGTTAACAAAGATTGACCAGAAGTATCTAATGATGGCTAATTTGAACACCAGATGATGGGAAACCACTGCATGCTGCCCTAATGTCATTCATTCTAAAGTTTTTTAAAATATAGAGTAACTTTGACTTTTAATAGATAACATGCAATTTTATGTGCAGATCTTTGACTTATGTGTGTATTTAAAGCCAACTTACGCTATATTTTAAAACTTTTTTTGGTGTTGCAACATTGAGGTTGTTTACGATTTTTATCTATTTTGTTTTAATTTTTTAGAATGACTCTGTGAAACACTGATCTTTTTTTGTGGTAGTTAATAAAAGCCTTTTCCTTTTCTTTCATTTTAATATCTTGAAGTGTGGAAAAGAATACATTTGAAATTATTTCTCACTCTTTGAATTATTTAAAAAAAAATGATTGACAATTTGTTAAATGTAATGGGTTGTCATGTGGAAATGCATAGAGGAAAAATGCATTTCATTTTATGACCTTCATGTATGAAGCAGCAGGTAAAGTGTGAGTGTTGATTAAACCAAGATAACATTGACAGGAAAAATGCCCTGCAGTGGTCTCTCTGGGTGAAGCTGAGTGGATTTTTCTTCCGGAAAACAGGCTTTGTGCATTTAGAACAGTGATGAGAGGGAGTCCTCACTGTGGGTTTTCTTTTTGAAAATTATATGTTCATCATGGCCCTTCAGTACAGAGAAGTTTCCAGAATTAGTCTATGCTTGTAATGTATCTTAGACTCAGAATCAATAGAGACTTTCATTATATTTTTACGCCAGTATTGTGCGCTTTTTTGTATGCTAATGGATGTATTTAAAGCATTCTTGGAAAATGCTGCATTATTGTGATAAAGTCAGGAGACCTGTACAGCTCTACTTCTCAGGGGGAGAGAACTCTTGAGTATTCAGACCTGTGAGCCTCTATTTAATCTCTTAGATGGGATGGATGAGTCAATGTGGCTAGTTGATTGGATCAGCTGAGTCAAGTAAACTGTTAATGACCAAGGATTCAGATACCAACTCTCCACTTAGCGTTCATTTCCTAAGAGCCTCCAAATATGTTCCCGTCTCCAATGACACTAATGAATTTGCTTTGGTTTATTCATAAACTCTAATGTATGTCCCATTGTGACCAAGTAGCAAAGGAATATATACAGCTCAAGACAGGTTACTAACCTCATGATAAAAAGTTAAAATACATCTTTTTTTTTATAGTGCATGTGCTATTGTCCTTCCCAAAAATATAACTCACCTTACTCGATCTGTCAAGCCCAGAATAAATTAAAATGTGATTTCTAGCATTATTGTTTTCATTTAGAAATGGTATGTAATATTCACACTGATAATAACAGCTAGTACTCTTCATTGTAACTCAAGGACTATGCAGTGACTCTATGTATAATCCTTAAGAGTAAACATTAAAATAATTGTTGCCATTTTAGGTTTTTCTTAGACTTTCCCCATCTTAAATAGCACTAAAAAATAGTGGGAAAGGGACTCTCCAATCACAAAAAAACTGGTAACGATAAAACATATTTTTTCCCTAAGAGTTTTTTTCTTCAAAACATTTGAAGGAAATTTCTCCTCCGATTTTTAACCTTCCACTCCCCATTGTTTCTTTCCTTGTTATCTAGAAATATTTCATACAGGAGAAATAAATAGATTTGGTCTAATAAAATAGTTTATTTGGCCTAATAAAATAATTTATTTAAAATAAATTATTTGGTCTAATAAAATAATTCTTACATCTTATTTCAAGTGTTTTTATTTGGAGTAAAAGCACTTGGAGGCCCATGGGTGGGTTTCAGATGGTCTGCAATTCCCCTAAAAGTATATACAAAATTCTGTGTGTTGTGTATAGTGTACATTTTCCTGGGGAAAGGATTCTCAAAGTCCATGGCTATAAAAAGAACCACTGATTTACTAAAACCACCTGAAATCTCATGATTATACTGAGAGTGTCTTCATTACTTCACTACTTCTGTCTTCCCCCTCTACTCCTCTCACCTACTCTCCCCCCTTTCAATATCCTAGCAATTCTTTTCTTTTGGGGATCTAACCTTAGGAGTGTGTATGTGGTGGGAGAGGAGGGAGAGTACTGAACCTGCAGGCCGAGCTTGAAGATAAAATCTGTTGAAATGGGGCTTTACTGGTGGCTCAGTGGTTGAGAGTCCGCCTGCCGATGCAGGGGACACTGGTTCGTGCCCCCTGGGAGGATCCCACATGCCACGGAGCGGCTGGGCCCGTGAGCCATGGCCGCTGAGCCTGCGGTCCGGAGCCTGTGCTCCAAAGGGGGAGACTCCATAGCAGTGAGAGGCCCACGTACCGCAAAAAAAACCAAAACAAAACAAACAAACAAAAAAAACTGTTGAAATGAAAATTGAAGATTAAACATCAACAACAAAACACTACAGTTGCAGTTATAGTAAGAGTGGGAGAGGATAGGGAGAATATATTTTGGTATAATTATATATTCATTCCAGGACGTATACTGGCATGTGTTTTCATAGACTGTATCAGTGCCACAATATTGGCTTCAGTTATTGGCTATTTTAATGGTAAGAACATGAGTAGAAGTATGCAGATATTTTGTTTGAGAATAGGGCTTTGCAGTAGCCTAATTCTTTTATATACAGAATTATAATAACTAATCTTGTCTGCCAAAAAAGAAGTCAACTTCAACCATTTAAATTTCACAATACATTTCTTAAATTGATACAGCCACTATGGAGAACAGTATGGAGCTTCCTTAAAAAACTAAAAATAGAACTACCATACGACCCAGCAATCCCACTACTGGGTATATAACCTGAGAAAACCGTAATTCAAAAAGAGTCATGTACCAAAATGTTCACTGCCTCACTATTTACAATAGCCAGGACATGGAAGCAACCTAAGTGTCCATCGACAGATAAATGGATAAAGATGTGGCACATACATACAATAGACTATTACTCAGCCATAAAAAGACATGAAATTGAGTTATTTGTAGTGAGATGGATGGACCTGGAGTCTGTCATACGAGTGAAGTAACTCAGAAAGAGAAAAACAAATACCGTATGCTAACACATATATATGGAATCTAAAAAAAAAAAAAAAAAAGTTCTGAAGAACCTAGGGGCAGGACAGGAATAAAGACACAAACGTAGAGAATGGACTAGAGGACATGGGGAGGGGGAAGGGTAAGCTGGGACGAAGTGAGAAAGTAGCATTGACATATATACACCACCAAATGTAAAATAGATAGCTAGTGGGAAGCAGCCACATAGCACAGGGGGGTCAGCTGGGTGCTTTGTGACCACCTAGAGGGGTGGGATAGGGAGGGTGGGAGAGAGACACAAGAGGGAAGGATATGGGGATGTATGTATACGTATAGCTGATTCACTTTGTTATACTTCAGAAACTAACACACCATTGTAAAGCAATTATACTCCAATAAAGATGTTAAAAGAAAAAAAAGCAAGTTAGTAAGTTCATAAAGATTAGGAGTAGTTTCTTTTTATTTATGGCCTAAAATTAAGGCCAAAAAAACTGCGATTTAGACAGAGCTCACTAATTGGCAACAATGACTGGTATCTTATTAGCTGTTGTTGATGGGCAAATTGAATTATTTAAATTCAGGCTAATGAACTGAATTTCTTGTTCCCCTAATTTTCTCATTTTCTTAACATATATATTTTTCATTGAAAGCTATCTCAGTACCATTTTGGAATGAAGTCGATTATACACAGACATAAGTAAATTGTATTGAAATAGATTATTGGTCTTTATATTTTAACAAAATTGAGGTTTTTTGACCATTTGCGTTTTAGCCTTATAGACTAGGCATATGTTTCAGTCAGCTGGGACTGCTATAACAAATTATTGTAGCCTGGGTGGCTTAAACAGCAAACATTTATTTCTCACGGTTCTGGAGGCTGGCAAGTCCAAGGTCGAGGTGCTGGCAGATTCGGTTCTTGGTAAGGGACCTCTTCCTGGCTTGTAGATGGCTATCTTCTCCTTACTCCCTTACCTGGCAGAGAGCAGAAAGAGAAGCAAGCATTCTTGTGTCTCTTCTTATAAGGGCAATAATCCCATGAGGGCTCGATCCTCATGACCTGGTCAGCTCCCAAAGTCCACATCTCCAAATGCCATCACATTAGGAATTGAGGTTTCAATGCATGAATTCTGAGTACACAAACATGTAGTCCATCACAGTGCATATTTTAAAATCCTGTAACAAATATTTAAGTAAAATGAAGGCACTAATACATTAATTATATCAGTTTATCTTTACCAAACAGTGAGCTATGAATTAAAATGGAATTTAATTCAGTTGTACTATTTTGGTATCATATGATATCACGGATTTCAAACCAGCTGTATGTGTGCTTTTAAAATATGCTAATTCTAAATAATATGAGCCCTGTAGGTACATGGTGTGGGGAAAACTTAAGGCCCAAATAGTGGCTGTAAATATTTTCAGCCTTCCAAGATGGTTCATATAAATGCGATACTGCCCAAAGACTGTCTAATGAGGTTCTGTTCAGTCTGCAAGTGATGATAACGCTTTGCTGAATGATTTTGTCCCAGATGCACTGTGAATAAGATGCCTGGTAAGAACAGATCAAAGCCCCTTTGAGGCATTATATGCATTTATTACGAGCTACTCAAATGTGACAGTACACAAGTCACCAATAAAATAGCAGTTATTTTATGAAAATTATGGGGGCGAGGGTGAGGTTCTCTCAAGTATGCCAACAAAATGTAATTAAACAGATTATTTTGCTAAAAGCAGTCTGCTTTGGGCTGATTTTGCATAATATATTCATTTAACTTGTGTCCACATAGCCAAATATTTAAAGGGGCAGAAATATTCAACCCAGTTTCGCAGTCTGAGGGTTGAAGGCTGGGTTGCAGAAGTCCTCAAAGGCAAGGCCTCTGTTTGTTAGGTGAAGCTGGGAGAGCACAGGGAAGAGCCAAGTTTATGCTCCTAAGTGTCGTGGGTCTCTGTCAGTCTCTGTACGGTCACAGAGATCTGAGCTGAGTGGCCCTCTGCGCCATTTTCCTTCCTTTCCCTCTTAGCGCAAACAATTTAATTTTTAAAAATCCAGATTTTATATATCTCCTCCAACTACTTAAAATGAAAGAATAGAAAGAAAAATGGCCTGACCCTCGTAAAAAGGATGGCTTTTGCACTTCCTTGAATTTTCAGTCTCCTCTCTTTCAAAGTCAGCTTTTTTTTTTTTTTTTTTTGGTAAAAACTTTTAGTACGTAGCTGTTAGCCCTGGGAAGAGTTGAGAACACAGCTGTTGGATTGAGAATGAAACCATTCTTAATCATTTAGCTTTTAAAGCGATATTATCAGTGACTCTTTTTAAAACCAGTACTTCTATGAAACCTTCTAAGATATTGTAGGTAATGGAGACCTATCTGGGTTCAGGATTGGCTGCATGTAACATATCTTTCTCATTTACTTTTCCTGCCTTGTTTCAATTAACAGTGTACTTATTAATTTTAATTGGTGAAGTCATTCTTATGTCTGAACTTTACTTCCTGTGAGAGCATACTTTGTGCTGTATACCTAATTGAGAGCTTGTATATGTGCTAAATTCCTTTTTTAAATCACTACTATTGTCTAGTGGTTCATATATTCAGATCTAATAGTTATATTTCACTAAATAGATAAATAAGTTTACCAATGCAAAAGTGATCAAATCTATTCCACTTAGTGACTATGTCTGAATTTATGGTATTTACTATTAAATTAAGCCTTGTAGTCCTAACACTAGTTGAGATGAGAAAAGTTATTCTTTTATGACTATTTTTCTATTGGAGAGATTATCTTGAGTAGGAGTTTTCATTTTTTACATTTTAAAAATGTTATTGTTAATAGAAGATAAATAGAAAATCTAAAAATTAAGTAAACTTGAAATGATTTTTTATAGCTTTGTTTTAATAATTATGTATTATGCTTTATTTGCAGGACCGTGTACATGAGTTAGAAACGGTAAGTTGGGGCATTTTCTTTCTCCTATCAGAATTACTGCTGTGTCCTGATGTGGATTTCAGAGCACTCCCCAAAGGAAGCAGTTCTGGAAAGCATTTCTAAATGCTTTGAATCTAAGATTCAAAGGGGAAAGTAAGCTAAACTATACCAGAAAAGTATGTAGATACAAACATTTAAAATGAAAAAAAACAAAAGAATTAAGAAAAAAAATGTGTGTATTTAAGTGGTCACTGCTCTCTCAAGACAGGTGATGCCCTTATGCACTAATTTATGGAAAACATAATTAGCTTAAATGTAATTATGCTTATTTGTTTCTGTATTTCCCAATCACTAAAAGGACTAGTTGATAAGAAACTGAGATCAATTGCTATTTATACTTTGAAGGGCAGACAGTCAACTTTTTAAAAATTTTTTTTCAATATCCAAATAATGATAAAAGCTGGTTAGCCTTTTTTTCAATAATCTTACTTGCAGGAATCTGGTATTAGGAAATCATTTTTTTAAGTGCAAATATATAAAGATTACATGCTTGTAATATTTATTGGAAAATGATATACATTTTTAAAGAAAAAAAGGGGAGATGACTTATTGTTCGGCAATAAAGTAATGGTTAGATAAAGTGTGAAATTTCCACCCAGCATGACACAATGATTTTGGAAAAGGTTTATTATATAATGTTAAATGGAAACAAATTCAAGATATAAAATTACGTGTACTTTAATGATAACGTATGATGATAGGTGTATAAAAAAAAATAGAAGCAAGCAAATCTTGTAATAGTGACTTGTTAGATAAGAATTAGGGCTGTGATATCATTCCTTTCTCTGTTTCTCAAGTTTTAAAAAACATGGTTAGATTACTTTATAAATAAACATTTTTATAATAAAAAAGCACATGAATTGAAAGAATGGTAAAATAAATTATGGTACCGCCTTACGATGAAATATTATTCAGCCATTAAAGGTCATATTTTCAAAAAGAAAATATTGACATGCTGTTATATACAGGGGGAGGTATTTAAAGCTATATGGAGAGTATGATGCAAATATTGAATATGAATATTTTGTGTTTAAAACTTTTGAAAATGCAAAATATTGAGTGACTTGGGTCTAGGGGTGATTTTTTGTTGTTGTTTTTAATGAGCAGGTGAAAAATAAGAAACTTTTAAACAATAAGGCTAATTAAGAATAAAATATTTATATTTTGAGTGTGAGGAAAGGAAAGATGCTAATAGAGAGTTATTTTGGTCCTGTGTAAGCAAGTGATTTTGATCGACAGTGTGCAGACCCTAGCTGTGAAATAATCTATTCCTTAGATTTAACCAGGCCATTGGGAAAGTACACTGACTTTCTCGGTTTCAGCATGATGATATCGTAAGTGAATAAAATGTTTAGTGTTCCTCCACATATATTTTACTTATCCTTAGAAAGTATCTTGCCAACAGTATTTGGCTTATAAATTAAATGCTCTTTTTAAAAGTATGAACCAAAACAGGAATGTTGAGTTTGAGGACCTGGGCTCAGTATACAAAATGCCAATTCAACATTTAGTAAATCGCTTGTTTCTTGATTCCTTCATCTGTAAAAATGAATATAATTAAACATATTTTATCACACTGTTGTGAAAATTAAGAGAGAAAATATATGTGAAAATATTTAGGACCAAACAAATGTTAGATTATCATTATCATTACGTGATTGCTTATTATTTCTTATTTAATCATTTTGATTATACTAGTATGTCATGCGAAGCTGAAAATTATCAATAACAATAAGAAGCCTATAACTTTTATTAGTATTTGTTGGCCTTTTTATATACATAATCTCTTTACTAACATAGTACTATGGTATAAAATCTTAAATGCCTTATTCTAAGGGTTCCTCTAAGAATAAAGGTAAAAAATAAAAAATCATCATGAGAAAAATAAAACTGGTTAAATGAACTAGGTTTTTTACAGTGGCAGTTTTCTCAAGATGGTTTTAATTTGAAATAATTATCATAAGTAAAACATCAGTAATAATGAATGAAAAATGAAAATGCTCAGTAATAATGTTAATGCTCAAATGTTATAAAATCCTTTGACTTCATATGGCATTATAAAGAGTGGATTTAATATACTTGGTAGACTATTCAGCTGGTAAAGTATTTTATAGTTCATAAAATCAAATATGCTGGAAGCAGTCTCAAGACCATTTATTAGTCTCTCACAACTTAGCACTTAAACCATAGAAAAATGCTGGTGGTCTCTCATTTGGTTTAGGTGGTATTAGGGTATGTAAGGCTTTGAATGTAGGGTATGCATCCTGGTGATACAGATCTGCAAAATTTGAAATTTCATTATTCCATTAGGAGTATTTACAATAGATTAATTTTAAAGGTTTAGTAGTTATAATACCTGAAAATAAGAAGGTCTTTTTTGTCATAATGAGCAACTTGATTTGGCTTGTCACCAATTATCTATATGCTTAGGTCACAGTTGTGTCTTTCCCTTCTCTTAATACTTCTCTCTCCTTCTTCACTAGCGGTAAGCTTCTTGGAATAGAAATTACATTTTGTTTACAAATGCATCCCCAGGGCCTGCAAAAAATTTCTAACATATAGTTGACAATCAATAAACATTTGTAGAATCAAAGAATGAATGTTGAACTGAATGTATATAATCCTCACATAGACTATTCTTAAAAATATAGGTAAACACAGTACTGATAGTTGAGGGAAAAAAGTACCCAGAAGCATATCAATTTATTCTTTTTTCCCTAGCCTTCCTGATCAGTGTTACACTTTATATGGTGTTTCACAGAAGCTCCCATGATCTTCATTAAAGTTTTGTGTGAATTCTCCTAGGAAGGAACCACCTTTGGCCAAAACATAGTAGGTTGATTCCCCAAATAAAGCTAAGTGATTACCTGAAAAAAAATCTTGGTTGAGAGCCCCAGTTCATGGGCCATGGATGGGACTCAGAGTGGTTATTTATTGGGCACTAAGGTACTACGTAGACAGTGAAGAAGAGAAAAGGAAAAGGAATTGTGATCATTTCTCTCAAGGAACTTGCACTTTAATTGAGGAGAGAAGTTGCTTACATATAAATGAATTAATGATGTAAGATAAATATGCACTGTCTACAACATGTGAATGAAACAGTGCATTTTGTAGAAGGCATTACAAAGAAACAATAATTGTAAAATAAATGAACATCATTGCAGTCTAGGTTCATCATGGAAAAGCATGGCTTTTGTAGTTTGAGGACATGATGGAGGAGATTAGTTTCCTCTCTGAAATGGGAAGAATCAGTGGTGTCAGGTAGAAAGAGCCAGAGAAGACATTCTATATTGGGGATGTAATAAAAGTTTAAAGGCAATAATGAAAAAAGAGTTAGCTAAAAGGATATTTACAAAAAAAAAATTAAGGCAAAATCATGAAATCATGACTCTCATACAAATATAAAATGAACTCATGACAGGTGAGTTTCACTCATTAATTAATCAGAATGAGCAAGATGTTACAACTCACTTAAAGGAACATTCAAAGAGCAATAGAGGACTGAAGTGAATTTAAAATAGAGGCAAAACTGGCTTCTTCCATAGTGGAGGAAGGAAATCAATTGAACCGCCCCGGACAAAATTTATTTCATGTCTATGTACAAGAATCATTTGCATAGCAATCAGTCATCTATAACTCACAGAGTTATAAATAGCTCAAAGACAATGACTGATACAGAGATCCTGTAGAATCAAAAAACCCAGAGGCGTCCGCGAGGCAAAAAACTAGTTTTTCATTGAAGATACCCAGTAAGTTTTTGTTCCATTTCAAAGGCTTTCACCACATCTTTTTTTTTTTTTTTTTTTTTTCTTATAGGCTCATTGTCTGTAAAACTTTGAGAGAGTAATAGACACTTCGGAGTTTTGAAATACAAACCAAGGAATTTAGATTTGATCTTTTATATCAGGGATACAAGTGGGTTTCTTCCTGAGTGCCAGTTCCTACTGGTCAGTACTGGCTTTGGAAACATTCTTTTGGGAAGGATTCTGGGCTGCTCTTTTGGAGAGCACTGCTGTGATTGCTTTGCATTCTCTGTTGTGTCCATTGCGAGGTTGAGAGGTGAAAGGCGGTAGCATGGCTATTTAGCCAATAAGTAGTCATTAATGGTTTTCAATCAGGGGTTGTGGCGTGGTGAATGTGGTGTGCAGGAGTACAGCTGGAGTGGTGGTGTGCAACGTGGAGTAGAGTGGTGAGAGCCTGCAAGTAGGAAGAGGGAAAGCGTATGTGGAGGTAATACAACTTTAGGACTGTGCTTGGAAAATTAGGAATTGGGACAGTTTGGTGCCAGAAAGGCAGGGTTAGAGTGATTACCCTTGTTTACAGAAAGGCACTAGTGAACTTAGTAAGTGGGAGGTCAAAGGAGAAGAGGAGATAGAGGCAGTACAGTAAGAAGTCAGGGTCATTTTAGGAAATGAAAGGGAAGGGAAGGCTGTTCAGCTTGGAGATACAAATTCTGTTTGTCATATCGCACCTCAGATCTGTCTTTATTTTCATTTCCATAAATGCCATGATAATTTAGATTCTCAATACCTTTGTATTAGTTAGAGTTAGCATGACCTCAGTTAAGAGATATCCAAAAAGAATTGTGGGTTAAGTCAGATAGAAATTAGTTTCACTCTTGTTTAACAATCCAAATATATGGTGCCCATGGCAGGTATGGTGTCAGAAACCCAGGCTTCTTTTATTATTTTGCTCTACCATCTTCAATATACTGCTTCTGCCTCCTGATCTAAGATGCCTGTCCACTCCAGCCCTTAGATTAATATTGTAACTAGACAAAAGAAAGAAAGGGAGAGAATGTATGTAACTTGCCTTTAGTGAAAACTAGAATTTGCACATATCATTTCTGTTCATTTCCATGGACCGGCATTTAGTGACATGATTATAACTAGCTTTAAGATTCAAAAAGAACCAAATAAGCCATAGACTTTTGGAAATGTCAAAGTAAACTTCTAAGCAACTCACAGGTTAAAAAATAAAAGAAAGGACATGCCCAACTCATTAGGAATTGGCATAACCTTTGAGACAAAACCAGACGGAATGTATAAATAAGGGAAATTAAGGAACGTCTCACATATTAACATGGATACAAAAATATTATACACAAAATATTAGCAAAATAAATCCTGTAAGGTATAAGAAGGAAAATTACTCATGAACACTGACAAATTACCAATTCATCAATTGAGCGTATTCCAGGAATTGAGCTGTTGTGTTTTTTTTTTTTTTTTTTTTTTTTTTTTTGTGGTACGCGGGCCTCTCACTGTTGTGGCCTCTCCCGTTGCGGAGCACAGGCTCCGGACGCGCAGGCTCAGTGGCCATGGCTCACGGGCCCAGCCGCACCGCGGCACGTGGGATCCTCCCAGACCAGGGCACAAACCCGCGTCCCCTGCATCGGCAGGCGGATTCCCAACCACTGCGCCACCAGGGAAGCCCATGAGCTGGTTTAAAATTTAAAAATCAGTCAGTGTAATTCACGATAGTGACAGATTGAGGAGAAGTAAATTTAATAAGGTCATCCCAATAGATGAATAAGAAGATTTATTCCTATGATATAATTATCATCCTCATAAACCTTTTAGACAACTAAGAATAGAAGAGAACTTCCTTAATCTGGTAAAGGTCATGTGAAAAAAAAAAAATCTCTGGCAAACCTCACCTTAGCATTTTGAAAGTCTCTCTTTAAGACCAGGAATAAGCAAAGGATGCCCCATTCTACAGTTTCTGTTAGACACTGTGTTGGTGGTATTAACCAGAGCAGTAAAACTATCATTATTTGCAAGTAATATTATTGTTTGTATAAAACGCTCTAGGAATTCATAGTTAAATTATGAAAAATAGTTTAACAAGTTTGATAGAAAACAGTATATGAAAGTCCCTTTTCCTTCTAACTCCAGCAACAATCGCTGAGAAAATGTAAAGTTACATCAATACAAAAGTAACAAAGAATACAAAGTATACAGTTCAAGCCTTTATAGAGAAGACACTCTGGAATAGTCAAGATACTTCTGAAGAAAAGGAAGTGGGGAGAGTTTTCCTAACATACATATAACCTTATTAAAGCTATTGAAATTGAGATAACATAGTCTTGACACAGGAATATATAAATAGGTTCATGTAATCAAACAGAGAATCCAGAAACAAATATTGTAATAGAAACTTGATGTCTGACATACCTGGCGTCACATATCAGAGGAGTAAGGATGGACTTTTTTTTTTTTTTTGGGCTACGCGGGCCTCTCACTGTTGTGGCCTCTCCCATTGCGGAGCACAGGCTCCGGACGCGCAGGCTCAGCGGCCATGGCTCACGGGCCCAGCCACTCCGCGGCACGTGGGATCCTCCTGGACCGGGGCACGAACCTGTGTCCCCTGCATCAGCAGGCGGATTCTCAACCACTGCGCCACCAGGGAAGCCCCAGGATGGACTTTTTAATAGAGGGTATGAAAAAAATGAAATTGAACCCCTATCTCAGATGCAAAAGTGGGTGAAAGCCTAAGTGTGAATGATGAAACCATAAGGCTTTAAAACAAAATATAGTTTAGTATCATCATGACCTTGGGACTTTGGAGGATTTCTAGGGGTGAGGGGAGGGGCACTGAAAACATAGGTCATAAAGGAAATGACTGATTGGACCACATCAGTATTAAGAACTTCCATAAATCAAAAGACAACATAAAAAGAATGAAAAGAAAAGGCACACTTGGAACACATTTGTAGCAGAAGATATAACTGACTAGCAGTTTGTATCCAAATCAGTTTGTATCCAAATCTTATTGCCAACAAAGCAATTAGAAAAAGATAAACAATGCAGATTTAAAAAAAAAAAAGGAAAAGAAAAAAGAAAAAGGATAAAAGGCATAAGCAGGCATTTCAGTTGAAGAAGAAACATGTAATAATATATTCAGCTTCATTCATAATCAGGGAAATGATTACTAAAACCACAAAAATTGTCATTTTCTTTATATATATGTTTTATGTACTCATTTGTATGTATGACACATTTTACCAAAAAGCAAAGGGAATTGAAACATGTTAGCAGCACTTTTTTTTTTTTTTTTAATTTAACAACAAAATGATTACTGCTGTCCCTGACAGTAAGGTTCAAAGAGAACTGGTGAGGTACAGCACAGTCTTCCAGTAGTGTACCTCCAGGAGTACACAGAGATCTTCCAAGGGTCAGTCAAGACACAAGTAGGTTTAAGAGAATCCATTTTTATATCCTCAGCTACTACCTGCACATTCTCTTAAAATAGCTCTGCTTGAAGAGGCCCCTCTTACTTTTCATAATCAGCCTCCTCCGACTTTGCAGAAGAAAGGCCTCCTTCTCACCCATCCAGGGTCCCATGATGGCAGATTCCCCCAGGCACTTCAGGGTGCCAAACAAGGGGCAGTTTATGATTTGGGTGCCTTCATGTCCTCCTTTAATCAGGTCACTAAGGTAAGGCTTCTTGTCCTTCTTAGTCATCCATATATTTTTGATAAGAACAGAGGGTTGTATTAGATATATGGGGTGTTGAGAATGGGTTGTTCTGAAGTCGACATGTATTGTTGATGGATGTCGAGGAGGCGTAAAGACAGTTCTATTTAATGACCTCACCTCTTCCACCACCTACTATAATCGGAGAATGTATAGCTCCAGAAAACAAAGGTAAAATGTGTTGGAAAGAAATCATTGAAAGCTGCAGTGTCTTATTTCATCCAGGTGACAAACTCTGGTCCGGCTCCATGCCTTATCTATTTATCTGTCTTAGAATTATGATTCAAAAGTGAGATGGTTGTCACGAGGACACGTCAACACATTATATAGAATTGAAAAATGAAGTCAGACTTTTTTCTGCCAGAAAGTACTGCTGATTTGGCTGATTGGTTTGACAATGAGGACTGGCTTTGCCAGTCTGTAGCTCTAAGTTTTGGATGCAGATACATTTAATGCTGAGATAAAATAAATACATTAAAATTTTATACTGTTAGAATGGTATTGAAATTGATAAGATTTTTATTTTTTGCATGTGTTAAGTTCAATGAAATATCTCTAAGTGAAAAAAGAACAGTTGTAGTCATTTAAGTCTTGGTGAGTAAAGCCTTTTGGGTTTACCTTCCAGAAATGGAAAGTGAATGACTTTAATAACTACATTACAATCCTTTGGCAAGTCAAGTGGTTTCTAATTCTTTGCTTTCAACAAAATTGAAAGAGGACCTAATCGAGCTGGTAGATCATTTAAATTAATTTTTGATGACAGATCACTGTGTAATCTTTGCTATAAAACTAGGAAGGCATTCAAGAAATTGAGTGACATTGTTATAACAGAACTAATTTCATTCTCATGTACTTTTTTATGTGAACAAGACTTCTCAGTGTGTAAATCTATAGAAGCAAAAAATAGAAATAGAAATGGAACCCTGTCTTATTGAAACAAAATTAGCATTTACCCATGGATACATGAGCTAATTGAGTACAGGAGAAGAGGAAGCTATATCCATCCCAGCAAGAGATATACATTTGGAAGCCTTGAGGGTTTTTGACATTTCACATTTAATTTTTTCTCAAAAATTTTAATATACCTAATATTAATTATATGATAATTCAATCCATAATAATGTTTAACACTTAGAGCGTTGTGGTCACAGAGAGTTTTAAAAATCAGTTCTTCTCTCTGTATATGTATACATTTTTGTTACAGAGAAGGATGAAATATGATAGGATAACCAATAAATAGGCCTGCAAGCATAAGTATATTTTATATTAGGATAGAAATTGGTGAGGGAAAACATTTGAAATAAATTCAAAGGGAAAAGGAATCATATAAAATCTGTCTTTTAAAGAGGATGGTATTTAGTTATTTGGGAAGTAGATAAAATGGTGGTAACAAATTAACGAGATTTAAAGTTCACTGGATAAGTTTATATGAGTAATATAAAAGTTTTATTTGAAAATGACAATATTTACTACATTCCAGAATTTTCATCCTTTGCAACTACCTAAACTTATGATGAAAACATTCCGACAACTTAAAAATGTGTGTATGGAAGGGGGGAGAGTGAGGGTGATACACAGTTTAAAAATTATTTAGGGAGGATGTAATCAAAATTTTGAAAAGTGTTGACTGAGAGCAAATGTGTAACTGTGTAGTTGCAATTTGTCAGTGTTTAATCAACTTCTCAAACCAAAGTTGCTTAAAACAATCTAAGCTTCCTGTATTTTTAGGATATACTTACAGACATAACATAATTTACAGGATAAATCCTAACCTGCAGCGATATGGAGAGAAAAACATGCACAAATTTGCCTATCTGAGAAAAATTACAAGACACAGGAAAACTGTTAGAAATATGATTTCTATTTGTAAAAAACTGCTAGAGGCTTAAGCACATCTCTAAAGGATTCATTCAGCTAATATTAGTGGTACCAGACTTGAAGTATGCATACCAGTTGATCTTCAAGATCTTGACATCCACGAGTACAGGAGTATGCCAGTATGTCTCTGGAAATTACTAGGTGATGCTGTGTATTCTGATTCCACCTGTCTACTGTTGGACAATGATTGTTGGGAATTTACTTTCAACTTCCTCCCCTTCCCACTATGGATCTAACACGAATTGTGCTTCACCCTACTACGTGTGCAAGCCAGTCTACAGGCACATAAGTTGTTGAAGGAGGACCATTATTCTTTGTTAGGACACCAGAATCTGCTCTGGGGCACTTAGGAGTATATGGACCCAATAGTGTTAATGTATTTAACTAAAGTGTCCTGGTTTAGCTGAGGAAATAACTGACTTGAGTATGTAAATGTGGCCAAATAACAGTTAATTATCTGCAGTGCCTCTTCTAAGTATTTGTAAGAATCTTGAAGCTGGGTAAAACTTGCCTTTATCTCTTTATAAAGCCAGAACTTGCTGTTTCAAAACCAAAGATCAAGCCAGGTTCATTTTTGGCCTTGCCAAGGCTATAAGCCTCTCATTGAAGTTGCCTGAAAGGTTCAGTCAAATTGGCTTTACACCAAATAAAACGCAGTGTGCTCTGTACGGTTTTGACCCAGAATCAGGTGAATCTCAGCAGTTTTGGCTGAGCTGCATTGTAAAATTTTGGATTTGTTCGAACTTGACACTTCCTGGGAACCCATTCAAACTGAAACCGGAAAAAGGTTTTGCACAAACCCTGTCCTAGCCCGTTCTGCCAAGTTTCCCACTGCTCTAATGTTAGTCTACCTTCTGTATATTCGCATCGAGGGCAAACGGAAATATCCTCATGAATCTCTCATGAGGGATCTTGGTTAAAACAATCTAGACATTCTCCTTTCGCCACCTTGTCCCAAAATACAGAGTCTGTATTCTGTGTTAGTCAGTATTAAAATGTGTATATTTTCCAATAATGGGGTCATCTTCAAAGGGTTAAATTGCAAAAACATGACTGTGCGTATGTTAAAATGAAGAAAATGGTGTTGAAACCAGTGGGCTGTTTATACAGAGTTGCAGCCTTGTGGCAAAAGGTGATGACCAACTTAAAAGTGTAAGACTTCCTTCAGCCTGCAAAGATCGTTTCTCACAGCGCTGTCAGATTTTTCATAAATGCGGTGACATAGGGAAAGTATCATTGAGAAATTACATAATGAATGCAGCTTCACCAGCAGATGAATTTAGTATCATTGAACTCCTTAGTGTTTGGAGGTCAGTCTGACAGCTTCATAGTTGATGCTGATAAGTAGTCAGACTGCCTTGCTTGATAATGTGTTTTATAGTCCTGTTCCAAACACTATCAATAACAGTGCATTCTATGGGTAAAAAGCGCTTGTTTTGTATTGTGAAGATAATATGAGTGTATATATTACAAAACACTTTCTGAAGTATCTTTCTGAAAAATATAATACATATAAGACATGCTTTCTGTTCTCTTTAAGAGAGCATATCTGGGTGAAATCTCAGAGGAATAATGTATTACATATTTTTAAGATCCTAATCTAACTATAAAATGAAATATTGGTATTACACCCTTAATATATAGTTGGTGGGAGTAGTGTCTGTTACACACATTTTGAAGTAGCCTTTACATAGAAAGCTAATTTGGGAATTTTTCATTTTGTGCACCTAATTTTAACCACTGCATACAGGTTTCAGCTGAAAATTATTATATGCCTAGTTTTAAATGATGGAAATTGATCTAGTGCAACAGTATCCGATTCAGAGTCAGAAATGGTGGGTTCTGGTCATATCCTCCCCGATAACCAGGCACATGACTCTGGGCACATTGTTTAACCTCTCTACATTTCAGTTTTTTAATTTCTTTTTTAATGATTGTGCTGGACTGGGTCATATTTTAAAAGTCTTTTACTTAGTAGACTCTAATCTAGGAGGAATTTTAAAAAAAATTATCTTCATTAAAAAATTTCCACCCTATGAATAGTTGCTTTCAAACAGTTTACTCTGATCTAATCATGTAATTGTATACAACAGATACTTGTTGAATCCCTGCCATATCTCGACAGTGTCCTCGGGCATATAGCAGACTGGGTCCCTGCTGCCGTAGATCTCACATTTTAGGTGATGTTACAAATGGAAGGACTCTTAGAGACCCTTGTCGAAACCCCTCACCCTATAAATAAGAAGTCTGGAGGACAGAGGAATTTATGAATAGCCAAATATGGCAAATGGAGGCCTAGAATTCAATTGTCCTGATTAGTGACTCCGTGTTCTTTCCGTTCCACATACTCCACTTGTGAATGTTGAGAGTAATGAAGACATGAGTAAGGAATGCTTTATAAGTAAGTACCTAGTGAATGATACTAAGTGAAGAGGAAGAAAATTACCAACGAGATCCCATATTTACCTTGAGCAGGGCAAGAAGTAGAGTCATAAACAGGACACTGAATTCTTGAATCATATTTAGAATTGTCAAAATATGCCCTCGACCTATTGGTACATGGAGTTTAATAAAGCAACTTTGATCTAGTTTTCTTCCTTGTGAATATTGAAGAAGAGTGTTGGCGTGCCCCTTGGTTGCATTACTAGTTGTGTCTTGAGCTTGCTCAGTGATATTAAATGCCTCAGTCGATCTTTTTTTAATTATATACTCTAATTCCACTTACACAACTGTTTATAAAGTTTGTTTAGGGCTTTTAACAAACTTTGATCTCAGATGAAAGGCCGGAGAGAGTATACTGTCACTATTAGCACTATTAATATAAATATCCAAAGTGGTCTTGTGTTAATTATTTAACATTAGTGAACGATTTTATCCTATCATTGCCCCCAAATACATTATACTTGAACATCAAACAGTGAAAGGCCATCAAAGTAGCCCTTCCCTCATTATCGTCTTTAGGCTCTGTTCTTAATTATTTCGCATAGTTCGTGCTCTATAAATGATTTTCTGGAGCTTCTTCAATGTTTTTCTCTACTAGCATCTCACTCTCTACCTATGTCCATAGCAAAGGCCAATAGAACACATCCTGACTTGTTTGTTTCATTGTCATCAGACATTAGCCAGATAGTCTAAAGCATATTAAATATAGACTCGCTGACTTAAAGCACCTAGATTCTGTGAAGTACTCCCTTTATATCTTGTCAGAGAACGTACTGTTTTCAGCTTTTATCCCTATCATTTCTAACTCAGAACTTGTTTTGCTTTGTAATACCCCAGAACTCCACATTAGACATTAGTTTTTCCTTGAAGAAGTGTGTATTTGTTCCCAGACATGAAGGAGTTGACTGAGAGGGTAAGGCAAAAGCCAAGTGATCTCCACATTTCTTAGAGAATGATTAGGATTTGGTGCCCTGAGAGTTCGAAGACCTGGTTGTGAGTCCTGGCTCTTTCACATGGATAACTCACTTAACCCCTCTGATCCTAATTTCTATTATCTGTGAAATGGGCCCATTACTTGTCCTATTTGTGTCACAGATTTGCTGAGAAGATCAAACGAGGTAATGGATGGAAAGTCCTTTTCTAATTTAAAACAAATATTCCTCCCTTATGTGTGCACTGCCTTACCCTGTCACAGGAGCAGTACGTGGACTAGAGAGATTTGGCTCACTAATCAGGACATTTGCATTCTGGTCCTAGTTTTGTCACACTGGTTATGAGTCTTGGCACTCTATGTTATATACATTTTACCTCCAAAATTCAATTTAATTTTTTCAAATTTAGGGTCTGAGAAATTTAGATTTACAGTTCTTATTTAATAATGCTACTAATTTTAGTTCAACACCTTCCTGCCTCCAGATTCAGTTGACCTGGGATAGGACCCAGTAGTTTCTAAAGTTCCTCAGATGATTCTAACGTTGCAGTCATGGGTGGGAATCACTGATTTGAGCCATCTTCTTTGTGGCCTTTAAGAATGTGCCTTTACAGTCCATCCCCTAGAGCCTGGTGTTACTCTGCCTTCATGTCTGTTGGATGTAGTCCTATTAATTTCCACTGAGTTAATTTCATGCCTTTTCTACTGATGCCATCATGTATTCTGTGCCTACAACATATCATTTCCAATCTACCAACACAACAGTCATAAGATTCTTTCTCAAACATTATTTTTTTTAAAATTTCCAGGAATCTAGTGTGCTTACTTGTAGCTTCTTGCTAAAATTTAACCTTGTTGGGCCTAACTTCAAGGGCAAATTTACCCAGTCATGAGCTCACCAAATGATTAATTCTCTGATTTTAATAAACCTTAACGAATTGTCCAATTTACAAACTAGTATTTCTGGCAACCATTTAAAGAGTTTAAAAAACAAATATGTTGTTTTGTAAATCAGTATACTGAGCAAATTGGCTATTCAATCAGTTTTCTTTTGACTAAGATATGTAAATTACCTGCCTCACTCATCTCTCTTCTTGTTTCTCCTCTTTTCTACTTTTGTGTTAGTTCCCCCCTCTGTGACATCACACTCATTTCTCCACTCATTTCTTTCATTCATTTCTCTATTCAACAAATGACCACAAACTAACCCATGTAAAGGACTGAGTATAAAGCATGGTTTATCTTGCAAAGCAGCATAGGACAAGTACTTCATGAACTACCAGACTTCATATCAGACTCCACAGAAGTGGTTTACAAAGGCTCCCAGGAAGGAGAAATTAGGTACTAAAGGATGAACAGGATCTGAGAGGTGATGATAAAAGGCAAAGAGTTTTTCAGGGGTGGTTTAATCTTTATTATACCATCAGGGTCATTTGGACCCAATCTTGGTCTATTAATTTCTTTTGGTAAGGGCTGATTTTTTAAAAATTCTTTCTTTTCTTTTTAAATTTTTAGTTCTTACGAAGAGCAAAGAAAAATTTTCCTCACTTTTAAGATAGAAAAAATTCATTCTGTGTTGCAAACACCATGAGTCTATTGAAGCCTATTATAAATCTGAGATGTATAATGAATCTTGGTGATCTTATTTTCTTGAAACATTTTCCTATTTCATCATCCTAGAAATTATTTTATTGGTACTTGTCAGTTGTTCCCAAATATGCTAGAAGAGACCAAAATCATATGAAGATGGAGGGATAAGGGGATCACACAGAAGGATGTTGCAATAAGTGACCTAAATCATCACTGTTACATAACATTTCAATTTTCTTATTGTGTTGTCCAAAGTGTATCAAGAACTGAAGAGTCTGAGAATTTTACCCTTCTCACCAGTTACCAAGTTAGCCTGCCATACTTTTATGGATGCTGGAAAAAGACATGAGACAAAGGACTTTATTAGTCACAGCACAGCTGGCCCCATGAGCTGCATGTTTGTGTCATTTCCCTTTGCCTCCCAAGTTCCTCAGGGGCAATATGGAGCCGGGTCCGGGTGGGCGTTGCACATGCAGTGAATTTGTGTTATAGCTGAGGAACCCTGAACTTATGTAACCCCAATCTTATAAAGGGAGCTACAAGAAATTCTACCGAACCTTTGCCTAAGAGGAAGATGGTGTATTTCCAAGTCTGTTTGCTATACAAACATTCTTGAAAAGCTATCCTGGGATAAAAGCCATCATAAGACATGTAGCAATGCCACGGAGAAGTACCTTCCATCAAAATATTGTATTATCTTTCAAGAAGTTTTATAGTCTTTTTCTTTATTATTATTACTTTCATTGGATGCAGGTTGATAATTCAGAATTTCTCATTTTCTCCCATAATGACAAAGAGAAGGAAACTGACAGAGGAAGACATTTCATACTTATTAGATGAATCAGAAGATAAATATAAAGAGACAGACAGTGGCATTCTAGATACTAATGATGATGGTGAAATTGATTGTATAAGCAAAAGTCAGATTATGAGTCTTCAAATTATAATATTGTAGATGAATTTTTTGCAAATTCAGAAATCAATGAATGAACAATCTATTTCTGAGGACAAAGAAGAAATAGGGTGCTCTCTTCCAGTTACTTATTCAACAAGAAGGACTTCATCATGCAATATTTGGCAACAAGAACCTGGAGCAATGCATTTGCTGAAAGAATGTGTGACAGTACTCTTTCATCTTTAGTTATGTTTATGCACCATAATTTACTTCATATGGTTCATAAATGGGCAAACTCTGAAAGCAGGTTGTATAAAAATATGATTGAAAGGAAAAGATAATATAGAAATGAAAATTTTTGTTGGACTGACCATTCTAATTTATACTTACAAATCTAAAAAATGAAAAAAAAATCTGCAATTCTGTAGTAAAGTAGACTGCATTATCAATTTTTTAAAAATTAGAAGAAGGGCTTCCCTGGTGGCACAGTAGTTAAGAATCTGCCTGCCAGTGCAGGGGACACAGGTTCAAGCCCTGGTCTGGGAAGATCCCACATGCCGCAGAGCAACTAAGCCCGTGCGCCACAACTACTGAGCCTGCACCCTAGAGCCCATAAGCCACAACTACTGAGCCAACATGTGTGCAGCTAGAGCCCGTGCTCCACAGCAAGAGAAGCCACCACAATGAGAAGCCTGCGCACCGCAACAAAGAGTAGCACCCGCTTACGACAGCTAGAGAAAGCCTGTGCACAACAATGAAGACCCAACGCAGCCACAAATAAATAAATAAATAAATTTATATTTAAAAAAAATTAGAAGCTGTCACATTTTTAGAGGTATTGTGTTTTGAAGAAGCAAGTGCGAGAGAACAAGCCAGAAGTAATGATAAAATAGAACTCATTAGAAATATATTTGACATTTCTAATCAGTATTTACAAGATGGGTATTTTCCAGAATCATGGATGACAGTTATTCAGTAGTCTGTTGCATACATACCTTCTAAATCAAGAGAATATATAACATGCTTAACTTCTTACTAATATTTCTAATGACATTTTTTTTTACTAACTCTTTATAGTCTTTAAGTTATTTATCAAGTAGCTAAAATATTTTTTTAAAACTTCACCCGTTGGGGACTTCCTGGATGGCACAGTGGTTAAGAATCAGCCTGCCGATTCCGGGGGCACGGGTTTGACCCCTGGTTTAGGAAGATCCCACATGCTGCAGAGCAACTAAGCCTGTGCACTACAACTACTGAGCCTGCACTCTACAGCTCATGAGCTGCAACTACTGAGCCCACACACCACAACTACTGAAGCCCGTGTGCTCTAGGGCCCACATGCCACAATTACTGAGCCCGCGTGCTGCAAGTACTGTGCCAAGAACCCGTGCTGTGCAACAAGAGAAGGCTCCGCAACAAGAGAAGCCACCGCAATGAGAAGCCCGTGGACCGCAGCGAAGAGTAGACCCCACTCACCGCAACTAGAGAAAGCCTGTGAACAGCAACGAAGACCCAACGCAACCAAAAAATAAGTTAAATTAAATTAAATTAAATTTTTTAAAAAATCTTTAAAAAAAAAATAAAAGAAACTTCACCCGTTGGACCTGAATAGTAAATGGTGATGACTAATTATTACCGATACACTCAAGATTAAGCAAAAGTATGTTGTTGTGTTCCAGGATCTGGGAACAAACTGCCATTCTGTATTCCCATCTCCTTGTTTCTTTGTCTTCTGTTTGCTTGTTTGTTTTTGTTATGAATGAATCTCCTGTAGTTCCCACAGTGTTCAAATTGCAACTGACTTCAAGCAGTATTACCTATTACCATAAATTTGATAGACCCAGTTTTCATTATCAATAGGCATCTTGTTTGCATCCCAGAAAGTTCCTTTAAAGCACTGGATTCCCTCTAAGTTTAAGAGGAAGAGACCATATATATATTTAAAGTTTGAGCTCTGCATGACTGTGATATGTACCTATATCTGTACCTTCTTAGAAATAATATAGAGCAAAGCTCTTACCTTTGGCCTCCAACTAAAGTTGGGTGGGAGGGAAGGAAGGACAGGGAAAGCAATATTATATAATACTTCAGATTTACTCTTCCTAACTGGTATTCCTCATGGGTATCATGTCCTAGAATATCTCAAGAAAATTTAGGGAGCAGGAGTCCTCAAAGAAAAAGTGGAGTACCTGTCTCATGTAATTGGTGTTACTGTTGCAACTTCATTATATAGAGTGTATCCCAGAACTCCTGACACACCCATATTCACTTGACAGGATATGGAATTATTCCCTAATCAAATATAAATTATCTAATCTTTCACATTAGCAAATTTTAAAAATATTGTTGCATATATGTAGTTACTGGATGACTGATAAGCAATTATAGCACCAAATTCAATAAATATTTATTGAGTAGCTATTATGTATTAACACCATAGATTTAAAAAATAGTAAGTAAGGCTTAATCCCTATACTTAAAATTTTCCAATTTAATGGGAAAAGGCAGTTAACAAAAACTTATAAATATTTCTCTCTATTGCCCTAATAACTTATTTTCATTCAGGAACCAAAAGAATATGCTTGAACTAACTCTAGTCAACTTTAGCAGAATGAAGTCTGATGTAGTGATGTTATAGTTTGATTTGTACATAGTAGGTACTTAGTAAATGCTGTTGGATAAAGGGAAGGCCAGATGTCCTATCCAGTTTCTGGATAATAAATGCTGTGAAATCCTGACTAATTTCCAAAGTATTGCATGTTTTCTAAGTTTTTATAAAATACTTTAAATGTCCAAAGTCATGTGGTTTTGGCTACTTGGGGGGGTTTGTCGGTTGATTTTTGTTTAGTTTCTTTTTTTTTTTTTTTTTTTTTAATGTGTCTAGTAAGGGCTACAGAACTCGTTCATTTTAGTTGAGTATGTTAAAAAAGAAGTGGGGGAAGGGAGACTAAGTTCAAAATTTCAAATTGTTTTGGCAAAACCAACTCCTTTTCATACTAACCACCAGGCCACAAAGCTTCATTGTTGTCCAGTTGAATGAATACATGGCTTTCATTTGGAAAAAAGAAAAAAACCTTTCTAGCAATTGAAGTTTCAGGAAGACGATTGTTTGTGGCAAATGTCAGATGAATTTGTTCATCAAATAATATTGTCAGTTGTATAATGCCCAGTGGCTTTCATGGTCCATCTTTCTCAGCCAGGGCTTACAAATTCAGAAACTAGATGAATTTTTTTAAAAATATATACTTTTGCTCACATATACTTCATCTATCCTCTCTTGCCCTTCTGTTGAGCCATTCAGGACATACCTTAACAGAGCCTCTCAAACATACTTAGAATCCACCTTTAACATTACTTGTTTAGGTGGGCTGTCTTCCAAAATGTATTGCTATAACTTCAAATTACTGGTGCTTTGAACTAAGTATGGCCTTAAGAGATAGTTCAGTTGAATTTTTCAATAGTTTTGAAGGATTCTAGATAGTCTCTGCTTCTGTCTGCTTTGGCAGCAGTCGGCCAGGGAAATGCTTTGTACAGGATCCAAAAGAGTGTTTCTAAGTGTTCAAAAAAGGATTAATTATGAAAGCAAACTTTAAAAGCATAGTCAGAGTTGGTCTCAGTTATTTTTGAATTAAGTCTCAAAGCCACAATGATAAAAATAAAATACCTTTTGCCTGATTTCTATTTAGATCTCATCTGCCTGTCACCAGAAACTCATCCATATACAGGCAGATGAACTGTTCACATACTCAGCACCCAAGTGCTGTGTGCAGCTGGGGGTGGGGGGGGTAACAGAAAATGATTCATTTGTTTTATCGTTCCTTTTTAGAACACAGGACAACTCTTTAAAAGAAAATAACCTTTTACTTTGAGAACTGAGAAGATTAATTATGTTCACCTCACCAAGGAGCTTTTAAGTAAATTAGCCTGGACCCTACCTCAGCCAGAACAATTATCATTCTTTATCAGTGTTCCATATCAGGACCCTCTGTTCCATGTTAAATATGGAAGAGGCATATGTGATTGCCTACTTCGTATCTTGAGGGCTTGGGGCAAGGGCTTTGCAGTGTTCAGGGAAATGATTAGCATTTCTCAGTATCTGCCCTGGGACCAGTGTCTTCGTGGCCTCAAGTGGCCAAGCCCCTGTCAGCTCATCCACAGGAGACAGTTTGCTGTTCACATCCCACATTTCCTTATTAGGACCTTATTAGGTCCACAAAAGATTTTATTCTCATCTTCCTCTCTTTTCCTCTGTCTGGACCATTCAACTCAACTTTACTGTCCCTCGTTTTCTTCCATTGGTTTATTTATTTATTTAATTTTGAGTGTTTAAAAACATTCACTGTCCCTCAAAGTCAGGTTGTAAATTGTACTGTTAGAAAACAATGTGTGCTACATATATGTTTCTACAACATTTATAAGTTCTAAATGAGTATTTATTGATCTTTGCGTTGAGAAGGTTTTTTGTTGTTGTTTTTTTCCCCCCATAAAACTAAAATCTATTGTGTATAGTAGTAAGTACTCAGCCCTGGAAATTAAGGAAGAATATAGTCCTGCCTTTAAGAAATTTGCTGTCTACTGAAAGGGACAAACAGGAAGCAATTAGACAGGTGATAGGAGGCATGTGTGTGCATGGGAAGCGCTGAGGACGGGTACCCAACACACACTTTAGGAGAGATGTTCACAGAATAATAACTGGTATTATCGTTGTAACAATAGCTAGTGTTTATTGAGTGCTTACTACTGCCCTTCCCCATTCTGAGTACTTTACATATGTTAATTTTTATTTATTTATTTATTTTTGCGGTTCGCGGGCCTCTCACTGTTGTGGCCTCTCCCGTTGCAGAGCACAGGCTCCGGATGCGCAGGTTCAGCGGCCATGGCTCACGGGCCCAGCCGCTCCGCGGCATGTGGGATCTTCCCAGACCGGGGCACGAACCCGTGTCCCCTGCATCAGCAGGCAGACTCTCAACCACTGCGCCACCAGGGAAGCCCATGTTAATATATTTGATCCTTAAAATAGTTCTACGCTATGGGTGTTATTATCATTCCTATTTATAGGTGAAGAAACTGAGTCCCAGTGCAGAAGGCTCAGGAACTTCCGTAGGCACACATGGCCAGTAGGAAACTAAATCAGGGTTTTAGCTCGGACCACTCAAGAGGCCATGATTTTAACTGCCATGTTAGAGGAGGTAGTAACCAAGCCAAGTCTTGCAGGACAGTCAGTGGGCTAATTTAAGCAGCGTGTAGAGGGTATTCCAGACAGATGGGCCTTCACGTTGTTGACTGCAGAAAACAAACAAAACAAACAAACAAAAAAGCACAACCTAAAACTCGAGAATTATGTTTTCTTTGGTAATCTTACTGAGGACTATATTATCGGGATATAGCCTCTCAGATAGCTCTGAGGAACTGTTTCAAAGAGGTAAGGAAGGAGCCAAGATATATAGGAGTTTTTGCTGGGGAAAAAAAAAAAGAAAAAGTCAAACATCGAAAGATTGCTGCTACTCACAAAAAACAGACATTTCAAGTTAATGATTTTAGTGTTTTTCTATGTATGGGAAGACGAATGAGTCCAGGTTCATTGAAATTATTGCTTAGATATGCATCTTAACTACCTAGGGCCAGTATCCTGTTTATCTCCATCCTGAATTCCCCTCAGGGCACATCATTGGAGGTGGCTGCATTGGCTGGTGGATTGCTGGCAGGCTACATTTGTTGTTTACCAGAATGGCAGCAACATTTGTTTGGTCCACAGTGTGCAAAAGTCATGATGGCACAGAAACTTTGACAGAAGCAAAAATATGGAATAACATTTATGGTAATAGAACCAGAAGCTAATTAGCAGCATCTAGATGAGGGCAAAACTGTAAAATCTTTTTTCTGTTTTAATTTTTTTTAATTAGGACAGTTATAAAATGAAAAAAAAAAAAAAAAGAAAAGCAAGTTCTTTGTCTGCTTTTGGAAGTATCTGTTCGAAAAATACAAAATGACAAATACTTGGAGTTAGTAATTTGATAGGGCAAATACCCAAGATGACAGAAATATCTTTCTTCCTGTTTTCCTTATGCAATCATTAACTTTGCTTTCTGCCACAGAAGAATGAAGGTTTTTCCACCCCACAGGTGTTCTTGAATAAATAGTAATCCCTAAATGGTTTTCTCCTTATTTTACTTTCTCTTTATAGAAAGCCATTTTTCTTACTCTTTCCAACCTTTCAAGCTCCCAACCTACTCTGGGAAGAAGTTAAAGCTACAGCAGACTAAATCTAGAGCCAGAAGGGCTCTTAAGAGATTTTTAGATCCTTCTTTCCCATTTTCCTGATTTGGAAACTGAGATCCATGAGTTAAATCATTTTCCCAGGTTCATATAACTGGTAATGGCAAACCTGAGATATAATTTTTTATCTCCTGATTGCTACTCAGTGATCTTTTCCACAGTACCTTGCTGCCTCAAATATATCTTGATGTCCTTAAACAGAAGGCTACCACAAATAAAAGTATTATCTGAGTAATCTAAATAACCTGTCATTATCAGAGAAACTATTTTGTGGACATTTAAGACATTTTCAGAAGTTTATGGTCAGAATGACTATTCTTGAGATGTAAGAGTATTTGGGGTAAATCAAGAGCTTTAGGTGTGGCACCATTGCCCTTCTGGGGATTCAGTACATTCTCCCAATAAATTTCTCAGGGAACTCCACCCAGATGGCACCCCTGACATGGGTCTCAGAGTTTCCACTGCTCAGCAGGTCCCCAACCTGGGAGCAAGATGCCTTGCCCCCTTCTCACAACACTCCCAAACTCCACCCATTCTTCCCTTGCTTGGGGCTCAGAGGCCAGCAGTCTGAAAACAGCATCAGAGGTTCTTTTAGAGCGTGTCACTCCTCTGCGGAAAACCCTCAGAAGACCTTCTGTCTCATTCAGAATTAAATACACTTACTTCACTGTGGCCTAAAGGCTCTGTAAGATCTTACCAAAGACAGCTTCAGCCTCATCTTTGGCCCTTCCTCAGCTCACCTGTAGAACAGTGTCTGCTATAGAGTAGGTGTTTAGTAAATGCTTGCAGATTGACCAAATGGATAAACCCCTCCCCTTCATTGAGTAAGATGCGTTCGTTCACTCAAGAAGCAGTTACTGGATACCTTTTCCGTGGAAACACCGGGTGGACTGTGGGTACAGTGCAGAGCAAAGACAGACATTCCCCACCTGGAGGATGCTTACTGCCCAGTGTCAACACAAGCATTAATTAAATAACTGCACAAATAAGTGTAACACTGGTACTCTAATACTTGTTGCAAAGGAGAGGCTCATGACTTAACTGAGAGCTTATTTGATAGAAATCAGTGAAGGCATGGGTGCCTTCCCTGAGGAAGTGATGAAAGATAATAAAAATTAACCAGTTCACTTAAGATTTATACATTTCATTACAAATTAATGTAAATTTTACATTAAACATAGTCAAGTGGAATTAATGGTATGCATGCTGAAGTCTTTAGGGTAAAGTTTACTAATGTACACAGTTTACTTTGTAATGCATCCAAAAAATAAGTTGGGTTAATGGATAGACGTGGGGATGGATAGATAAATATGTGATAAAGCAAATATAACAAAATGTTAATAGTAGAATTTAGGTGGTGGGTATTTGTGTGATCTCCGTAAATTTCTTTCAGATTTCCTGTATGCTTGAAAATGCTCATAATGTTGGGGGGAAAAGTTTTAACCAGATAAGGAGACTGCAGGGAACATTCTCCACCGAGGGCACAGTATGTACAAAAGCAATTTGTGTGCCATTACATTTCTATTACTTTTATGTTTTGGATGATGTCTGTAGAACAGTAATGTATTTCTAAATATTGGATATACCTTTAATTAAGTTTGCCTTGTTTCTGCTTTGTACTCTGTTGACTAATTTTTATTAGTAATTTTAGATTGTAAAATTTAGATTGTCACTGACCTCCTTTTCTCCATTTGAGAATCCTTGAGCTGACAGTACTTCACAGAATCAGGTTTTTTTTTAATACTATTTGGAAAGTACTTGACAGTTCTCAATGTACTTTCACATTCACTCTTACTCGATAATCACGGTTACTCTATGAGCATGGGATA
Source organism: Kogia breviceps (assembly GCF_026419965.1). NCBI lineage: Eukaryota > Metazoa > Chordata > Mammalia > Artiodactyla > Physeteridae > Kogia > Kogia breviceps. The sequence goes on from NC_081312.1 coordinate 22,525,115, forward strand.
ATAAAGACCATCATTATTTATCCCCATCTTGCAAATAAAAGACTGAAGCTTAGAAGGGCAGGGGAAAGTGATACTCTCCAAACCACACAATACAATTAATGTTGCTGGAACTGTGCAGCTCCACAAATGAGACAGGCTGACTTCTGGTTCAGCATCCCTTCCACCTCACCACTGTCCTCCATCAGCCAGCTTGAAACACGTGACTGGGACCAGTAAATCCCACAAACATAGTTTCTTTATCTGCCACCATAAGCAGAAATTGCTAAACTCTGTCTCTTTCAGCAAACACTTGCTTATACTGTTTGCCCGTTATTAACATGCAAATCACATTTTGGGGGCAAAAGTTCTTAAATTTTTTTCCTTTGTTGAGTACATTTAGTTTTCAATTTTAAGAAATGAAGTGATTTCACAGAAATTAAAGCGTGGATCTCAAGACCCTCCTCCTTATAAACTGGTTGTAAGGGCCAACTTCGTTATCTAGCATACAGAGAACACTAAACTAGTCCTTTTTATTCTTTATGTGTTATTTTTCCTTTATATCAGGAAAAATATTTAAAGAGGGGATCTCAAGGGGAAGAGATATGTTTCTTTATTCCTTCTGTCTTCCTTTATCCTTCAACTCATTCTTGGTGTTCTCTTATTGAAAAAAAAAAATCCCCAAATTAAGCTTATAATAAGATCATGGGTTGACTATAACTCAATTTGGTTACATCTAGAAACAAGAAAGCAATAATCTGGAATGACAGATTCTGTAGGTTTTTGATAGTTCTTCACTGAAAAAAGTTACTGTGAATGAGAGTTGGAAAACACCTAGAAAGCCTTCTTTTTTTTTTTTTTTTGCGGTATGCGGGCCTCTCACTGCTGCGGCCTCTCCCGTTGCGGAGCACAGGCTCCGGACGCACAGGCCTAGCGGCCATGGCTCACGGGCCTAGCCGCTCCGCGGCATGTGGGATCCTCCCGGACCAGGGCACGAACCCGTGTCTCCTGCATCGGCAGGAGGACTCTCAACCACTGCGCCACCAGGGAAGCCCTAGAAAGCCTTCTTTATTCAAATTTTCTAGTGAAGATATTCTACCTATTCTCAAATTTCATAAATTTGTGTTTTTTAAAGGAAATCTTCTACCACGTTTGATTTAGAATGGTATTATATGAAGACAAATAGAATTTGTTATTGACCAAAGTTCTGGATTTTAGATCAAATAGAGTCACTGATGCCATAATGCCACATTAACTGGTGTCTTTTTTGCTTGTCTTTTTAACAAGCCTTGTGTACCCTCCTACCCTGAGATACATGTAAACACTTCTAAGTGGCTGTCTGATTTTTAAAACTCTCTTAAAGTGAAGCCAAATCCGGCCTCGGTACCCTGACACCAAATTCAATCTTGGAGACAAGAGTTCTGGGTGAAGTAGAAAAGAACAGCTTTACTGCTTTGCCAGGCAAAGGGGCCACAGCAGGCTTGTGCCTCAAAAACTGTGTGTCTCAACATGGAGGCGATAGTGAGAAGTTTCATGGTAATGGTTCAGAGGGTGTGATCAGCTCGCAGACACTCTTCTGATTGGTTGCTGGTGAGGTAAGTGGGAGTTAACATCGTCAGCCTTCTAGTTCCAACCCGTCTGGGGTCTGCCTGCTTGAGAGCAGCATACCATTAATTTCTCCCACCTTGTGAGGCTTTCAGTATCTGCAGAACAGCTCAGATATTGTTATATACGTATATCCCTTAATGGGGAACCAGGACCCTGCCTCGAGGCTGCATTTTTGTTTCTCTTGACTGTTCCTCCCTTGTCTCCACATCCCCTCCCTTCCCTAATTAGCAACTGTTTGAACCTTCTCTCTGGAACTCAGGCAAGGTCATGGAGGCTGAATGAAGCCTATTTCCTGTTATCGAGACATGGGGCACACAGAAAGGCTTTTGTGCCCAGGAGCCCCACAGGGTCCTGCTCGGTATCAAAAGTACACAATCTAGAAATAGAGGACTCCTCTGATATTCCAAGAAATCCACACAACTTTGAGCTCTGAGGCTCTTTGAAGGATGTGTGTCTACGAAATGACTTTGCCAGCCCAGTCTCTGCTACTTTTTCACTTGGTTCCAGCAAGTGGCTTATACAGTTTGGATGAAAAGAGGACCCTATGAAGCCAATATAGCTGTGCTGGACCTAGTCACCTCAAGTGAAAAGGCAGACAGTCTCTCTTTTTCATGATCTCACTCTTCCTCTCCTTCAAACTTGTTTACTCAGGTCCTTTTACCATCTTTCAGCCATTTGTCAAAAACGTTTTGAAGTGGATCTCTTTCCAAATGAAGTGGAATTGCATTTTTGAACCCAAATAAACTGCTTCATAACCTCATGTATTTAATATCTATATAGTGCCAAAAATGCACACACATTTTTAAAATAAAAATATAGACACCATATCCTTTATTTATCATCCAAACCTCAAAACATATGATTTCAATAGCACTATAAGAAAATGGTGGTTGTTATATGTTAATAAGAAAATAACATGTACATTTTTACAAAGAAAAGTATATTCTGTTTCGTAAGCTTTCTCTACAGGAGACAGGAATCTAAGAATTGCAGTGAAGCCCCTTCTAATTCCTAATAGCAGCTACTTATGTTGTCATACTATATTATTCAATTTCCCTCAAGTCTGAAGCAAAGGAACACCTAAAGAAAAATATACTGTGGACCAGTACAAACTGTTCAACCCCATAGCAGTTTGGTGTGTGTTGAAGATTTTGGAATAGTAAAATTGCCAGCTGATTCATTGCCCCTTCCAACAGACATCTAAACACACCTGTAGGTACAAAAGCCGTAAGTCCTAACAGACAGGATTTCTGAATTTCACTGTTGTTTCCGCCACTGGATCTTGCCCTTAGTCTAGAGAAAATAAATGAAATAGCAAACTTTTGCTTCTAGGTTTTTCATACAGAGACCAAGATTCAATGGGTTGATTAGAACATGGTAACTCTGCTTTTGTCTTTATGTGGCCAACATTTGTTGAAGCACCTCTTGTGGACAGATAGTGTGCTATCCTAGTGCTAAATGTTACAAAAAAAGAAAAGGGGGTATTATTATCAGAAAACTCAATCTCATACCTAACATCCTCTAATCCACAGAAATACTGTCCTGACCCCTTGTGTGTGTATATATATTGGATGCATGGTCTTGAGCCCAGACCCTTCAAGCACTGGCAAGATGAAATTCTTCCTGGGTTCATCTTAAGACTTCTTTTTCCAGAAACAAGCTCATCAAGGACATATCTTCAAAATTCTAGCTGCTAAGAGTTGATAGCTAACAAGGGATTAGGAATTTACCTAAAGCATGCACTATTACAGCTACTGGTTGCTGTCCTTTTCAATTGGTGATTTGCCATGAAAATATTTATATAATAACACTGACATTTCTGCGTTCAGACTGCTTGGGTTTGCATACCAGTTTTGCCACCACATGACTGTGAGGAAGTTATTTACACTTTGGTCCTCAGTTGTCTCATCTGTAAAATGGGGATAACCTTAGTATCTACATTATACAGTGGAATGAGGATTAAGAATTGTATTCAGAATTGAATTACATTTTTATAGTTAGTCTTTCATTGTCCTAGTAAACAAGATTAGGAGTAATTGATCATTTGCTTCCTAGGCCAGTGGAAGTCCAGCTCCTTAAGCCTCTGAGATAAAGCAAGTACTATAATCAGTGTATTGTATCAGTTCTTTATGAAATGGAATCTTAATTGTGAATTTCTCTGTTTTCAAATTAGATATGAAGTTTATTATCTTGTAACATTTTCAAAAGAGAAACACTCTTTAAACCCCTATGTAAATGTCCAATTTAGTTCTTCTAGAAAATTGATTTAAGAAAATTAAAGACAGGTTAATCACCTGTCATTTCCTGGTGCCATTATTCATAAACTTGAGAAATTGTTCCCTTAATTCTACCAGTGGAGACTTATATGTGCCCTTTAATGCATTCGACCATGTAAGTCAGAAGTAATTAATCACCTTAAAAAATAAAAAGTTTCCCTGATTCTGCATGAGATATTTTGCCCTAGGAACTAGCATGCTATAGGTCCTCATGGCACCTTTAAAATCCAAGCAACTTCCCTATTTAGACTTCCCATCTGCTATTAGTTCTTGTCTCTCTAGCACAGTTAGCTTTTGGGGAAAAGTGAACTTGAAATGCCATGTAATGTGACAAGGCTCTAAGCACAGAATCCTAGCCAGTCTCACATTAAAAAACAAAAAAACGGAGTTTGAACGTGCATATGCATACTTTTAAGTCTATATGACAACGTGGTAGGTTTAAGCATGCTAACATGCATATAGAGGGAGAGAAGGCCAGAAAATAAATGTACTCCCCAAATACCACTTAATCATGAAATTATGAGACCTGAGGTGACTGCAGGCCTGAACTCATTATCTTCATTACTTTATGTCTTATTGTTGCAGATGCCTTAGAAATCTCAGCATCTGTACATGTAATTTCCTTAAAATAAATGCAATTAACTTTTTTCTTTGTATAATTCTTTACATATGCATATTCTCCCTCCAGTAAATTAAAAGTTCCTGCAGAAGAGAAAGTGTGCCATCTACGTCTTCTGGATCTTTCTGTGGTATCTAGATATACATTTGGTGTTACTTAACTGACTAGAATATAAGGATGAAGAGAAGGACATGTGTACCAGAAAGTATTTCTGATATTGAGAAACAATCCATAAATGGAATATAAAATAATCACAACTACAATAGATGAAGAGAAAGTATAAAGATGTTAATGGAGACGCGGGGGGTTAGGGGAGGGAAGTAGAAAATAACCGGTTAAGAAAGAAGAAGCCAAGCAAATTTTTAAGGTTGAAGTTTTACTCAAAAAAAAGTAGCCATTTGAATATGTACCCCCAAAACATAATCAAATAAAATAAACCAGTATGTGTAAACATGCTAGGAACAAACCTTTTTAATGCATCACCTGATCGATTGAAAATTTTAAGCAAAAATATTTTCATAACCTGCTAGCTTTACAGTAGGGAAAGAGATCATTTGCTTATTTTAAGATCAAAATGAGTATAACATATTTAACCCAGGTTCAGAGGGTCACTTATGAATGAAAGAAATTATGGGATGAATAAAAAGGAAATAAAGTTTTAAAACTACAAGTTGTACTGAAACCATTGTTTATGAAGAAGATTTTATCCAATGCGTAGAATTTTGCTTTAAAGTCACCATGGCATTGATTTGGATTTTACTATTCAAGGGCCAATATAATTCTTGAGGAAAGCTATAATTTTACTATTTAAATGAATATAGCATATATGGTGACTAAAACTACTAGTTCTCCTAAATCTACACATTAGGGCCTATGTTAAGAAACATGTCATTTCTTTAATTGAAGTATAGTTGATTTACAATGTTGTGTTAATTTCTGCTGTATAGCAGTGACTCAGTTATACATATATATACACATTCTTTTTTATATTCTTTTCCATTATGGTATATCTCAGGATACTGAATATAGTTCCCTGTGCTATACAGTAGGACCTTGTTGTTTATCCATTCTATGTATAAATAGTTTGCAACTACTGACCCCGACTTCCCAGTTCATCCCTCCCCAACCCCCACCCCATTCCCGCAACCCCCGGCAACCACAAGCCTGTTCTCTATGTCTCTGAGTCTGTCTCTAAGAAACATGTTATTTTGATTAATCTTTCCTATTCATGAAATAATTAAATAAAGCTATTTAAAATGCATGGCAGTTTGAGTTGAGCACATGCCACAAAAAAGACTAACAATGTAAGTGTTAAGCGGAAGGAACAAAATACTTGGAAGGAACAAAATACTAAGTCTTTTAAATGGAACTCAAAAAGGAAGTTTAAGTGGAACTTGAAAAGTTATGAATGTGAAGAAACAGCATGTACAACTTCCAATTTCAAAATAGCCAAAGTAAGGATGTTTCTACTACTCTCTCAAAAATCACATTAGAAGAATACAAATATGAAGAGATAGAACCAGTGGTTTACATGTTGACAACTAGAAGACATCTATAACGCCAAGTCAAAGAACATCGAAAGAAAATGGGTAAAATGCCTCATAACAGAGGTGAAACCCAAATGTCTGTCAAGGGGATAGCTATGGAAAGCAAATTTTATTCACCCTGTAGAATTTCTGAAAGGCTTTTGAGCTAGTGGTACCCTTTTATTGCAGAAGGAGAGGGTGGAAATGAGTACATTGAAAGTGTCTTCAGGGAAGAGTTAGACCCTCCACTGTCTGTCTCCATCCCTGCTCCTCCACAAACCCTGCAGGAGATATAAGGCTATGCTCTGGAGAAGCTCTGGATGGGAGGTGAAGAAGAAAACAGCATTAGGGTGAGATAGGGATAGGAAGAGTAAACGAAAGGGAGTATACCAGATGATGAGAACACTAGTTCCTAACCAATGCTAGTTCCAAAAAAATTGAACTCCCCTGAGAAAAAACCCCTGACACACATATAATTTGGAGCCTCCTCCCACCAAAAAAAAAAAGAAAAAAAAAGCCACTTAACCACCTGATTAACCTATTATTAAATTACATAATTCTCAGGTATTATTTGCAATAAATTCTATGCTATGCATTGGTAGCTAACAAACCATGAAATCTTATGGCTTAGCACCATAAAAGTTGATTTTTTCACTCACATTAAGTCCAATATGGTGGGCAGCTCTCCTCTATCCCGTAGCTCTGCCATCCGGAATATGTGGCCTCCAGGGTCCTTATGGCAGGGTCTGAGGTGGAAAAGGGAACACACAGACTCTTAACTGTCTCAGTCCAGAAGTGACACATGTCACTTTCACTCATAATCTATCATGCAGAACTGTTCACGTGGGAGATGTAGGGGAGTGCGTGGAATAGTGGGTGGTCACTAACTTCTTGACAGCTCTGTGCAAACTTATGTCCAGGTTCTTGCAGGACACTCTCTCCCCATGCACAGCCCTCGGGTTTATTTTTTATTTCATTGAATAATTACAATTCGTTTTAAATGTAAAAGCTAATATCTGTGTGCCTACCCTTGAGACAGGACTAAGAATACAGAGGTGTATATGGTACAGCCTCTGGTCTCAAGGTTATTCTACCATTTAACCTCTTAGTTCAACATTTGCTTTGAAATAATTTTCAGAGCATTCCCTCTTAGTGGTTATATCAGTACGTGTAAATCAGTGACTAGCTAATCAAAGACTGTAGAAGTTATTGATTTGTAATCAACAGGACCTTGTGTGCCTGTCACACATATTTAATTTCAGATTATTTCTTCCAAGTCTTTTGAGAACTACTTTTTTCCTTTTTAACTAAAATAATTGTTGAGAGCTCTTTTCTTCTGTATAACGGCAACATGTGAGGATCTCTAATATGCTCCATAGATAAGTAACTGCAAATTCATCTATTTCTCAGTATTACCTTATGATTTATTTCTGATGTTCACTGAAGCAGGTTTGTAAATTAATATGAAATTCTCTATAGAAAGTTTGATAGTATATCTGTTGCAAGCAGTTATCTAGGAGGGGCTTTATATTCAAATCAGTCTTGCAAATGCATCTCATATTCTTCTTGAAAAAATTTTTTCTGATTTAGAAAGATACATTTATCTTAGACATACTATTTGTTATTTGACTCTCTAAATCTACAGCTTGAACTGCTTATACCAATGGTACAACTGATTTTTAGTACTTGGATTCTGAAAGTATTAATCAATTTCTCATAATGTTTGCTTGCCTTGTGTTTTCTTTTCTAGAGTACCCGAGTGGCCTTAGACCATCTGGAGTCTGTGCCTGAGAAACTGAGCCTACTAGAAGATTTCAGAGGCTTCAGAGTGAGAAAGAGTTGGCTTTTCTCTTTCAGTATTTTTATCTGAGTGAGAACACTTGACATCTTCCTGATGTGCAAAGAAAATTGTAGGGAGGGAGGAAAGACCAAAAACCATTGGGGCCTCTTAACACTCAATCTTATCAGAGCTTAGTGACATTTCTGAAGCCAGCAATGAAAAAAATGGAACTTACATATTAGCACAATATAGGAAAATAGAGGCTTTTACCCTATTACCAGAAGCTCATTTGGCCCCCTAAAGCTTTAACTGTAATTTAGAAAAACCTAAGAATTAAAAGGAATTACACATTCCTTTTAATTCTTTTAAAAGAATTAAATGACATTTTTGATAAACAATTTTAATTTATGAATTATATTCTTTTTTTAAATTCTAAATTTCCAGAGTACTGTTTGTCTTAGAGATACAGTAATGCACAGGTTATCCCTGTACTACAATATATGAATTCAGATCCACATAGAATTTTAGACTTTATATCCAGTGTTATTTATTGATAGAACTCTAACCACAAAGGATTTTATTATCAAGCCAGTTAATTACATGTCAGAATTTACCTACTGTAAATATTACCCTGCCACCCAGTACTGTCAGACAAGGTCCAGGCCAGACAGCACATGTCCCCGTAGGGATGCATATGTAATGGAGAGTTTTAGTGATTTGTAATTTCTTGACGCTGTATGAACAAAGATGAGAGTTTCTCTTTGAAAACCATTTAACTGTTTATTTCACGTTAGCTTTAAAATATAACCTATATAGATTCTGCTTAACTCTAACATATTATTTGAGGATATAGTGAGTAAGAAATATAACCAGATCATGCCATGTTGATTTATTAGAGGTACTGATATGATGTAACTTTCAAGGTCTACACTATCTTAAAACTTCATTAAGTGTATTTTGCAAGTTCGGTAACTAAACATTTTTGAGTGGGATCTAGGGTTGAGCTGACACATCTAGAAATCTAGAATATCACTTACAGAATAAAACCAAGTGCTTCTAGTATATTTTACTAAAGTTTTAATTCTTTCTCATGATTTAATTGCATATTTGCAGTCTAAATCTCTATCAAAGAATTATGAAACCAGTGTTCAAGAAGATGTAATTTCTTTTCACCCTTATATGACCCGATGTGGAAAGCAGACAATACGTTACACCCATGTCCTTTCCAAGTTTTTCTTCTTTAGCTAATAGAAGTTATCTAAGTGAATGAAGGGTTGGCACCAGAAGTTATTAGAAACAAGTGGCATTTGCCATTGAAAAACTAATGCCTGTCTTATACCAGCATAAAAAAAATAAAGTTTAACCTCCAGTGACAGCTCATTTTTCCCCCAGTGGTCTACATTAAACAGAATGTTCATAAGGGTAATTTAAAAGTTGTGTTCTCTACTATTGCCAAAAATTTTTTTATTATTTTTCATCTTATAGGCTAGTGATTATCTACAAATCTAGCTTATATGTGCGCACACTCACATAGGAAGGTGCCTATATAGTGAAATTTTTAGGGACAGTGTTTTTCAAAATTCAGAATTGTACTTTCCAGTATTAGTCATTAAAATTGAAACCTTTACCTTTAAAAGGGAAAGGAGTTCGTTAGCAAGTATTATACACTGCTATGTGGCAGGCAGTAGCTAAGTACTTTACATTTCTTCAAATCCTCAGAGACACCCTATACCTTGGCATTATTTTCCCCCATTTTACAGCTCAGGAAACTGAGGTTGGGGGTATGTAAATTAGAGAAATCTATGATCTACTTCTCCGTGTTTACAGCAAAGCCCATCTGCTTTGCCCTGCTGCCAGTAGCTTGAAACCCATTCTGTATGTACTCTAAAGCCATCTGTATGATTAAAAAGAGGTCATGTAATCAATTTAATGAAAACAACTAAACATAGCCATAAATAAAAATACGTGAAGCCTTTAGGTTATTAGACATAGATTATATTTTTCAAAACCCCTAAAACTTTCTAAAATTCAGTACACTGTTAAGAAGAGTTCAAAGACTTAAGTTCTGGTCTATGCTTATGCACCAGACAGAATCACTTAATATCTCAGGGAACATTTCCTCATCCATAAACTATGAGACTTGACCAATATTATCTCTGTTGCTCCTCCTCACACCGGCATCACTAGCATGTATGTGAAAATGCATTTCACGTATTTTCTTGGCAATAGTGTAGTCTACGACTCTTAAGAATGAATACATGGCTTCCCTGGTGGCGCAGTGGTTGAGAGTCCGCCTGCCGATGCAGGGGACGCGGGTTCGTGCCCCGGTCCGGGAAGATCCCACATGCAGCGGAGCGGCTGGGCCCATGAGCCATGGCCGCTGAGCCTGCGCGTCCGGAGCCTGTGCTCCGCAACGGGAGAGGCCACAACAGTGAGAGGCCCGCATAACGCAAAAAAAAAAAAAAAAAAAAAAAAAAGAATGAATACAAACCTCAACTTATTTAGATGGTCTTGACTTTTTTCTTATTTAAAGGTGTCATGGTCTCTCTCTCTCATTTTTTTTTCCCCTTTTTGAAAGAAGCGATTCAACTCCACAATTCTACATTTAAACATTACATATTTGATATGGAGGAGAGGGAATAGCATTGGGTTCGAAGCCCAGCCTGCCACAAATTGCCTAGCCTTGGACAGGTCATTCTTAACTTACCTGGGCTGTAACTTTTTTTTTTTTAAATAAAAATGAGAACTTTGGAATTCTAATACCCCTTCCAGTTTGAACATTCAAAAAGTCTTTGGGGTTATTTGGTGAACTAAATCCCATAGATGATTTTTCTGACATATGAAAATCAGTTGCCCTAATTATATTCTAATTTCTCCTTAATTCATAATAGAAATGGCTAAATAACTGTCTGTGGTGACTTATTTGCTGTGTTCTATCCTCTCTACCCAGAATGAAGGAAAAATAGAAAGGAAGGAAGGCAGGCCCTGGAAATCTTTTCTGTCTTAATTTATTACCTGAACTTTTTTATGCTTTTGAGGGCAGATGAGCTATCCTTAGGTTTAAAAATCTACGTGATGTAATAGTTAAAAGTCAGAATGTTGAACAAAGAGAATATTTTGATGCCAGGTACTGTTCCAAGGGATAGTATATAACATCCAAAAGTGGCATGGTATCATTAAGTTCCATCTTTGGACAACTCACTGTTATTGAAACCTTTTTCCCTTCCTTCAACTAAAAGAAGGAAGTGATTTCAGATTGGCATGGGGACTAGCAGTGAAAAGAAATGCAAATAACCAATGTGGGACCCTGTTTTTATTTTTATGATAGCATCCAAAGTGATCGTTTTCTTCTTTATCCTTGGGAACCTATGATTCCTCTATATATCTCTCTAAATGGCTATAATGATTAATCATCTACATATCAAAACTTTCTTATTTTAATTTCAAGCACTGGTTTTTCTTTCATCTACCAGTTTAGACCCTTTGTTGTTTTTGCAGGGTTCGCGCAGTTTATCTGACAGAATTGACGGGAGATATTCTGAGTACAGAGTTCACAGAGAGTCTCTTCAGCAGCGCCTGGATGATACCAAGTACAGAATCCAAAGCTTCAAAGTAATGCCCTTTATATACACTTTCAGTCTTTGGGCGTTATTCATGTTTATGGCTACAGCTTTCTAAGCAGCTGCTGCAGGTTTTGTGTAAGGGTACTACTTATAAAAGAAATTTCTCGATGTAGGAGATAGATTTTCAATTCTGTAGAAGTAGAGAATAAAAATCCAAAGACTGTGCTTATAACTTTTTACCTGAGAACTCATCTTTAAGTTTATGCCATTGTTGCTTAATATGTTGTTTGTCTATGGGAATTGATGCTGCTTAAGAAATCCTGAGCCAGGAAACCTCTGGTCTCTTGATTGGTCAGAGGCTTAGTGTGGATGGTGGCCCCCCTCAATATGTAAGTTCAACTACTCTTGGTGCTGAAGTCCCCAGGAGGTGAAGTAACATAGAGTATTTCATAGCGTTGGCATTTATAGTCATTCCTTTCCTAAGAATAAGAACTCCATATTACTTCTTCAGCCTGTGGTTCACTAGCGTGGAACCAACATAGGAGACTGGGAAGATCTGACCATATTGACAAAAAGCCTCCCATTCCCCAGAGTCTGTCCAAGATCCATGTGGGGCATGGGTGACTTTAAACTCATTTGACCCTGAACAGTTAGTAGCCTAGAGCAGGGCTTCTTTTTTTTTTTTTTTTTTAACATCTTTATTGGAGTATAATTGTTTTACAATAGTGTGTTAGTTTTTCCTTTACAACAAACTGAATCAGTTATACATATACATATGTTCCCATATCTCTTCCCTCTTGCATCACCCTTAGAGCAGGGCTTCTCAACCCCAGCGTTAGTGACATTTGTGCCAGGTAATTCTTCGCTGTAGAGGCTGTCCTATGCATTGTAGGATGTTTAGCAGCATCCCTAAGAAGCCACTTACTAGATACCAGTAGCATTCCCCATCCCAAGTCGTGGCATCTAAATGTGTCTCCAGATATTGCCAAACAGCCCCTAGAGCAGCGGTCCCCAAACTTTTTGGCACCAGGGACCAGTTTCGTGGAAGGCAGTTTTTCCACGGACAGGGCAGGGGATGTGGGGGGAGTGAGGGATGGTTCAGGCCGTAATGCGAGCGATGGGGAACAGCAAATGAAGCTTCACTCGCTCGCCAGCCGCTCCCCTCCTGCTGTGCGGCCCGGTTCCTAACAGACCATGGACGGGTACCAGTCCACAGCCCAGGGGGTGGGGACTCCTGCCTTAGAGGGCAAAATTGCCCCCCATCGAGAACACTGACCTAGAGAGAATCCATCTATATTCTAATGTACACTCCAAGTCGATTTAGAACATAAAAAAAAACTAAAGGTTCTTTTGGCTTTTTTATATTCTTACAAACTTCAATATATATGAATATTCATTACACTGTATATATTCACTTATTTTAGCCAAATATAATTATTTTTAAGATGCTTCTTGCCTCCTCTGAATGTAATTGGATAGAATGCTCAGTGGATATAAAGACAGTATTCATTTACATAAGTCCTCCCTAGCATGCTTAAAATGAGCACTTCACTTCTCCATCTCAAACAAAAATTTAACACAATCATGCCATGTTACTTATACCCTTATTGTAAAGAGGGCATCCTGTGGCTTTGTGCTTTTTTACTTTTGCTTTGTATATTGGTATTATTTACTATAGTAGTGACCTTGTTGCCTCATATGGTGAATTTTAAATTGTCTTCCAACATTTTCATCAGGTCCCATATACTCAAGCATTCCTCCACCACGGAGAGGAGTGCCACTAACTTTAAACAGAAGTGAAAGGCTTAGGTAACAAGAGCTAATAATAATGACGACTCATTATTGAGCATATATTAGAACAAACTACATAAAATTGCTCTTTTTGTATGTGTCTCATGCTTTATGTGCATTACCTCATTTAATCCTCACAGCAACCCTGTGAGTTGGCACCATTATTTTTCCTTTTTTTACCATTGAAGAAAACAAAGTTATAGAGCAGTTAAGTGGTTGAATCAGGGTTCAAACCTAAATGTGCCTGGCTTCAAGAATCTATATCCTTGAGCACCAGGCTATTATAGTATAAATTTGTACCTGATATTCCTTAATTGTTTTAGAAGTCACCAAATGTAGGGACTGTATCTTTAATAAATAAAAGTCAGTTGTCTCCAAAAGTACATAAACACATGATATGCCTCTTAATTCAACAGAGGTCTGGATGTAAATGAAGCATTTAAAACATTATTTCCCAATACAGTTAGATCCAGTATTAGGTAAGTCAGTGCTGTCTAGTGGCACCCAAATTGCTATAAATCAGTGCAATTTCCATAACAGCATATGTCAAAGCTATGAATGTTTAACACATTCAGCAAGTAATCTCATTGGAGTTCTCCTTAAAATTACATTTGCAGCTGAAGAGGAAATCAAGCCTGGTTTGTGAGGCCAACACTTAGCAAAATGAGAGATAAGGTTGAAAATTTTACAAATAGGCAGTACAAATATAAGGAAGAGCCACAAAGCACATTTTGTGGTGACATTGTCCCACATTAATATTAAACATCTTACAATGTTAATCCATTTTACTGATGAATATGTAGGTTACTATCATGTGTAGCAGATGTCTGGCCTGAAATAATGTAGTGATCTAACGCAAAACTCATGAGACTATCACATCTTTTGTAGTCATTGTTGAGAAAAATGTGAGAGTGCATTTTTGTGAATTGTAGATACCAATGATCATTTGCTTATATGCTTTTTTTTTTTGCTTATATGCTTTTTATGAAAATAAGTTATTTATCAAGAATGAGAGGGGAGGCATGGATAATCAGAAAAGCTACCTCCGATTAACTGTTGACATCTTGAAGAAAATAATAAGAGGCATTGAGACTCTTTCTATCAAGGGATAAGGTGTCCCATTTACTACATCAGTTTCATAAGATGTTATTTCAGCAGCTCTTAACTTCTGTCGTATTTTGCTAGGACAGAGTTCAAAGAAAAGGCTCTTGAGTTCACTGGTTCTACTATAAACTGTGGTTCCAGGAAATCAGTTAGTGTAGGATTCAGCTTAATGCAACAGACATAGACTATACAGATACTATATTGCAAAAGCACTGCACTACCTGTTGGATGCGGAAGTGTCAGGATGTATAAACATGCAGAAGGCGTGGTCTTCAAGTAGGGAATAGTAATCTAGTCATCTTAATCCTTGTAGATAATTCTTGCACAGTTGTTTTAGAGCACAGTTTGGCAAACTACCACCATGGGCCAAATCTTGCCTGCTGACTGCTTTTGTAAGTAAAGTTTTATTGGAATACAGCCACATTTATTTATTCACATATTGTCTGTGACTGCTTTCATACTCAGTGGCAGAGTTGAGTAGTTGCAACAGAAACTGTATGGCCCACAAAACCTAATATGTTTACCGCAAAACAAACAAACAAACAAACAAACACAAAAACCTAATATGTTTATTATCAAGCCCTGTACGGGAAAAGTTTGCCAATTCCTGGTCTAGAGAAAGGAGAAATTGCCAATCTACTCTTACTTCCTTTACACATTATGTAAAATATTCTCTTTTCTTTATTTACCAAAACATACTACCCAAGCTCTTTATAAAGTCATAACACTATCCATTCATTCAACAAATATTTATTGAGTTTCAGCTATGTGGCAGGAACTTTCTAGGCCCCTGGGACTCACGTCTGTGAACAAAACAAAGATCCCTGCCTTTTAGAGCTTCTGTCCTAATTGTGAGATGCTCAAGTTTGTTCTTGTTGCTGTCAAATACAACATTCAACAAACCTTTACTGAGTTTACATTGTGTATAAAGCGCTGTGCTGGAAGCCGGAGAGGATGATGGCATAGTAAGAAGAGCCATTACCAGTCCTTAGGAACTCAGAGTCTTCACACAGACAAATGTAGTACAAAGGAGAAAGGGGTACATGCTGTAAGGGTGACCCCAAAAAAACTGCAGTGGGAGTTCAGAGAAGAAAGATGCTCTCAAGTCTTGAAAAGAGGCTTGTGATGACAAGGTACAGGGAAAGGGATCACTATTAGCATTACAGTTATAGACCCCTGACTGTATTACTGTTGGCAAACAAATAACTGTTGCACTAGCAGAACTATATTGGCAGCTGGCTGCTCTCATGTTGTTGCTGATGTCAGAAGGCAGTGAGACATCCAATATGGCCGCACTGCTGGTGGAGGGGAAGTGTATCAGAAAGTGTACAAGTCAGGTTCTCTTTCAATCCAGAAAGAGAACCATCTCCTGCTGTTTACTCCCATGGCAATCACCAGGACCAAATGATCAGATTTCTAGAAACCTATTGAGAGGTTTAGCAGGACCAATGTCCACAACTGCTGAGAGCATAATGTAATATTGTACTAAGCTTACCAAGTTAACTGGTCAAAGCCTGATCTAAAAGTTTAAATTTAGAATTCAATTCAAAGCTGAATCTGACCCAAATTGTCTCTGTGTAGACAACAAAAACATTTCACAGCTTCTCGTTCATGAGGCCCAACTGGGTTTCTGTAGGACATACAGACTTCCTTGCTGTACCAGCTGTTTCAAATAGAACAGAATGTTCAAAAGTCATCCAGTAACACAGCATTGCTAATCTGAATTCACGAAAGAGCATGGTTTTGTCCAAGATATTCCCATATGTTACCTGCCCTTTTTGCTCTCTACACATGCTAAATATATGGTTTTAATTAGCAGTGGATTTTTCAGTAAAATCACAAAAGGCATATTTTGTTCCCATCCTTCCTCCTCCTGAAGAGAAAATCATGATTTTCAATTTCTAGTAGAAGAGTTCGTGTGCAATTTCTTTTTAAAGAAGCAGATGTTTTACAGGATAAGATGAGGTAGGTGAGGAAGTGTTGATAATGGCTTTCAGCACAGGTAATGAAGGCAGAGTTTGCCGAAGCCCTTTGTCATATTTGTTCAATGTAAGCATGTGTATGCTATAAGAATGTGCTTTGCTTCTGGAAGCTATTTCTCCCTCCTTGAATCTCTCCGTGGTTTGTTTATGCTTTGCTCATAGCAATTAATGGCTGTTAGCACTTTCTTTCTAAGGTCAGCTATTTCTGTACATATCTTAAATCTTCTACAATTGTAGCTTCTGAAGCACGCAGTGCATAACTCCTCGTGCAATTCAAGGCTGTAGGTGATTTTTATTTAATGACTACTAAAATATATCACCAGTGTATTATTCAGATAATTTTACAAATATTGCTTGGGAACAGTAGTAGCAATCATGGGGGAATTTGAGGGACCTTTAACCCCACAATACCTCAGTTATCTCATTTATAACCACCTCTCTCCATGCTTTGTTAAGAAATCCCATGTAATCTCCTACGTAAATATAACTCCATTGCTTCCCCCAACCCCAAGCAATTTTGCCATCCTTTAAGCCTCTCCTCTATAGAGATTTAGGGTGCAAGGCTAATCTTTAAGTTAACATAAAAGAAATAGTAAGATAACTATAGGTAAATACTGAAATCTGGGAAAGGCTATTCTACTGGATTGTATGATTTTTGAGGGTAGACACTGTCTGCCTTATCTTCGACTCCACAATACACAATTCATGCTAAATTGGTGATTAAACTTTCTTTTTTCCAACTTTAGCCTTTTATGGAATTCTAACAAAAATTTAATTGCTATTTTTCCAGTAATGCTTAGATGACACATCTGAAACCTCGTAGGCAATCAAATCATGCTGAACTCTGAAGCAATTTTTATGCTTTTGAAGTGATCCAGCCATAATATTTATAACTAGTTGATTACATCTTGCTCTTTAAAAGTTAAACAAAAGGTTGCCAAATTAGTTGGTATTTTTCTTTGGTATAAAACCTGAAAATAGCAATGGATCAAAAGTGCTTATTTAGGAATCAACATGGCTACTTAGATGAACACATTTTTTTAACTCTACCAAACCCAGTTCCCCTAACAAGCCACTTGCTTTCTTCACCTTTCCCAATAATTTACTCAACAAGAACATTAAGAAAGGAAAGATTACGAAGGAGGTTAACTATAAAGATACCATTGTTAATCATGTCGAATTCAAAATTCTAGATATGAATACTAGATACATAAGGAATACCAATTAAATGTCTTATTAGTTTTTAAATAAACATGCTATAACATATTCATCCAAACAATCACTGTTTCCTTTGAAATAGTCACCTTAATAGAGGAAGCACTGATTCCAGTGAGGCACCATCATTATAAAATATCTCTGCATCTTTGCTTTTGTTTCTTAAGTCAGTGACATCTTTTTGAATATCCTTGTTTATGGCAAATTTCTACCCATTACTAATATATTCAGTTTCTGAAAATGGATTAAAGTCATGTAGAGCCAAGTCCAAAATGAGTAAAAAAACAAAACAAAACAAAAACAGTATGATATTTTTCATTAGTGAGTCACTAGTAATATTAAATTTTATACCATAAAATAATCAATTGCATAAAGGTAAATTTATCAAATTGTCTGATTTAACACGGTATTTTCATGAGTCTGTTCATGAGCGTGGCTTCATGTTTATAGTATTATGGTAGAAATTTGGAAAAGATAGTTTGCATAGTTAGATGTACTGGTTGTTCAGTGGTTCTGCTTGGGTAGATTAGAATTAGAAAACGTTAGTGCTGAGAAATCTTAGGAGATGATCTGGTCCAGCGCCCTCATTTCCTTATATGAGAATGTGAGAGTGACAGTCTCCTTCTTCCCAACTTCCACATAGCAAACTTTCATTTCTGTACTTTGGTCAAGAATAATTATATATGATCATTATTGAGTTTCTTAATGCAAATGGCACTGTGCTAAATTGTGGAATATTGGGATGGGTAGGTAGAAAGAGGTGATCAAAGCCCCACCCTCATGGAGGTAAAATGCTATATAATAGCAGCCATGCAGATTGAGTTATGGAGGGCAGACTTTAAGTAAACTGTCTGTCCAGATTGAAGTTTCAAATAGGAATAAAGTTTACTGAGGAAGAGGTTAAGCTTTTTCAAGCACTGATGGAGAATTGGGAATTAAGAGTGGGGAACAGTGCATTGTTAAGCTAGAGACAAATTCAGGAAAACATTTCTGCCACAGATTCAGAAACACATAAGTGCTTTTTCCTTTTCTCTGGGGGAAGAGTTGGGTAAATTAAAATTTTAAAAAAATTAAATGCATCACTTGTCTTATAAACTTTGAACTTACAGTATTTCTGAGAGAAAAATACCTGGTGGGCATCATTAAATATTAATCATTAGAGATCAGTTTAGCAAAAAGATTTAGTTGGGTTGGAACAACTTTTAAGAAACCAATTACAATGTGGGTTATGAAAGAGAAGTGGAAGAAACCCAGGGAAAATATTAGAAAATGCAAGTTCCTTCACCCAGTGGAATTTTTGCAGGGAATTCTGGCTAAATAGCTTGTTGAGACTTAAGACAGAAATAAAAATAGGTCCCTGTGCTAAGGATATAAGAGTTGGAAAAAAGCAAAAGCTAGGATTATTAAAATTGCAAAGAATCTTCCTTTTTAACCAGTACTTCCTTTTTAATATTTAAGTATTTAACTGAAAAACAGGTAGGAATTAGAAAGAAACAGTCATCTTATGGTCACCCTGTAAACGTTACTTAGATAGAAATTCTACAAGTTAAATATCAATGTATAATTGGAGAATATGAAGATATTGTTTTCACATTCGGATATGTTGATTGTTCAAAGGGATCGTGAAATATTTTTCTTTTACTATGTTCTTTCACGGTTCATTTCATTAGTTATCTTTCAAGGTAGCATTGGGGATTCTGACAGTCTTTTGAAGACTTAGAAAATTTGGGAACTTAAAGACAAACAGCTGACCCTTGAACAGCTCGGGAGTTAGGAGCACCGACCCTCCATGCAGTGGAAAATCCGACTTGTAGTCAGCCCTTCGCATCCACAATTCCGCATCCACATTTCCACATCCTTGGGTTCAACCAGTAGCAGATCATGTAGGACTATAGTATTTACGATTGCAAAACAATCTGTGTTTAAGTAGACACACGCAGTTCAAACCTGTGTCGTTCAAGGGTCAACTGTTCATTGAGTCCCAGGTGTATTCCAACAGCTACTTTAGAATGAGTTGACATGGGCCAACTAGAGGCAGAGCCGTGGATCTGGCTATTACAGTTCAGATGTGCCATACTAAAGGCCTGGGTGGAGCTGGAAGATACACAGATAGAAAGGAGAATTATGCTTTCAATCAATGCTAGAAATCTCCACTTAGTCGTGGTTCCTTTATAAAATGTGAAAGAGAAAAGCGTAATATATGGTTTCCTGCTAAGAGATGCTTAGTTGATTATGGGCCAGTAAGAGAAAGGAAAAAAATAAGGAAAAGCAAACACTCACATTTTGCCCATTGACACCTGGGCTGAGAAAGACAGTGAGAAAGGACAGGAGTGGAGGTGTAAGTCTGGGCGTCTTGCTGAATGAAGCAGATGGCGCAATGACAGCCTCAAAATGTACCTCCCAGAGGAAGGATGAAGTACACAGGATAGTCAAATCCTATTCGCTCTTCCCGAGGTATGGTTTTAAATTTCTAAAACAAAATCAACTGGCATCAAAGCATAGATTATATCTTTTCTTTTACCAGAAAAAGGACCACTTATATTTTTAATTATACAACCAGCTTCTTGGCATATGACAGTTAAAAATACAGCATATTGGGCTTCCCTGGTGGCGCAGTGGTTGAGAGCCCGCCTGCCGATGCAGGGGACGCGGGTTCGTGCCCCGGTCTGGGAGGAGCCCACGTGCCGCGGAGAGGCTGGGGCCGTGGGCCGTGACCGCTGAGCCTGCGCGTCCGGAGCCTGTGCTCCGCAACGGGAGAGGCCACAACAGTGAGAGGCCCGCATACCGCAAAAAAAAAAAAAAAAAATACAGCATATTTAGGAAATACAGAAAAAATTAACAAGAAAATAAATAATCCAACAAATATTTTTAAAAACCTATTTGTGTAATTTAAGGGTGTATGTTTCCCAGCTCTTACTTATAAATATCTTTTTATATTGAAATCACCATTTGTTGATAATTTTATTTCCTCCTTTTTTCATGTAACATTGTGTATATGTGGCAATTTTCTCTATCATCATCATTATTATCATTATGGTTCTACCATACTTTACTTTCCTGATCTCCTATTGTTGGAAATTTAAGGTTAATTTCAGCTTTTTTCTATTATAAGTAGTCACTTGATGAACATCTTGGTATAAAAATCTTTGTCTGTATTTCTAATTTATTAACCTAATATAAATGCCTAGAACTATACTGGATGACACATTTTAAGGCTGTTTATTTGTACCTGTTTTATCTAAGTTGTCTAATACATTGGCAGAGTTGTTCAGAATATTTCCTAATTACCTTCTTAATGTCTATAGACGTTCTAGTAATATTCCTCTTTCATTCTTAATATTGGCAATTTATATCTTCCCTCTTCAGTAGAGGTTTTTAAATTTTATTGATCTTAAAAAGAATAACAGTATGGGTTTCATTTTTGCACTACTTTTCTGCTTTCTATTTAATTGATCTTTGCTCTTATCTTTATTATTTCCTTCCTTTTACTTAATGTAGGTTTAATTTGCTCTTTTTTTTCTAGTTTCTTAAGGTGGAAATTTGGATTATCAATTTGAGACGTTTCCTCTTTTGTAATATACACGTTTAATGTTATACATTTCCCTCCAAACTGTTTTAACTGATTTGCACAAATTTTGATAAATTATGCTTTTCTTTTCATATAGTTAAAATATTTTCTCATTTTTCTTTTGATCTCTACCTTGACTCCCCCATGAGTTATTTAGAAGTATGTTCTTTAATTTCTAAATTTGGGGGAATTTTTCAGATATCCTTCTGTTGTTGATTTCTTCTTTCACCCCATGTGGTTAGATGGCATCCTTTGTATAATTTCAGTCATCTTAAACTTATTGAGATTTGTTTTATCACCCAGCATGTAGTCTGTTTTGGAGAATGTTGGATGTGTGCTTGAAAAATACTTGTAATCAGCTGTTTTGGGGTAGAGTATTCTATAAATGTCAATTAGGTCTAGCTGGCCAGTAGTAGTGTTGTTCAAGTCTTCTTTATGTTTACTGGTTTTCTGCCTACTGTTTTATCAGTTACTGAGAGAGGAATGTTGAAATATCCAACTATAATTATGGTTTTGTCTATTTTTTCCTTATAGTTCTATCAGTTTTGCTTCATATATTTTTGGCACTGTGTTAATATGTACATACAATTTAGGACTGTTATCCCCTTCCCTTAAAATTGTTGACTTATTCAACCACTCACATTTCTTTTTTTTCACATATAGAGAATGAGGAAGTTTAATACAGTCGACCTTTGAACAACACAGGTTTGAACTGCATATGTCCACTTACATGCAGATTTTTTTTTCAATAGTAAATACTACAGTACTACAAAATCCACAGTTGGTTGACTCCATAGTTGCAGAACCGTGGATACAGAGGGCCAACTATAAGCTATACGTGGATTTTTGACTGCACAGAGGGTCAGTGCTCCTAACCCCTGCGTTGTTCAAGCGTCAACTGCATATCCTTTCCTTTCCAGGAATCCTATAATGAATGACTTCCAGTTTCTTATAAAATTCTCATAATTAGTGAAAACTACAAATGACTTGGTTAAAAACCACAGGGCCTTCATCCTAAATGAAGCTAAACTCCCTTTTGGTACATGAAAACTGATGATCTTAAGTCATTTTAGGATTATGTCCATGCTTTTAGCTCAGAATAAATGTGTCTTTTACAGCCGTGTGTGTGAGTTTGCATGTGTGTGTGCACATATACACACACACACTTGTTCTTTTTTGGCCTTTCTTTTGCGTTTGCATACATATATATGTGAGGAAGAAATAAAATATAAACTTGGTACTTAGTGCAGAGAACGAAAACTAATTCATCGGATAGTCATGCTACATGAGGCCTCACTGTTTTGAAGAATCTGTTTAGGCCACCTAACCAGCAGTTGTTTCATCTAGAATCTTTGGCACCATTCTTTTTTTTTTGTGTGTGTGTGTGTGTGTGTTACGCGGGCCTCTCACTGTTGTGGCCTCTCCGCTGCAGAGCGCAGGCTCCGGACTCGCAGGCTCAGCGGCCATGGCTCAAGGGCCCAGCCGCTCCGCGGCATGTGGGATCTTCCCGGACCGGGGCACGAACCCGTGTCCCCTGCATCGGCAGGCGGATTCTCATCCGCTGCGCCACCAGGGAAGCCCTTTGGCACCATTCTTGATCCCTTCCTCTCCCTTGACCCCGCAGTCATCCTCAATCACAGTCTTTTAACTGGTATTCCCACTTCCACATTTGTGCTGTTTCAGCCTGTTTTCCACAGAGAGGCCAGAGTAATCTTTGAGAAATACAAATCAAAGCATGTCATTCCTCTCCTCAAAACCCTTGATTGCCTTCCGATTGTACTTAAGTAAAAAAAAAAACCCACATCCAAACCCCACCTCTGGATCTCATTGTAACCACTTACCCAGGCTCAGTGTGCCTAAGCCAGAGGCTTTCCTTCAGTTCTTCAAACACACCAAACTCTTTCTTACCTTATTAGCACCTTCACGTGAGTCTAGAGCACCACACCCTGACCACCCTCCTGCTCCCCCTTACCTCCCACTTTTCCGTCCTCCACCTATGAGTTTCCACCTGGCTAATCCATTGATTCATACTCAGCATTCAAATTATTGCCTTAAATATCACCTACCAGAGGAAACTTCTCTGGACCCCAAATCTAAATGTAGTTCTGCCTATTATTTTCCATTCTTCTTCTTATAGCTCTTACCATAGTTTTTAACTATATTGTGTTTTGTATAGTTTGTTGAATGCCTTTCTCTCCTGCAATCCTGGAGATTTCATGATCATATGCACCAATGTTTTATTTGCTCTTTGACCAGCAATATAGTAGGTGCCAAATAAACGATTGTTGAATGAATGAATGAGTGCAAGAAAGAAAAACTGAAGTGAAGTAAATAATTAGAAAACATTTAAGAGAAAAAAAATTGCAATTTTTTATCAAGTACATGTATCTTAAAGAACCTGTTTTTTAACCTTTAGTAAAATTATTCAAAGATATAATTCCCTAATTCCCTTTTTCAGGTAAGATTTGGGGAAAAGGACACATTCATACAGTCCATGAGGAGAGGGACCTTTTCTGTATTCATTTTGGTTTGTGTATTAAATATTTGTTGAATGAGCATTTGTATAATCATTATAGAAAGCAGTCTAGGTAAATGTATTTTAAAACATCAAATTGTTTTTATTGACCCCGTATTTCCACCCAAGAACTTGTCATAAGGAATAGACCTAAATATGGGAAAGGTTATATATTTAAAGGTATTTCTCATAGTGTTATTTATAAGAGTAAAACATTGGAAACCACCTAAATGCCCAGAAGAGTAATACCTGAGTAAAGCATGATATATTCACTAGACAGTATATGAGTAACATAAAGCTAAATGTTAATGACTTTTAAAATGTTTATATTATTAAATGTAAATAAATAACACAGAGTTTTACAACAATATTTACAAATCTTATCCACAGGAAAAAAAAAGACTGGAAAGAAATATGTCATGCTGTTTTGGCTACAGATGATTTCCTTCTCTCTCTCTTTTTTTTTTTCATATTTTCTTTAACATCCACGTATTTTATTTTTTACAAGGATTATAATTATATTAAATTGTGGTGTAACATAGCTGGTATCTTGAGGTTCAATTTTATTTTCAGTACATTTAACTGAATCCCAAGCCTTACATTTTTCAGTGATTTGAACTGGAATGCTGTGCTTTCTTTTTTAGGATGACAGAAACTTTGCTGAGAGTTCCCAGGCTCATGGGTTAGATCAGTCATCCTCTTGGCAGGATCACAGTTGCTTCCTGTCTAGTCCACAGTTTTCACACTTGCACTGTAAGTAATGATGTCCTGTACCAGTTTTTAAATTGGATTTAAGAAAATGCAACTCATGGAAAGATGAAAGCACAAGGCCAGTACATGATAGTAATATTCATGTTGTAAGTTTGAAAAAATTTTCATTATGAATCATACAAATAATACCCAAGTACATTTATAATATTACACAACTTACTAAAAATATACAGAATCGCTTCTTTTTAGACCTTACACTTCTCATAAAAATTGAAAATTGAGCTTCCCTGGTGGCGCAATGGTTGAGAGTCTGCCTGCCAATGCAGGGGACATGGGTTCGTGCCCCGGTCCGGGAAGATCCCACATGCCGCAGAGCGGCTGGGCCCGTGAGCCATGGCCGCTAAGCCTGCGTGTCTGGAGCCTGTGCTCCGCAATGGGAGAGGCCACGACAGTGAGTGGCCCGCATACTACAAAAAAAAAAAAAAAAAAAAAAAAAAAAACTGAAAATGAATTACCCAAGGTAATAATCTTAATTAAGCAACTTTTTTTTTGGTCTGGAGATTGCTAGTAAGTATGGATGAGTGGGTAAGGAAGTTAGATACTATTGTAATAAAATTCAAGTCATCAAAAAGTAGAAAATCTTTGCATAGAACTGTTCAAAAATATCTAATTTTGTGCACAAAATAAGGATATGAAAACTATTACCATCTGATTTCATTCTGTGAATAATACAGTGTAAATGTTGATAAAATGTCACACACATTAACAAAGTGTGAGTCTGTTGACCCAGGATACTATCTCCAACCACTTATGCTTCACCTTGGATGTAATGTCCTTAAAGAAGCCTTCAGAACTCACAGTTTTAAGTATGGTTTCTGTTATGAGTGCCCACAAAGCATTACAATTTTCCTTTAAAACCTTTCTCATACTAATTATGGAATTATTTGCTATTTGAGTGACATTTTGTTCACTGATTCTTCTCTTCACTGAAGAGTAAACTCCATGATGTTAGGAGTGATGTCTGTTTTATGCACCACTGTTTCCTCAGCATCCTATATAGAACTTGGCACATAGTAAAGGCTCAATTAATATTAGATGAATGAGTGTATGAGTTTTTTATTTCAAGTCCACTTTTATCCAATCCATTTGGGACTCAAATGTTAATAGATTCTTAGTTAGATAACCATTTAGCTCTTCAGTTTTCCATGGACATAGAGTTTGTACATTCAATTCGACAATGCTGTCATTTAAAAAAACTAGGTTGCTATAAAATAAAATATCAAAATTAGCCACAAGGAAGTAGGTCAAATCCAAAAATGATAACTCTCATTTTTGCTGATTTATATTCATAAATTCATCAAATAAATATTTCTTGGTTTCTGATAAATGGTTTGGCTTCCATTATATCATAATTATTTTATTGCAAAAGCTAAGCATTTTCCCTTTCCTGTCCTAACCATTTTACCAAGTGATTCTATATATTTTCATAAACCCTCTGCTATTCTAATCTGGCAGTCACCCTTCAATTTGGATCATATCTCAGGTTGGTTACTGTACCTCAGAATGTGATATACACATAGGACAAAATTTTTATTTTTCATGTTAAGCAATGGAAAAATTTCCTCAGGTCTGTTTGATGTATGTAAGCATGGAAGAGAAGGAGGGTGGGGACAGAGCACCATCAAACATCATGGTATCCCATCCATTAAGACATTTAAGAGCCTGGAAATAAACAGCACCATGATATGAGCACAGAGGTCATTGTTCTACTGGTGTTTAATTTTGCCATTATGACTTTCATAAGGCTCCCTAGAAAGGTACCTAGAAGAAAGTGGTTAGAAGACATTAAGGGGAAAACATGAAATTTTTTAGAATTTTATTTAATATTGTGACAGGCAATAAAAGAAACTGTATTCAGCTTTTCATTCAGTAACATTTCATGACTCGCCCTGGTCATTTCTCTAAGATACAGTACTTACAGGCTGCCATAGGTTTCTATATAAATATACTGGCTCAAAAAGAAATAAAGTTAAATAAGAACAGGAAAAAATATCATTGAGAACATAATTTGGATAAGAAAATACTTATTATAGTCTATATTGTATAATCTGACTGAAAATTTACCTTAGAAAGTAAACCTCTTTATTAATTTATTGATAAATTATTTATTTATTTTCACACAGTTTTACTGTTCTTTTTTTTTCTTTATTGGAGTATAATTGCTTTACAATGGTGTGTTAGTTTCTGCTTTACAACAAAGTGGATCAGTTATACATATACACGTTCCCATATCTCTTCCCTCCTGCGTCTCCCTCCCTCCCACCCTCCCTATCCCACCCCTCTAGGTGGTCACAAACCACCTACCTGATCTCTCTGTGCCATGCGGTTGCTTCCCACTAGCTATCCACCCTACGTTTGGTAGTGTATATATGTCCATGCCACTCTCTCACTTCGTCACAGCTTACCCTTACCCTTCCCCATATCCTCAAGTCCATGCTCTAGTAGGTCTGTGTTTTATTCCCGTCCTACCCCTAGGCTCTTCATGACATTTTTTTTCTTAGATTCCATATATATATGTGTTAGCATACAATATTTGTTTTTCTCCTTCTGACTTACTTCACTCTGTATGACAGACTCCAGGTCCATCCACCTCACTACAAATAATCATCTCACACCAGTCAGAATGGCCATCATCAAAAAATCTAGAAACAATAGATGCTGGAGAGGGTGTGGAGAAAAGGGAACCCTCTTGCACTGTTGGTGGGAATGTAAATTGATACAGCCACTATGGAGAACAGTATGGAGGTTCCTTAAAAAACTACAAATAGAACTACCATACGACCCAGCAATCCCACTACTGGGCATATACCCTGAGACAACCATAATTCAAAAAGAGTCATGTACCAAAATGTTCATTGCAGTTCTATTTACAATAGCCAGGACATGGAAGCAACCTAGGTGTCCATCAACAGATGAATGGATAAAGAAGATGTGGCACATATATACAATGGAATATTACTCAGCCATAAAAAGAAATGAAGTTGAGTTATTTGTAGTGAGGTGGATGGACCTGGAGTCTGTCATACAGAGTGAAGTAAGTCAGAAGGAGAAAAACAAATACTGTTCTTTTTGACAAGTTTGTTTTACGATTTTCCTCCCATACCTACCTCCATGTTTTTAAGGATACTTTAAAAAGTTTAATCATGGGTACCTACTGTTAATCATTCTAAGTGATTTAATAAACTTATTTCTAGAAATAATGTTTATTCTTATTTGCTTTTCTGATGAACCTTGAATTTTCTATATCTTTTTCATGATGTAGTATTTTTGGAAGTGAATTAGAATCACCCTGAATACTTCTCCACTTTTGTAGCACAAACAATTTCAGCTTAGTTATAGAAACTGTCCTGTAATTTTTCTTGAACCTTCAAAATTATAAAGGAGATCTGTCAAGATCAACAAAGAGAAAAATGGAGCCTACAGTAATTCGATAACACAGGGAATGGAAGAGATCTTAAAAATATCATTAATGCCCTCAGAGAAATGAGAAAACAGTACATTTAGTAAAAATATGAGCAAGATGCTATTAAAAAGGAACACAGGATAAGAGGTCTCAGAAATTTAAAATATAAACTAGAAAGGTGGAAAACAAAGTTGAAAAACCTACAAACAAAGTAGAAGGTAAGGAAAAAGAAAGAATGAGACAATAGGAGAGAAAAGATAAGATATTCAGAAAATCAATACAAGAAGGACAATACCTGATTAGTGAGAGTCCTGGGATGAGAGAACAAAGAAAACAGAACAAAGGCCAGAAGCAGGGCGGATGATGAGGGCTCACCCAGCAAACAGCTGTTGCACATCTTTTGTGGGAGCACATCCAAGAAAGGGAGGTAAATATTTTCCGTTTTTGTATTTCTGAGAATGGGTTTCTTCCATTCACACTTGATTGAGACTTTGGCTGCCTATAAAATTCTAGGTTAAAAAGGACTTTTCTTCTGAAGTCATTGCACAGTCATCTTCCAAAATCCAGTGTTGCTGTTGAAAAACCTTATGTCTTTTTGTTTTGACTCCCATTCCTTTGACATGATCATTTTCACCACCACTGCCCACCCTCACCCCTGGCCCAGCAACTTTTAGGATTGTCTCTTTAACCGCAGTGAGTTTTGTGATGATATGCCTCCCTGTGGGTCTTGTTTTATTGAGTTTTCTAACTATTTGCTGGGGCAGAGTTGGTGGGGGAGCTTTTAATCTGGATACTCGTATTCTTTAGTTCTCTCATAGTGAAGGAAGAAAGAAAAGATTCCATCAGGAGAATCTTTAGGAAATAAACAAAAAACTGATAGATTATTTGATTCATTTGAGTGCTTAGAAAAACTACTAATAGACATATGATTATCATAGGTATAACTGAGCTATAGAAACAATTGAGAATGGTTATAAAGAGTAAATAAAAAACAAAAACAAAAATTAAAATTAATTTATTAATGAATTTTAATAAATAATCAATGAATAACTCCAGGGAAAAATGAGCAAGAAAAGAAACGTTGTCATAGTAGACCTACTAGGTTTGTGTGAGCCATATTTACATAGTCATAATAATGTAAATACTGTTGACATAACTGCAAGTCCAGATGTAACTATATAGGGAGGATGGGATGAGGGAAAGTGGATGGGTGTGGATAAGTCTAAAAATGATAAATCAGAAAATAGCAATATCAGCTTTTTCTTTCAAAAATTGAAGCAAATACAGAAAATAATGCTAAAAGGGTTGATTGTGGTTGAATGGGGAGCAGGAGTGTAGGACTGGGAGGGATGGGGCAAGAGCCTACTGTCTTTCTATGTAGCCCTTTGGTGCTATTTGATATGTGTATGTATGTACACTGTGGCTAACAAGGAATCTTACAAAAATAAAATGCTACAGAGAAAACCCCAGCTTTTATGTCTGACTAGCGAGTACTGGATTTTCTTAACCTCTGAATGAAGCATGAAAGCTGGGGGTTGGAGTTTAGAGCAGCTGAGACCTGTATGGAGACCTGGGGAGTAACTGAGGTGCTGAGGCAGCCATGAGTTTATGAGCCCACAGAACAGGCTCCTTCTTACTCAGGTTGGGATTGGTACTGGATGAGGCCCTTTTGTCTGTGTTGTTGACGCTAAGGCACTCATTCTGCTGACTTAGGTGCCCTGTCAAAACTGTGACCAAACGAAAGCGTAGAATCACTGACCATGGAAAAAACAAAGGAAATGGGAAAATACTGCATAATTTGTGGTCTCTGAAATGATCCAGCATTAATGAAAGTTTGTTTTAAGTAGTAATTTCTGTCAGCTTTGTGTAGTTCAGGTCAATTCAAGAAAAGGTAGATTCCTCCTGCCAGGAAGAAGGGAAGAAATATATAAATTGTAAGTTTATATTACCATTGGAAATAGGAACACAGACATCCATTATTTAGAGCCATGATTACTACCAATTTATCCTGGCTGCCTGGAAGCTATGGCCATGATTCAGGACACTCTTTCAGGAGGCTTGGATTCCATTACCTGCAGCCTGTAGACAGTGGGGGCTTAGTAAGAGAGACTCATAATGCCAGCTTTTGAAACTGTCATTTTTACTTTTTATAAGTAGTGACTGACCACCGGTCTCCATGTATAGCTCCTTTTAGGCTAAAAGAACACAACTCAGGACAGGGCCTTCACTCCTGGGGCCTGGACCAGACTGGGTTTGAATGAAGTCTGGAGTAAACTGATGACTCCTCAAAATCTCAAGTTCTTTGAGATTCAAACGCTAAATGTTTGTGGAGTTGGTATCTATAAACTCAATTTTAAAAATAAACGCAGATTGCAATTTTTCCATAATTCTAACATTGTGGTAAATAATGTTTATTTAAATAAATAAATAAATAAATAAATAATCCCAAAAAGAAAGGACCGTGATTTTTCATGGGGGGGCAAATGTTATCTGAAGACTACTTCAGGAGCTGGAAGTGAATCTTACATATTAATTTAACTTGATATTCTTAGAAAAGCAAGTCAATAAAAGTTCCTAACAAGTACTTTTTTTCACTTCCTTCAGACTATGTTGCTATAAAAAGAAAATATAGTATTCTTAATTTGTTTTCTGACGTTCCTTTAGTGGAGGTTTAAGTACCTCAGATGGGACTTATCCACAGCAAGAACAGCAATACTTTTCACTTCTGTGTTGTACTTCAGGATTTCCCTGGCTAACCAAACGGATGCTTCATGTACAGTCTGTCCTCAAACCTGTAAAATAAAGTGCCAAAGATTTGTAGCAATAAAAATGTTGGGGTACTGCTAATGTAAAAAATTATTTCTTGTCCTTTATAGGATTTATTTATTTCATGAAAGCACAGTCTTTCTACCTCTCCATCTTATAGGTTCATTGCCTGTGATAGTGCTTTTTTATTTATTTTTTTGGTGATTATCTTTTCACTGACCAATTCGGTGCCAGATATTTTTAAATAACTGAGTTCTGATTATTGCGATTTGACAAGGTATGTACTCTATAAATGCTTTCTAGAAAGCAGCTAGAAACTCCCCAGTTGACTATCATTTTGAAATCCCTTAAAATATATTCACGTGTTCAAACAACATTTACCAAGAGACTATGCATGAAGCTCTGTGTTTGGTTCTGGGGGAATACAGGAGTGACTAAGACAGAAAAGGTCACCTCATCTCATGGAAGAAACAGGTAGTAAGCAATAAACAAGCAAAATGGTGACTGGTGCTATAAAGGGGAAATGATAGAAGGTACCAGGACCAGAACTTTATATCAGTGATCAGAAGGTTACAACTGAGCTGAAACCTGAATGGCAAGAAGCAGCAGCTGAGTTAAAATTGGGTGGGAAGAGTTTTCCCAATAGAGGGAGCAGTAAGTGCAAAGGCCCCAGAGAAGAAAGGGGCATGGTCTTCTAGAGAGATGGAACACTGAAGGAGAGAGAGAGAGAGGGAGGGAGAGAAGGAGGGAGAGTGAGAAGGAGTGATGGAGAGAGGGATTGGGAGAGAGAGTGTTAGGAGCTGAGGTCCTGATGGAGCCTTTTCAGCTACCATCAGGTGTTTGGATTTTATTCTAATTTCGCCGGGAGGTTGGGGGGGCGGCGGGGGGAGGGAAGGGTTACTGCAGTAGAGTGACATAATCTGATTTACCTTTTTTTTAAAAAAATCTAGTTTCTTTTTTTTTTTTTTAACTTAATGGCTTTCTTTCTTTTTTAAATTTGTTGGGTCTCCGTTGCTGTGCATGGGCTTTCTCTAGTTGCAGTGAGCGGGGGCTGCTCTTCGTTGTGGTGCGTGGGCTTCTCATTGCAGTGGCTTCTCGTTGCGGAGCACAGGCCCTAGGCGTGTAGGCTTCAGTAGTTGTGGCACATGGGCTCAGTAGTTGTGGTGCACGGGCTTAGTTGCTCCGCGGCATGTGGGATCTTCCCAGACCAGGGCTCGAACCCGTGTCCCCTGCATCGGCAGGCAGACTCTCAACCACTGCGCCACCAGGGAAGCCCCTGATTTACGTTTTAGAAAGATAATTCTGGTGTGTGGAGAAGGAGGCAAGATGAAAACGGAGAGAAAATGGTGGCTTGGGCCGGGCTGATGGTAACGGAGGTGGTATGAAGCAGAGGGACGCCGGGAGAATCCTCGGAATTTACTCTTAAGTTGGGTGGGTCGAGCAGGCAGGCCAAAGGAAAGAAGGAGCCGGGGTTTGAGAAACTGGGTGGACGAGTGTATCATTTTCTAAGATGAAGAAGAACAAGGGATGGGCAGACATCAGAGATTATAAGTCAGGTGGGAGTATTTGATGTAGACATTTGGATATAGGCATCTGGAGCTCAGAAGAGAGGTAAGAGGTAGTAGAAAAACAGTAAACCTCGTTTCCAGATCTAGTGTTTCCTTCGGTGTCAAAAAGAGGACTCTATGAAAAGGAGGCCCTTAAGATTTTGCCCTCTAAAATTCTGCATGCTTTAATATCACTATTTACTGAACAAACACATCTTCCACCCTCACTCTTCAAATCTAAACCAAACAAAATTAAATCCCATGAATATGTGTTTTTAAAAATGTAGTAAACTATTTTATTCCTACATCGAAGATTTGTTAGTCCATGTAGAGTTTACAGAAAACTAGATCGAATGCAGTGATTACTTACAATTTTGTCAGCCCAGGGATTCTATTCACCTAGGTTTATTTTTCTCTTTTCTCCTACCTTGCCAGCATTTATCCAAAGAACAGTTGCTCCAGATTCACCTTCAATCAAGGAACATCCTACAAGTTTACTGATGGATGGAACAAGTCCACAGTCCAAAAAGGAGGAATACGAAAGCAAAAACAGCAAAATGTAATCAGTTGCTTTACCTGAGTGTTTTATAAATAATAGCATACGTATCCTTGCCACAGTTTGGCCCAGATTATCTAGCAGACATACCTGTAGCTTCTGCTCCTCAGCGCTGCCAACCACTGACTGAAATAACAGTGCAGTTGGTCTTTGTGGATGATATAAGTTAAACCAATCCAAATGATATCAGCTCGTGAATGACATGAAACTAACTTACCGGCCACTTATACCAGCAGAGAAAGAGTAATATTTTTCACCTTGCCTTTTTCTTTTTCAGGTGTCGTCAGTCACATTTTTCCGACCAAAATTTGGATTTCTAATTGAGGTGTTTCAAAAACGACTGGCTAAAAAGGAGGAAAATGAGTACCCCTGGAGGCAGAAGTTGCCAGCACTTGAAATTCAGGGAGTGTTTATATACAATTGATTTTATTTTGATGCTTTCTCCCTCATAAATTATCATGTGTTTTAACATGTCATGGAGATATGCATATATAATGATAGGCAGTCCACTTTATAAATCCTCAGGATTGTTACATCCGTCATCTCAGCAGTCTGCTACTACGTGCAGTATCTTAAAATTTTTTTCCAATCACCCATTTTTTATAGCAATAAAGAATTTACAAATGATATTTGAATTGTAGAGCTCTAAAGGATTCATTCATAGCACAATTTATTTATTTGCCTTTTTGTGGCCAAATATCCCACTGTGATCACTGCAGTCATATCCTGGACCATCTTTGGTTTACTCTGACCAAAATTACAGCACCAAACTCCTGTGTCCATGACATTTACTTGCCAAGAGTTCTAGTATAATTTGGTACTATCTATCTGCTTTCAGCATCTTGGCCTTTCTCAACATCAAAGTGTTTTAAGAACCTATCCCCTTTACATGCTCATCTACCAGTGGAGAAAGATTTCTATTAAATGCTAAATAAGAGTAAACATCCAGGAACTAAATCCCACTGAGTCATAATGGAAAGATTCTGAACAGAGACAAGGACAATAAAGAGAGATCTTTGTACTGTGCCTTACATTTTGTGTTTGTTAACATCTACTCGTTTTTTAGATTTCTCATATTTCATGAAGACGCTTCTTTTTCTACTCAAGATATGTTTTCTTCCTGACTTACCACATTTGAATGTGCAGAAGAAATGGCATTCTCCATGAACTCGAACTCAGTGGTCCCTACGGAAGACAGAGATATTTTATTTCAAAATTTACCAGTACAATCTACATAACCTCTGATAGTACAGCCTTGCATTTTATCGTTTATTCATTCCAAAAACCTTTTACTGAGTTATTACTATAGGCCAGTCATGGTGTTAAGAAGGAAAAAAGAGACGTAAATACAGGTGTGCATGTCCCAAAGTTTGTTTGGCACTAGGAATTATGTGAGAAAGGAGTGATGTGTTCAGGCTGGCTGGAGAAATTCTGGAGTAGACACCACTAAGCAGGTTTGATTTGTTTGTATGTAACCTTAAGACTTGGAGCCATTGATGTGCTAATGAGCGCCAGAGGTTTTAGTGGGAGCGGTATCACTCTATAGTAATATCTGGGGTATTGAAAAATTATGTCAGTATTTTTTCCTTGATGTTTTGACCAGTACCATAATATTGATATTTTATCTCCTTGGATCTAAATGACTAACTGGGAAGGAAATAAGGGAGAAAATTAACAGGTTTTATTTAACTCCTACAGATAATGGTTAGATAGCTTTTCACTTAATGTGTTAGGAGGAACTTCATGTGGTCCATTCTTTTTAATAGAAACTGATCTAAAGCATTATTAGCACATCTGTGGTCATTAAAAAAAAAAAATTACATCAGGCCAGTTAGGCCTGAAAAGTGAAGGTAATTCAGAATGTGTACTTGGCAAATCCTTGAAAACATGTTAGCTGATGATTTTATAACAGGGATCTTATGAAAGACCTTTTTTAATCTAAAAAAAAATAAAGCATTATATCGTATTATTGAAGGCCGCATGCTATGGTTGCATGAATAAAGGTGTCTGACTTTAAGTATGGAACACACGAGAACTTCAAAGGCAAAGTTAGCTTTTTGTGAGGAACAACTTTGTCAAAATTCCTTGGCCCTCTGTTTATATGGAATTAAATCCAAGGATGTGCCTCCTCTGAGGATTTTTCCTATCTCTTGCAGTCACCAGAAGCTTGAGTTGGAAATTAAAAGGAATGTTAAAGAAACACTAATAGATTGATTTGTACATTTCAAAGCCAGCAACTGTTTTTCCTTTACTCACCCCTTTGGCAAGATAATGTGTGATACCAGCCGCATTGAGTGGTTGGTCAGCCATATTGCTTGTAGTACTAGGACATTGGAAGGGATAAACCTTATTCTTGACATGATCGTGGTCCAAGGCTTAATTTGAAGATTGACTTTTTTGGTTTAATAATTTTGATTCTTCTGGCCATCTTTCTCCCTAAACATACTAAACTTCCATTGAAGTTACTGAAGGCCGCAGAGGGGAGAAACACAGCTGGGAGAAATCTGGCTTGATGTTTTTCCCATTGGCTAAGGTCATTATTATTTCCTTGACTAATGTCTGATTTGAAGGCTGGAAACCAGTTGGTTATATAACATCTTATGCTGTTTCCCAGAATCACATTAACAAGAATTTTCCTTCTTGTTATAGTTTACATATTTTTACTAGCAAAGAGATAAAATCTATAGCTTAACATAATAGTACACATAAGGCATTTGGATTTAAAGGTTATGTGGATAAAAAATGCCTACCTACTTAGCTAAGAAAACAAGCCTATTTTTCTTCGTTCTCCTCCTTTCAACTGTGGTAAATGCATGAGGCTCAAGTCAGAGGTATGTAAAGCGTACTTAGAATCACAGTGTTTAGTACATTTTCTCTAATCTGTATTGAATCTTACAGTTAAAAAAAATAATTGTTTTATGTGGGACTAAATTCTTACATATAATTAGGTGGTATATTTACTTAGCAAACCCTTTTTTAGGAAAGGGTAAATATCTCAAATTGTTTTACTCAGTATTTGTACTATAAGCCCGGCTACACATCATATGGTGGCCAAAAATGTGAATTATCATTGAGGAAGTTATTCCTTTTCCAAGATTCTTATACCCCTCCTCAAACAAACTGTCCCAGTATTTTCTCTCAGTTTAAAACAACAGAAAATTTGTGATTTTCATGGCTTTCAAATGAGGAAGCTGTCCTCACAAAAGCGTCTGATTTTCTTGGGTCAAAACTCTAAACCATGAACCTTAAGCTGGAAAGTAAATTTGGGAAAGTTTGTATGTAAAGGCATTTCATGCTCTGAAGTATGCTATAAAAATAGTTACATCTTTCAACTTTAAGTTCTCAGATGTTTAGCAGTAAAAACGTATCAGCTTATCCCTATTTGAAAAAAGAAATTTAAACCATGAAAGATTCCGTCTAGTTTCATTTCCGTACAAACCACGACACATCTAGGTTAAGGCTAGGAGAAATGCTTACATCTAGAAGCAGACCTTTAGATTCCAAGCCCCCAAACACATTTCAGAGAAGTCTCCCTTGCTTTTGATAAATAACAAAGTAAACGAATCTGCTCTGCTCTGGTAAAACCAGCTGAACCTTTAAGTTTTAACCTCATCGGTCCCCATCTTAGCCTCTCCTGCTCTATCCTATGCCCACATCCTACCCAAATCCAAACCCAACCCAAGTCACTCTGAGTGTTTTACCAAGTCAGCCCTTACTGTTGACCTCTGGTGTCTGATACCTCAAAAATCTACAGTGAAGCGGCTGGCTGACTGGGGTTTGTAGCACCTTCATGTCTTTCAGAGCCAGCCAATTAAGAAAGGGATTTGAATGTCACGTGTCCTTGACTACTCTCATGGTTGAAAGCCCAGGAATACTTCTGTGGCTAGGTACCTTTTCTTCCATAACACAGCTTGACTCTGAAGTGGTCCAAAGCCATGAGACAGCTGTGGATGTGAACTTCCCACGTTGCTCTCTACAGGAGTATATTGGATTTCTAAACATAGCAGCATGTTAGATCCCTTTCAGGAGAATAGAATAGTTAAAGCAACATATAATCTGATGACCTCCACCTTTCAAAATGTAAAACCTTATGCTTTTGAGCATATAGGTGGGAATATGGAAAAAAAAATGCTGCTGTAGTCAAAATAGAGCCATACATTTATCACCTGTAATTCTAAAAATACCTTGCTATGTTTTAAGGCATTGACATTGCATACTTTCCATTCCCTGGAATGAATGCTCTGTTTTTCTCAAACTGGCAGACGCTGGACGTTCACGCTCAGACTGTCTTCTATCCTCTCTCCAAAAATCCTCACAACTTGACACCCTCTCGTTTGTTATTCTTTGGTAAAGCATTTTTGACCGGCATTATTCACATAAAAACAAAAATTACTATTTATCCTTAAATACAGGAGCTCTGTGTCATCTTAGCTGTATACTCGACTGGAAATAAAAGATCAGAATACTAGCTTGAAGCAGTATATTTTTAAACAACAGTAGTGGATATTAAACTACCAACCGTTCAGATGTTATAATTTAAGAGAAAATATCTCATTCTGAGGAAAAGTAGGATAATATTATATGTTCATTTGTCACTAATTGACAGTCTCCTTTAAATCCTGACTTAATATTTTCTTAACATCATACCTTTCTTTTTTAAGTGTTACGAATCCTCCAGAGTCAGTCCCCAGCAAGGGTCCTTCCGCCCAGTGTTGATCAAGCCAATAGAACAAGACCAAGTTTGGTTCAGAAGCAAAGACAAGCTTCATTCTGTGATCAGAGAATGGAGAGGCGAGAGCTCTAGAGCACGTGATCTCCCGATTGGCCGTGGGCCAGCCTGCTTTATAGGGATCTTGGCAGAGGCGAGGGAGGTGGAGTTGTTGCAAGGCAGGTGCAGCTGCGCTGCTCTGTCCCGTGTGCAGAGTCTCTGCACACGGCCCGCATCCGCCATCTTGAATCGCAGTGTCGTGAGCAGCCTTTTTGCGCATAGGACGCCGAGCTGAGGTGTCCGGGCAGGCATTTCTCACGGGGAGCTCTGGTCTGAAACGCTGGATTGGAGGCCTCTGCGAGCGGCACCCTACGGGCAAGTGGAACTAGACTAACAACCAAGGGGAAAAAAGGTTAGACTTTATTTTATTACCCGGATTCTATTTTTATTTCCTGGGAATTGTTTATGGGCTTTTCCTGTGACAACAGGACACGTCTAATGTTTTAAGTATCAGGTTTTCCGTCAAATTAGTTTCCTTTTGTTTTTCCTTACAAATGTTTCAATTTAGAGTCAGGTGGATTTCTGAATCATTTGAAGCCACGGAGAATTCAACTGGCTTTTAAAAGAAAAAAACGTGGGGCTTCCCTGGTGGCGCAGTGGCTGAGAGTCCGCCTGCCGATGCAAGGGACACGGGTTCGTGCCACGGAGCGGCTGGGCCCGTGAGCCATGGCCGCTGGGCCTGCGCGTCCGGAGCCTGTGCTCCGCAATGGGAGAGGCCGCAGCGGTGAGAGGTGCGTGTACCACCAAAAAAAAAAAAAAGGAAACGTGGCCAGTAGTGTGAAAATTTGTACTTCAGGATAGTGCTTTTTTTTTTTTTTTTTTTTTACTGTAAAAATCAGTTTTATTCACAGTGTCCCATAAAAAGTTATCAAACTTTAAAGAAAGGCTAAATCCACGTTATATTCTTTGACACCTGAGGCAGCCTCTCTTTGTTCTTGACATGCTGTATTTCAATTGGAAATATTTTTCCCTCCCACTGTCTCTCATTTCTTTCCTGGGGATCCATAGTCATTTCCTCAAGGATCTTTGGAAGGAGCTTTATGTCCTTGACTTGGGCAAGCCTGTGGACTGGAGTCATGCTCGCTTGTCCTGTGCCTGCCTTTCAAGACATCGCGATAATGGCATCATAAAGAGCTAGTGAGCGATGAACACATGAAACACTTACGTTTTTTTCTAATGATGTGGGCTGATCTGTTAACCAGGTATGAAAGGCTTCTCTTGGTAAAACAAGATGGTTTCTCTTCGTCCTTGTGTGATGATGCACAGCTATTTTTTAAAGCAGTATTTATATGTATTTCATATATCAGAACCTATTTCTACCACTTTTTTTGTTTTTTTACCTTAAAGCCAAAATAGCAATTCCCTAAATGTGTGTCATGTTGCACATAGGATTTAAAATCTAAATGTCTAGTATATCCCCTTTACAAGACATTTTTTTCCTTTTCAACTCTTGAAGCCAGCTATTATCAGGTCATACTGCATACCTCTCATTCAGTGTTATCCCTAGCTTAGTGGTAATGCTAGTTTAGGTTTTGTTTGTCCATTATTGCTGAGCACTTGATGGAATAAGGGAATGAAGAATGGCAGGAGTTCTGTAAAATGATATGAACACGGAAGCTGTGTCGTCATCAACAACATACTTTTTTTTTTTTTGCGGTATGCGGGCCTCTCACTGTTGTGGCCTCTCCCGTTGTGGAGCACAGGCTCCGGACGCACAGGCTCAGCGGCCATGGCTCACGGGCTTAGTTGCTCCGCGGCATGTGGGATCTTCCCGGACCGGGGCACGAACCCGTGTCTCCTGCATTGGCAGGCGGATTCTCAACCACTGCGCCACCAGGGAAGCCCAACAACATACATTTTAAACCGTTTACTTGAAAGAAAACACGGTGGTCGCGCTCCATTCTTTATCTGATGCAGGGTCCTGGAAAGCAGCATTGTGAGAAGTCCTGTTGAATTTGATGTGCTCTATGAAGTCCTATTTCTGATGAAAGTTACACTATTCGTTAATGTTCTTTATGGACTGCTTGCTGGCAGTTTGGATCAGGATGCAAAGTGGCCTTATTTCAGATATTTTTCGGTCTCAGTGCCCTGTGCTTGTCTGTCATTTTGGATTTTCATTTTATTTATGCTGTCAGTAAGCCCACCATGAGTGAAGATATAGGTGTGATTTATGGCTTGGCATCACCCCGAACCTCGAGCTGTCACTTACCAGAAGTCAAGCAGCCATGGCAGCAAAGCTATCTAACATGGTGGCTTTGGGGAAGTCAGGCAGTCAAAAGAAGTTTGGAGAAGCCTAGAGACTCTTGCCTCTTTTTCTTCTTTTCCCTCGGAGCTGAATAAAATAGAAGCCTCAGTTCTAAGGAGGAACTTCCTGCCCAGTGTCACTGGCAGAGCAGCTTCCTCCCAACAGCTGCAAGCTTGAGAGACCTCATGCTGCTGGCCAAGGTTCATTCTGTGCTTTGACTGAGACCACAGCCAGTAAAGCCAGTGTGTACCGTGGAAAGAGTTTCCTACTTTTTCCATTGGAGAAGGCTTTTGTGAGGTTAGTTTGCCTGTTCCAAATTAACGGTAGTGGTCATTACTCATTTTTTTTTAATTTTAACTGCATGTAAACCTTCTGATTAGATTCCATTGAGGGCAAATCATAGTTTTCTGTGAGGAAGATACATATCCTTTTATTCAGTATTCCTTAAAGCGCTGGTTTTCAAAGTGTGATCCCCAAACCTGCAGCACCAGCGCCCCAACAGCTCCTGAGAGCTCGTTAGAACTACAGATTCTCCGACCGTCTCCAGACCTAGGAATTCAGAAACCCTGGGGATGGGGCCAGCAATCTGTGCTCTGACAAGTCTTCTAGGTGATTCTGATGAATGCTGAAGTTCAAGGGCCATGCCTTAAAGGTTCATTTGATTATAGCCTTCTCTGAGTTTTAGTCTCTATCCCAAAACCAAAAAAAAAAAAAAAAAAAATTTGTTTCCAGGTGTTGTGCAAGGGTTATTTGGTTTCTAATAATATATATTCTCCCAGGTATCCAAACTGTGACTCCAGGCCTGCGGGTCCCTAGGTTAAGGACATAAAGCAGCTTCCAAAGATGCTTGATTTACTACTAGAGGTCACTTCTCCACCTGCTTCTCCTAGCGGGCTTCTATTAACCAGAACCCTTCAACCATTCACCAGGATTGTCATGAAGGCATCCGGTTAAATCAGGACCTACAGGTGTAGCTCTTTTCTCTGGTTTGAAGCGCAAGCTAGTATTTGATTATCAAAAGGGTGTGAACTTCGTCAGGGCTGAATTTTTATCCTGTTTCCTTCCCTCCGAGGAATTTGGGGGCAGTCCGATTTGGGGCATTGGTTCTGCATTATCATTTCACATGGGGTTTCAGCTATTCGTGTCTATGCCAGTGGCTCACGGTCATCCACTGTGTTTTAGAGTCACATTTCCAGCCTCTGACATTGTTCCCTTAAGAAAGATTTTGATTTAATGACTGTTGAACATTTAAGTCTCTTCCAACTGTTCCTCCCTGTCTGCAACTGAGATCAGGGATTTATTATGTCATTCCATCTCATTGTCCTCTGATAATTAATGGCCATATATAATTTGTCTTGGCCTTTTACCTTACATCTTGTGCCGTCCATTATGTATCACTGATAATTTGAACTGTTTGAAATTAAGTTGCTTCCTCTTCCCCTTATTTACTTAGGAATGGACTAAATCAAAAGCTATTCAGAATTTTCCAGTTCTAATGTATCTTAACTAAATCTTTTCAGGAACTTCTTTCAGTTTCTGAACACTTGATTTAAATATTATACTATGCCATACATCAAAGAAAGTGTGTTTTTTGGAAGAGTGCTTGTTTCGTGAGCAACTACACTGTGACAGGCCCCTTCAGAGTCTTTGCTAAGGAGCCCCCCACCCCCAGCTAGCCAACTGCAGCAATAAAAGTACTGAAATGTACAGGTCTTGCATAAATAACAAAACCAAGTAAGTTGAGCAAATAGCATAACCCCTCAACTGTGTTTAAAATGTCTTCGGTTATTTTATGGTTTGAAATTTGTACCAAGT
Organism: Kogia breviceps; assembly: GCF_026419965.1. Lineage (NCBI taxonomy): Eukaryota > Metazoa > Chordata > Mammalia > Artiodactyla > Physeteridae > Kogia > Kogia breviceps. Next base: position 22,566,509 of record NC_081312.1, read on the forward strand.
GGTTATATAGATAATTTTTCATAAAAACAGACTGAATATACAGATGCATTTTATTATACCTGCTGCTATATGCCTTGGAAAGTCTTCCCACTGTTGAATGGGGACTGTGCCAACCACATACTTAGGTTCATAAGTTACTCAGGACTAGTGGTCTTCCACCCAAGAAAGCATCATTTCCATTAATTCAATCATCTATCCATTTCTACACCATTATTAATTAGTGTGACTCTATTATGTCTTGTTTAATTGGCTAAAAAAGAGTCTTCTGTATGTATTACCAGTCTTAACCTTGTAATTGTAAACAATTTAAGTATAATTTCTTCGCTTAGTGCACTGATAAAGTTGATTAGCTGGACATGTATTTTTAAATATGCTCATACTTCTTAATTCCTGCTTACCAATTAGAATAGTTATACACAGTTTGAAATTGATACAACTAGACTTGCATGTGCTAACCTTTCATGCCCATTTTGCTGATTATTGCTCTTAGAAAAGAGAATGAAACTGAACTTTTGAAAAGTAAGCAAAAAGTTATATATATTCAGGTAGTATCCAATAATACAGGAAGACAGCCCAAACCCTTACATTACCCTTGATAACCTTTTGAGTGTAAACACTAAAGGTGAAGGATCAGTTTGGACACAGCCATACAACCCCAAAATGATCCTTCTAGTTTTAATATTTTGCTTCTGGGTAACATTTACTTTCCAGAAACAAGGATATTGTGTATATGTGAAAATGTATTATTTGTTGGGCACTACATGAAGCTTTCATTCAAATTGTTAGAATTGTTAACGGAAGATGGGCTGAGCTTCTCATAGACAGATCTCATGTGAGAACAATCCATTTCTGGACCACAGAGATCCAGATGTCCAACTGAACAGCTGCCATCCTCTGCAGTAACCTCGAGATCACTGCTTTTGAGTTGTGACCATGTGTTATGCATTTCTTATCCTGACGCCCATGATTGAGGTCAGATGTTCTCTACCCTTAATTTTGTCCTTTGGGACTCTTTCTATTTCTCAGTGGGATGTACGGTCACAGACACTGGTACCACAGAGCAGCTAAAGAAAAAACTTTCCCATGTGATGTTCATGCAAGTAGATGTTCAGGCTAAATTTTCATTACCCTTAAATATTTAGTGCTTATTGCTCTTCTCAGAGAATAATTATAAGTGAACTGGAAACAAAGTAGGCATCTAAAGAAGAAAAACTTAAAATCTTCTGGTGTCTTGTAACTCGGGTGTTACATGTTGAAAGCATGGATGTGTAAGGAATCTTCTTTGTCCTTCCACATGTGCAGATAACACATTTGAAACCTACAAACTTTCCTAATATGATATATGTTCATCAAAGTGACAAACACCAGATTGAGATCCATATTTATTTTGGTACTGGTCTCAACACCATAACTTTATACAAATGTTTGATCAATTTTACAAAAGTAATACTGTTACCAACAGAATTACCTACCTTTTGCTGGTAGCATCATGGGAGCTAATTCCCAAGTTACCCATAACTTGTGTGAAGAGACATTTATTAATATTTGAAATCCAGGTAGGACTTGGGAAGGTCAGACCAAAGTAAATCATCACCAGTTTAATATTTGTAGTGCATTTTTGTAATTATGAGCCAAAGGTCTGGCGTATAGAAAAATGTGTGTAATAGGAACCAAGACTTAGGTTTTTATTATAGTTTTGATATCATCATAGATTGAAAGGTTTTTATTATAGTTTTGATATCATCATAGATTGAACATCTTCTTAACTCTTTCAATCATTATTGTATTGAGAATCAGAATCTTTGAAAGCTATGTAGAAAATTGCTGAATGCAATCAATGGTACCTAGAAAGCATCTTTAATTGATGACTTATGTATATATGCTCTAAATATAATTACTATATTTCTAAATTACAAGATGCTTCACTAGACAGTAAGCTCTTTAAATAAAGGCATCGTGTTTTATCTAGCACAGTGGATGGCATATTTTCAGTCTTCCGAATGCATTTGATAACTGAACTAACCACACCTACGCTGTCAACCATCCTTCCCTGCTACAGTGAGCAAATGGTGTTTATTAACTGATCTTGATAGCCAGATTTGCAGAGTCTTTCAGCACTTTACAGACCAGTTGCCTGATTGTATTCATGAGAATTCAAATCATAGTGTTCTTAGAATTTCCACTTAACGGTTTAAATTATGCCTTCAGTGCTATGATGGCAGGAAAACCACACCAATCAGATAACACCCTTACATCACCAATATTAATTTACTGAGCATGAAATGTGCTGAATGTTCCATAATGGATATCCATTAAGTATCTGTGTTATCATTGCATGCACCATCTCTCGTGTTTCTATAAGTGTATAACTGAGGCCTGAGTATGTGTTGCCATGATATTTGTGGATTTTTGTAGAGATTCCTATCATCATCACATAGTTTGCCAGAACGTTTCCACTGGATGGATAATGTAGAACAGAATCCTTGAGATTGTAACGTCAGTCCCTTAAATCCCAAGTTAATTTTGCTGGTACTTTAGGGAAAGTGGAGAGACCCATGTGATGAATTAAGATCAATTGCTCCATGATTGTTGACTTTTCAGTATCATCTGCAGGAAGATGCTTCACCCTTTTCACGATAAGGCAGGTAAACCTTTGCTAGGCCTTATAGGCCTGCCCATATCCAGCAAATTTGTGGCTAATTGTGGTTTCGTTGCTTATTCAGCCCACCAGAATTCCTTTATTTCAGGATGTTTGGCTTTAGAAACTCACTTAGTTCATATGACAACTGCTTGTCAGTTAACAATTTATTTGCTGACCTGGCTAAGTGTCTGCCATAAAAATCACTTAGAATTGTGTACTTCCATCCTTCTTTGTCTTTACCTTTAGTACTTCCTTTCTCTCCACATTGCTGTTGCAATCCAAAACCCTTTCTACCAAAGTAATGTTTTGCATATTTTGAAGTTTAGGTCAAAAAGTTTGAGCTTCCCAAGGTCTGGCATTTTTAGCTTTCTTCTTATGTTTGTAATAATGCACTATTGCTGAAACAATGGATAATGTGCTTTTCATCTGTCTTTTATAACCTGCATTAACAAAGCTTGGCCCTATGATAGAACTGTGTACTATGACATAATTAGATAGTGCATTTTTTTCAGTATGGCTACCATCACATAGCCTGATAGTTGCCAGCCTAAGAGACAGTACATGCACGTGTAAAACTTTGGACTGTACATTACTGATGATATTATAACTAAGAAAGTGCATATCATGCTGCATGGTTCAGGGCAACACAAGCATTGGAATAGTCAAGAGCTGTGTCCTTCCTTCACCTCTGTAGGAGGATATAAATAGTAGCTGACATAACCTCAGTGACTTTTGTCCTGAAGTCAATATAATATACTGAACATAGGAGAAGGTACCGCCAATTAATCAATGACTACCAAAAGCCCAGCACTGTAATGAGTGCTGTGAAATATGCAAGAAAAGTAGAACTCCTGCTGTTATAGCTGTTTGACGTTCAGTAAACATTTGGTGAATGAATGCAGTACAGCAACAACAACAAAAAGTTAAAGATCTTTTTAATTCCTCTCTGTATAAAGAAGAGCTATACTTTCCCTTAAAGGGCTCTTCTACCTAGACAATATTTAATTTTTGTTCTTGTTAGATAAAATACAACAATCCCAGAATTTTAGTCAGTTTGTAAAAAGAAGATTCTAGATCATAGAAGCTTATTTTCACTAGAGAATATTCTTATTATTTATTATATCTTCCCAAAGAATTTTAAGAATCACTCTAATATTCTTTTTAGGTTTAAATGCTAAAGTAGGAGTTGGGGTATTTAAAATGAACTAGAATTTACATGCATCCAAATGGATGGATTTAAAACCATGGTGTCCCAGTTGGCTATCCTGCATGCTGCAAGGGGAGGAATGTTGGGTCCAGTAGAATCCTGGCTACTTCAGCCACTAATCACCTGTATGACATTGAGCCTGCCATTTCACCTCTTGTGTCTGTTAGGTGTTAACGGAGGAGGTTGGACTAAATGGTCTTCTGGGTCGCTTTCTATCTCTGATGGTCTGTGAGTCTGCTGTTGAAATACACAATGGCATTCTTTCTTCACTGGATTAAAACTGAACAGTGTGTAGTCTGAATCTCGACCTTGAAGATAATTCTGACAGATACCAAACCATATCTGGATTATAAACAAACCTTGTCAATGATCTCTTCAATAATGACATTTTCATAAAATCATTTTACTTGCACAGTCTACCTTCCTCCTTTTTCCATGTTATGTTTGGTTTTAAAATGGTGTAGGATTAGAATCCTACCTCTACCCCTGACTTACTAGCTGGGGTAAGTGTGATTTGGGGTAGTTAACATTTCTGAGCTCATTTATCTCATCTGCACAGGGAAACTAATTGTGTCTCCTTCAGAAGAACTGTTTGGAGACTTACATGTAATGGCACATGAAAAATGCCAGGCTCAGAACATGGCACACATTGGTTCTCCATAAAAGTTTCTAACTTTTCTTTAACATCTAGGCCCGATGCCCTTAATCTGTAAAATTCTCCAGTGAGCTCAGATTCTTGTTTCCTTTTACTAAGCAGCAACAGATCACTCAAACTATACAACAATCAGAGGTGAAACTATTTGGAATCTAGAATTAGCATATTTATTCTGTTAGAGTGTATAAATTCATCAGATATTTCTTGAGTGCCAACTCTATGCTGAAATACTTTCCATAGTTTTAACTCATTTACTCCTAACAAAAGCCTATGAGGTTGGTACCTCACAGGTACCAACCTCATTTTCATTCAGAAATATATCTCACATGAGGAAATTGAGGCACAGAGAGGTTGAATAACTTATTCAAGATCATACATTCATAAGTATGGAGCCCACATTTGAATGCATGTATTTTGTCACTCGGCCACATTTCCAAACAGCCATTTTAATGATTTTTATTTTAAAATGCAAAATTCAGATGTTTAAAATACAGGAGAATTAATGGCATTAAAGGAGTTTCTTTTTTTCCAGCAAGTCTTTTAAATAGCATTTCTAGGAAAAAAAAAAAAAAAAAAGAGAGGCAACAACCGTTAACTCCAATGACCTTGCTTAAATCTTACTAAGCCTTGGTAATACATTAGGTTTTTATACATCCTTCCTGCAGTCCAGGAGAGGGGAGAAAGAGCAGTCAGGTGGGGTTAGAGCCTAGGGGACTGAGCAGACTCCATTTTCTGTCTCTACACTCTAGCCACTGCCAACCAATTTTTTTAAACTTAAATCCTTGTTTGCCCTAATAAATACAAAATGTACTCTGCCTAAAGAAGAGCCTCTGCTAATAAAAGTGGCTTCTGGTTCAGTAGGAAAGAAAAAAGAAAAACAGAGTGGGTGTCAGAAGAAGCTGAGGGGAAGTGTGAAGAGAGGCCAGGGGGAATGGCGAGCTTTTCTCCTGCCTGTCCTAGTAATGTGTGAGTGGAAGTCGGGAGTGAATTTCATGAGAAAATATGGAATTTTGCCACCAAATTCTTTCCTCCAGAGCTAATATTCTCATGGGATATTAATATTAATGCAAGGAAGAAGGCCCTGGTTGAAGAAAATCATTTTCCTTTTTCAGGGGCAGAGTGAAGTTTGAGTGTCAGAAAGTGGTAGTAGAATACTAAGCATTTTATCATGAGCAAACAGGAGAACAGACTACAACCTGTAGGAGGCTCTTTGGAAAGTTGAAAAAAGGAACCTAGTAATACCAGCCTAGTCAAGAACCCTTTTCCCTACCTAAAGCCCTCTAAGCTTTCCAGGGTGTGTGGGCCTTTTGATCCTGATCATTATTCTGGACTAAGGTCATCAGAATAGAAATCTGGTAAATGTGGATGTTGTGACTGCATCATGCTTTAGATACATAGATAACACATTAAGTGGGAAGGGCATTTATATTTTCTGAAGTTCATCATTTCATTATTATGAATTAATCTTTTTATGATTTCTCTGAATCATTCTTTTGGAGCATTCTGAAAGAGCTAAAAAAAAAAAAAAAAAAGCTTTTTTTTCAAGCAACTGACTTAATGGATAGCTGAATGTCCAGTTTCAAAAGCTGTTACTTATAAAAGGCCAAAAAATGTTAATATGGCCTTATAACTGTAACATAATTTTTCCAAGGTGGGAAAGGCAATAAATTACAAAATACCACACTAATGAAATATATGGTTTGTAATAAGAGCAGCTGTTATTTCACTAAGGTATATAATGTTTTAAGTCTTGGTTTTCTGTTTTGGAAGTATGTTAATTAGTTCAGTTGTTCTACTTAATTTATTACCATTCTCTGTGTGTTTGTGATTCTTAATTGTATGATGTGGTTTATATTCACTGCTTTTATGTGATGGGAATGCCACAATGTGCCTTTGATATTTTTATGCTTAAAAAATAAAAAAGTGAAATCACGAGGACTGCTCACAAACAGTTGTATATCCTTGACTAGATTCTTTAGCCATGTGTGTGCATAATGGTTTGCATGTGGGCAATTATCTGATCACTTACCGTGGGATAGTTTCCTGAACTGAGCTTCAATTTCAGTTATACTGGATGCAAATGAGCAATACTAAAAGTATAAATAGGCCCCAAAATGAAAACTTTCCTTTTGAAAATGCTAAGCCAGGAACATATATCAATTAAAAAATAAGCTTCCATTATATGAGACTTGCCACATATTGGGAAATAAATACCAGAAAGAACGTACCTTCAGGTGTATTTTAGGACAACCCTGTAACTCTTCTGATAATAAAGTAAATCTTCAGATGCTTTGAATATTAGAAACTTGAGGGGTTGCCATTAATTGCATTTTTGGGTTAAATTAGGATGAATGAGAAATGCTTTCCGACCTCAACTCTTCTAGTTGGAAAACTTTCTGAAATATATGAGTAGATTTTCTTAACCAGCAAGACAGTGAATTTTGTCAATGTATTTTTTTATGATTTAGACCTAGCATGCCACAGGGACATAATTCTAATATCAGTCATCATTGTACAATACAATAAATAGGTAGAAATGAAGGAGATGAGACCATCTGTATTGCTGGACTCAAAGTAGCAGATAGTCAGTCACCACAGGACTCTTACAGACCAGCCCTGTGCAAATTGCTGAAGGGGGATAAAAATATAATTCTTTGCTTTAGGGGGTGTTTTATACATTTGGGGATGTTTAGCAGTAGGCAGTTCTGGCCTCTTTTTAGAGGGGCAGAAATAATAACAGACATACTTCCTGTGAGTGTAATAGGAATTCAGAAAATGGAAAAATAACCCAGGTCAAGGGAGATGTTGTAGAGGAAGTGGGTTGTTATTAGCAAGATCTTGAAGGATATATAGTGTTGGCATGTCAGGTTAAAGAACTTGATGACTAAGGGGTTACTGTTTTTTAAGCAAAAGGAGGTCATCGGTGACCTCGATGAGAAAAAATTCAGTAAGCTACATTACAACTATTGGATGAATCATAAGAAGTTTTAAAGACAAATTCCTCTTCTGACCCAGGCCTGGGCATAGGCTTAATACCTACCATACTGATAGAAGTGGACTTTAGGGGCTATGTGAACTTCTCCCCAGTATGATTCACACATGACCTGTACCATTCAGTGAGTTATTTCTCCTCCACTTTTTTCCTGATTCTTCTTTCTTTTCCTCCTCCTCCTCTTATCTCTTGCTTGCTTCTTAATTTCTTAATCTTTCTTTTTCTTTTTCTTCCACCTCCTTTTTCCCTTAGGTTAGGCTAATAGAGGTCTGTGAAAAGAGAATCCACAGTCATGATGAGTATATTCATTTCCTGTTGTTGCTGAAACAAATTACCACAAACCAGTGGCTTAAAACAACATAAATGTATTGTCTCACAGTTCTTGAAGCCGGAAGTCCAAAATCCTTTTCACTGGACGGCAATCAAGGGCTGCACTTGCTTCAGAGGCTCAAAGGGAGAATCCATTCCTTGACCCTTCCAAGTTCTGGAGGCTGCCAGCATTCCTTGGCTTGTGGCTACATCCCTCCAATCTCTGCCTCATGGTCACATGACCTTCTCCTCTTCCCAGTATATCAGATCTTTCTCTGCCTTTCTCTTATAAGAAATCTCATCTATGAAAACGCTAGTTTGAAAAGGTACATGCACCTCAATGTTCATAACAGCATTATTTACAATAGCCAAGATATGGAACCAGCATAAGTATCCATCAACAGATTAATGGATAAAGAAGATGTGTGATAGATATATAATGGAATATTATTCAGCCATAAAAAAGAACGAAATTCTGCCATTTGCAACAACGTGGATAGACCTAGGGAGTATTAGGCTTAGTGAAATAAGGCAGAAAAAGAAAAAGACAAATACTCTGTTATCACTTATATATGGAATCTAAAAAGTAAAACAAAACAGAAGAGAAACAGACTCACGGATACAGAGAACAAACTAGTGGTTACCAGTGGGGAGAGGGAGGAGGGGAGGGGCAAGATGGGGTATGGGATTAAGAGATACAAACTACCATGTATAAAATGGATAAGCAACAAGGATATATTGTACAGCACAGGGAAATATAGCTATTTTTAATAATAACTTTACATGCAGCATAATCTATAAAAATAGTGAACCACTATGTTGTACACCTAACCCTAATATAATATTGTAAATCACTATACTTCAGGGAAATAAAATGACACTCATGATTATATTTAAGGCCTATTCAGATAATCCAAGATAAACTTCTCACCTCAAGATCCTGCAAAGGATCACATCTGCAAAGACCCTTTTTCCAAATAAGGTAATATTTACAGGTTCCAGGGATTAGGACCTGATATATTTGGGCACCATTATTCAACCCACTGTAATCAGGCTATTACAAGGAGTCCTCCCTTGACATATGGCAGGCAACATTAAGTCCATCCTAAACACACATGAGCCTCTCTGGTGGATTTCACTTGCAAGCGTGAGAAAGGAGTCATACCTCTTCATGTGTCTTGTGTTCGCTGGAACAGTGCTCTGTGTTTGAGCAATACCTCCCTGCTAATGACTGAAGAAGGAAAAGAGACCTCACTGTAACTTTCCAGTTACCTGAGTACCAACCATTAAGTCCCAAATAATGAAGTTCAGGACCAAGGGTGTGTTCGTCATGGAGAGCTCCCTATTTTCTTCCTCAGATTTGGAAGCCTATTTTTTGTTTTTGGTAAGGAAAAGCCATCCCCTGGGCTTACTGGTTTCTGGTTCAAGTTGCCAACATACTCTCTTCAACTCAGGCTGGAGGAGTAGTAGAGAAACACGCAGAGAGGATTGATAAGGAATTCTCCCAGCTAGAGATCCTGCTAAATTCACCTGAGACATTGAGACTGTGAGAAAAGAGATGCTTTGAGTCCTTCACATTTAGCTTTCTTTAATTCCATCACCCACAAAGTATCTGGGCGAGGATGAGGAGGGTGAAAATATAAATAAGGAGCATGAAAATTCGTGCCCACTTTCTTTCCTACCCGGTATCCATTATTGGCAGACCATTTTCACTTGCAAGGTCCTACAGCAGAGGGAATCCAGATAAATTTGCCAACATTAATTTTTATGGTGTGGTCTCTAAAGCCCTTATGCATCCTTGTTCATTCACTCTCAGAATTCTTATTCAGTGAATTTTAGAATAGTGATTCTAATGAGGAATATTACTCTTTTAAAAGAGCATTTTAAAATAACTCTTTTAAGACCTGCTGTTACAGTCCCATACAGTCAATAATTATTTTTACTTTTTCCAGTGTTAGCTTACTGGATATTAAATGGGTTGTAGTTTCTGTAGGGATATTTTTGGTTTTCCAGCAATCTTTGCTTAGTGACCTCTTATGCCCCACGGGGAAATATCTCAGGATCTCTGTTGACCAGGGATGATTTTTCTCAGCTCAGTATTTCTCAACCTTGGCACTATTGATATTTTAGACTGGATAATTCTTTGTCATGGGGGTTGTCTTGTGTATATTAGAATGTTTAGCAGAATCCTGGCCTCTGCCCTCTAGATGCCATTTCCTTGCTGAGTTGTAACAACCAAAAATCTTCAACATTACCAAATGTTCCCTGGGGCTCAGAATCACCCGGTTGAGAATTAGTGTTCTAACTCTATTATTTGCTTGGTTAATAATTATAGCTAGCATTTATGGAGCACTTACTAAATGCCAGTCACTGTAATAAGCACTTCACTTGCATTAATAAATTCATACCTTACAAAATCTCACAAGGTAAGTTCCACATTAACTCTATTTTACAGATAAGGAAACCGAGGCACAGAAGTGTTGAGCAACTGTGCTAAGATTACACAACGTTTAAAGAGTAGAGCCAGGATATTAACCAGAAGTTTAGGATTTAGAATTCATGCTTAGGCATGATGGTACACCTGTGGTCCAGTGCTCATGAGAATATGTTGTTACAGATTTAAAAGCCTCTTCCTTTGCATCTATTTAAAGTTTGTAAATAAACTATAACAATGGATGAAAGGACTAGGAAGGACCATTTATTAAAATCATGCTATGAGTGGGGCATGCATCTTGAGACTTTCACATAAGTTATTTAATCTTCACTGTAGCCGATGGAGTAGATATTATCATATTTTTTCTATGAGAGAACTTGGCACCAAAGAAGTAAGTAATTTTACCCAAGCTAGTATAACTGGCAGAAACTGAATTTGACCCAGTGCCTTCTGACTTCTAAGTCCATGTTCATTCTATTTTACTCTGATACTTTCCTTGGGTTTCAAAAAGATGGAGGGAGGGGCATTTTTAGGTTTTCCATATATATTTTCTGGTCCAACCTCTCTTCCTGTACAAATTCCACATTACGTGGAGCTGATACTTGGAGATTTTGAGCTCTCACTTATCCTTCCCCAAAGCCTTCTGACAGAGTGTAATAAAAATCTGCAGGCACAGGTGAGTGGACACGAGCATCCATAGACCTGGTGTGAGTCCTGGCTCTCCCACTTCACTGCTGCCTGACCCTGGGCAAATCCTGACCCTGGGCAAATCCTGTAACAACTGGGAGCTTCAGCATCCTTATTCGTAAACATGGGGCTAATAATAATGCCAACTCTGCAGGGTAAAGATTAGAAATAAGGTATCAAAACACTACTTTAGTTGGTACAATTTTGCTCCTTAAAATTACAAGTTATCTATTTTGCCACTTTTCTTTTTTTCTCCCTTTCAGAGCACTTGCAGTGTTTCCACCCCAGTTCCCCACTACCCCCATCAAGGGTATCTGGAGACCTCCTATTTAGAAATTCACTAAGACTCATTCTTGATTAAAATGAAGGTATCTTGGGAGTAGACAGAACATTTGAAGTCTTTGTTAGCTAAACATACTTCTGAAGACTAGTGTGGGTACCTGGAATGGGGAGATGAAGACAAGGAGAAAGCGACTTCACAAATTTTTTTCAGAGAGACCGTATGAAAAAGATTATTATGAAAGATAGCATACCCTGACCTGTATCCACAGAGAGCAATGTTAAGAGCTTAATGAAAATTTTCATTTTTTATTGAAAACTTTATTTTTATTGAGGTATAATATATAACACTATTCATTTCAAGTGTACAACATAATGATTCCATATTTGTATATATTGAGAAATGATCACTACAGTAAGTCTACCTCTCACCACATCTGTTTCCATCTAACCTTGCAAGGTGACCAGTTATTCCCCATATATAATTATAAAAATTGTTTTCCTCGTGATAAGGACGTTTAAGATCTACTCTCTTAGCAACTTGCAAATATACAATATAGGATTGTTAACTATAGTCACCATGCTATACATTACATCCCTATGACTTTTTTTCTGGAATTTTTCTTAGCAACATTCTTCTAAATAATCCTAAGTATATATCTCAGTGATGCCTCTTCTTTTTTAAAAAATGTTCAACTTTTTATACAATTTTTAAAGGTTACACCCCATGTACAATTATTACAAAATATTGACTATATTCCCCGTGTTGTACAATGCATCCTTGTAGCCTATCTTACACCCAATAGTTTGGTTTTATAATAGTTTTATAACTTATTTTATAACTGGAAATTTATACCTTTCTACCCCCTTTTAAAAAATTTATTTTATCAAAGCCTAAATTGTGGGTTAGATAGGTGGGACTTAATGTAGAACTTATATTTTTAACTATAGATGTATGAGAACACGCATGCATACACACACACACACACACACACACTTCCCTTGCTACCCTAAAATAGAGCATTCTTATGAAACCTTTAATAAACCGAAATGGCATAAAGCAAAGAAACAGTAACATACCTTTTTTCATAAAAGCGAAAATCCTATTTGGATTTCTTCTGGTTAGGGAAAACAGGTACTAATGTAGGTCTTTTGTAAAAGCAGAGTTGCATAAAGCAAACTTTCCAAAAGCAGGTGGTATTTGTATATGTACAATTGGGGTGGAGGATGGAAGAAAGTACAAGAAATATTGAGGAATGTAATTCTCTAGGAAAATATTGTGAATTTCGCAGCTCAAGTATGTGGGGAGATATTAGCAAACTTCTTGTTACTTCTAAGTTGAGGAAAAAAAAGAAATTCCTACAGTTCATTGGAATAGTAACACATGTACTCAACTCGATGGATTGAGACCTTGCAAGGTGACCAGTTACTCAAGGGAGATGTCATTCCATTATTTTAAAAAAAGGTGTTCGTATCTAGTTGCCTTGCTGAGAATGTCGGTCACAGTCTAAAGAGATTCCAAAGGTAATGTGATAATATGACAGGTCTACTCAAGGGCAACCAGTGGAAATGTTCTGAATCAAAAATAACATTTGAGAATTCTGAGAGGACATTCAGTACCTCTCCATGTAGAGGAATTGGGGGGGAGGGATGCGTTAGTTTGTTTCAAGATTTCAAGAGATTAAATTTAGTATGTTATAATTTATTGTTGGAAATGTTAAATCTCATTACTAATTGAATTTCACTGAAATAAAGACTTGAGGGAAAGCTGATATTTATCTATATGGCAGAAATCTGTTAAATTCAATTATACATGATTTTTTAAAATGTTTTCACAGTCACCGTGTAGACCAAAGCTGTAAAATTCAATTACATGTAGGTGATCATGCTGTCACATTCTGGTTATCAGAAATGGTCATAATGAAATTCAAAAATGGTATATTGGATATCTGCCCTTTCAGCAAATACCATTAGAAGAGCAAAGACAATGCATAGCTGAATGATTCCTAAGCTTCTCTTTTGCTTTCACTCATTGATGGGTGTAATAAAATTTCATTCTAAGAAACGAACTTGGAAACTCCCTTGTCCCATTACCACAGAATATGACCTGAATATTCATTTTCTCAGTTAAGAAATGAAGATGGAATGACAAGCAAAGTTATTCCAGTTATTGCTCTTTGGAAGTCACATGTGTTCATTCTATAGTATGGTGTGTGAAGCTAGGGATAAAGATTTTTTTCTTTTTTCAGAAAAATAACCCATAGCTTCAACTTTGTTAGAAGAAACTTTATAAAGAAAGCTTTGTAAAGAAGAAAAATGAAAATAAAACATATTAGGAAAGAAAATACTGTTAATCTGAGTAGGAATGACAAAGAGAAAAGCAGTAATGGGTTCATAATTTTTTGGAGGTGCTTGATTTGGAAGGCGAGCTAGGGGTTCAAATATGGAACCTGAGTTTTTTTTCTAGCAGTGATATGCCAGCCACGCTGATCATTCTTCTAAAACAGAACCACGTTGTATTTTATACCCTGTGGGTGAAAAGAGTAGATAACCTCCCTCAGCGTTTTAGAAGAGCCAAGACAAGCAGTGCAAAGGAGAGACAAGTCTCCAGGAAAAGGAGTTACAAGAAGCTGCTTCCCACTAACTGTCACTTTGGGTCACTGGAAATACACATGCGTGCCCAGGACATGCGTAGATGCTTTGGAGAAGTTGGAGACAATTAACCTTGAGTGTTGCTGAGTGGAGAATACTTCAAAGGCTAGGGGCAGTGAGAGAACCAGAAGCCAATCAGAGTGAAGAGGATGTTTGAACAGAAACGGGGGGTGCATATAAAGACTAAGTGTTTGGGGCTCCTCTCGCTCTCCACTGTCTCTGTTCTAGCAGACACCTGCCAATCTGGGCAGGTATTTACGACTCCAAGAGGGACAAGAGGAGTCAGGTGAGTCCGAGATCAACTAGACTGTGTTTGCTTGCATACATTTTGTCCCTTTGCAGTTGCTCCCCGAGACTGGTTAAATTTTGAATCACAATGACTAGCATTCCTAACGTATTCTATTTGTTTACTCTGAACCTGCTTAAGGAGTCTGCCATTGACATGGGAGCTCACAAATGCACATTCAAGAAATGAGGAGAATATATGGCTGTCACTGCTTCCCCTCGTTTTCTCTGCATGGGGAGAGGCTGGAATGACACTCAGGCCTCCATTTGTCAGACGGGGTTGGCGCTCTCTGCGGCCTATTTTGCAGGTACACCATGATACTAAATGAGACTGCATTTGGAGGCCTCCTTTGGAAGAAAGGCATATTACTGTTCAGTTCTAAGGTGGCAAACATTGAATATATTGCTGCAGAGTTCTTCTTTAGGAACTTTTTTTCTTGTAAGTATCAGAAAATAGAAATATTAGACTGGAGAAGAAATTCCAAATTATTTTTTATACATAATTGTTTAAAATATTTTTACTCTAGTATGCATTTTTATTTACACAGTGATCAAATATTTTGAAGTGATGAAAGGAGCCTGTAATAGTGGAATTTCAGGCATCAGCCACAAGACTGGGGGTACGGGAAATATTTTTTTTAAGTTAATTTTTATTGGAGTATAGTTGCTTTACAGTGTTGTATTGGTTTCTGCTGTACAGCAAAGTGAATCAGTTATACATATACATATTCCTTCCCATTTAGGTCACCACAGAGCATTGAGTAGAGGTCCCCGTGCTATACAGTAGGTTCTCATTAGTTATCTATTTTATACATAGTAGTGTATGTATGTCAATCCCAATCTCCCAGTTCATCCCACCCAGAAATTCCAACTTCTGAAAGACCTATATCCCAGTTGTGAGCATTTTTTAATGCCTGTAAACCCTTTTGGAGTGATGCTTTGGTTAAGCAGTGAGGCCAAGCACACAAGTAGAACAAAGTATGAAGGTGATAGTCAATGACCAGCTCTTGCTTATTTGTTTCCATGCCATCTGTGCAGAGATTTCTAACCCATTTTATTATATGTTATCATTTCTTAAAAGACTGGGGCATGGGGAGAGAATCTCCAATGCCATTCTTTGCTAGTTCCAATGTTAACCTAGTGATTTTACTCTGAGACTTTCAGTTTGAGTTAGATGACTCAATAATAATCTGTCCAATAAAAATACAGTCTAATATATTCATTGGTCGTGTTAAGGACTAAGGCCATAAGACGCAGTGCTTTACTTTTGCATGTTTTTTAAAAAGATCAAAGGGAATTGATGGATGGTTTCAAATAGAATGGTATTGCCTGAGCTGGTGAATCAAAGTTGTTTGTATTACCCTCCACCACACAATGAAATTAATTCCTAATTTATTTACCTGTATATAAAAAGGAATGTAGCTCACTTAAAACTAACAGGTAGTGTGGGACTAGGAAAAGGAAAGATTAGTCGTTCTTATTCTTATCATCTCACGATTCAAGATGACCACTAAGGAAAAAAGTTCAAAAGAATGTTATAATAACAGTCCTGCTGAATTTAGGGTATAAGCTAATGTGTGCCTTGTATTCCACTATGGGAACTTGACACCTCTCAGATGTTACTTCCAGAGAACTCTGGCGGAGTTGGCTTATTAACTTTATCACCCAGGGAGACAGTGACAGAGTAATGGGATATGGGTGACATTGTATGGTTAGGTGTAGGTCATTATTAAGATTCTGACTTTTATTTGCGGGGGGCAGTTCACAAGTATTCAATAAACTATTAGTAATCTGTTATTACTAATAAGGGAACAGAAGTCCCCTTATCTGCTTTGCTTTTAGCCATCAGTGAAGAGCAGGAGGGCTCCACTAAGAAATGCTTCTCAGATGTCATCTGCATGGACTTTGTTTTGTTTTAAAGCGTCTCATTGCACCTTTGCATTGTGTGTTAACCTATAACTGCCTTGACTCGTTTTAGAAGCAGCGGGAAATAAATCCTAAATAGTAAAACTTTTCAATTTAGCTTATGTGTGTATATCTTTATAAACATATGTGTATATATGTGTTAATATGTATATATATGAACACATTTATAGGTGGCTTTATATTGTTAATGATGCTTTCCTTACATAACACACACATACATACATACATATGTGTATATATATATATATACTATTGTGTATTTGTATAAAGATTTTTATTTTCCAGAATGTTTCTTATAGATTATCTTTTTCTGAACTTCATAATTACCCTGCACACAGGTTAAATGACCTGCCCAAATTCACACTTAGTAAGTAGGAAAGCCAGGGCTAACAATGAAGTTTCCTGATTCCTAGCCAAGGGTTCTTTCCACTACAGCAGCTGTCACTGGTTATTGGGAAGCCAAGGGGAAGAAACTGATTTAACTTCTCTGAAGTTGAGAATTATTGATAGTGACTGAAATATCAGCAGTGCAGTTACTTTCCAAAGTCAGTTGATCTAAGACAGTCCTACGTGTGATTGAGTTAAGTTATGTAAGTGGCTGTGTATGATAATTTTGATGCATTCTGGCTATATTATGCTATATTCCACCATCACGTGGTGCTCTAATTCTTTTATGTTAACTATCTTTTTATTAACTTTATTTTTGACAAATAAACCGTCTCATAGCAATTCATTACACTAGTAATAAAAATACTGATGCAAGATACCCTCTTACTGAAGGTATACAAAACTAGAATCTTGAATCATACAATAAAATTCTATTTCCAATATTGTCCTTTAGTCAACAAAAATTTTTTAATGGAAATCAGTGATTATGGTATACAAAATTGACACTTATTTCAAGGTTAAAATTTGATGAACCATTTTTTTTAGATACTCTCTTTTGAGACACCCATTCTTTTATCTAATTTATGGTTAAGCTTCATAGAGATAGGGCAAGTTGAAAGGTCTTTAGTTTTTTCAACCGGCACTTGCTGGCAGGATTAGTAAAAGAAATGGGAAACCGCTACTTCATTACAGACAACAGCATACTCATAATCAAAAACAACCAAATTGACAAGTATTCCCCATTAGAACTCAAAATACTGTTACCAAATAAGGAGTGATGGAAAAGCCCTTGTAGTAACCTTGGTGTAATAATGAGTATTCAGAAAGTTCAGCCTGACACTTCGGTCTTTTATATTTAAAAATCTGTTTGTCCCATAAATTCTTAAGGGCAATTTTCACAATTGAAACAGTTTTTTTTCTTGTAAAACCCTGCATTTCATGGGATAGAGGTTGAGATGCTCTAACCCTCCCTCCCAAAAATGTTTTAAAAACAAACAAAACCCAAATGTAGTGGCTTACGTAGATAGAAATATATTTCTCACATTACAGTCCCTCTGGTCCAGGTGGTGAAGGTCATCAAACAACACAGGTTTCTTTCTGCTGCATCACCATTCCCTGATGTGCTCATCAGCATTACCAAAGCTGGGTTTCTACCACGTCTGTGCTACAGCCCGTAGAAGAAGGGAATAGGAGAGAGTCCAGGGCAAGTGTCTTCAAGGAGGTGACCCAGAAATGAAAGATATCAATTCTCCTCTCTCATTGCCCAGAACTTTAGCACATGAACTTACTTAGCTTCAAGGGATGCTGGGAAATGTAGTCTGTAGCTGGGAGACCATGTTTCTGAAAGATGGGATGGAGGAGGAAGGGTGGAGGGGTGGTCTCATTTATTAAAGGAAGGTGGAGAAGGAAAGGTACTGGAGCAAATATACCAGTATCTGTCACAGCCACAATATACAAGGTAAAATGCATGTATTCAAGCAGGAATAGTATCCACAGTGAATCGCCAGAGGCATTCAAACAATTAAAAAATGAATTAATGCCGGTAGTACTTGTGTTATTTAAAAATAGTGGTTCTCAAGTTTTCTCGGTCTAGTACCACTTCTTTGGAGTGAAAGTTACGCAGGTCACCTACACTCTGCACAAAGACTTAGCTGTGTACATGGCTTTGTTTCTAATGAGAAGATATGAAGGTAGTTTCTAGTTTTTAAATAACACAATTATATTAGAGAGGCATGCCATTTTTTAACATTATTGAAGAATGAACTTTTCTAAGTTAACTTGCCAAATAATGGAAGCTTACCATTTTAAATTTAATGTGAAACAAACGTAAGATCCTCTTTTGTGTGTATTTGTCTGAGTGTGAATGTAAATATTTACTAAACTGAGGTAGTTTTCTATCTCCTTAAAACAGGTATACTGAGCACAGTTGAATGAATTTATGCCTTCATTTAACGCATTTATTCAGCACCGATTAAGTGCCAGTGACTACATCAGGCTCTGCATAGGATTTCAGATTTAATCTTCCCAACAAGCCAGTGAGGTAGAACAGATTTTCCCTGTTTCACATATGAGGAAACTGAGTGTCATCAAGGTTAGGCAACATGCTCAAGGTCACATAATCAAGCCTCATTTAAAACGCTGGTCTCTCTGTTCACTCTACTTCAGTCAGTTTCCTTCATTCAACAGATATTTATCAAGCACCTTCTCTGTCCATGCAGTATGCTCAATGCTTTTATGTTTTACTACTATTTAACCTATTTATGACAATCCCATCAAGTAGATATTATTTTTCCATTTTATAGATGATGCAGCTGTAGTTCAGAAAAGTGAAATACCTTACCCGAATTGCAGAGAAGTGGGTAGGACAGGATTTACGTCTAGATTGCTCTTTCTACTCAGAACCTGCCTTTCCTCCTATCTTATGAAGTCATAAAAGTCCCATTCGACTCCCAGCTTAGACACAATGCAGACCTGGTTTACCCTGCTCTCCTCTATATTTCCCATCCACCGGCTCGGCATATCCTGTCAACTCTTGCAGAAACACCTCTTCAGTCCATCCTCCAGCCTAGCTGAGCCTTTATCCTGTTGGGCCTGGAACTAACTGTTTCCTAACTGGTCTTTCTGTAATCAAGTTATCTTTATTTATTCCAGTCTCCACATTGTCATGAGGTGGTCACCCTCAAATAAATAAAAGTATCCAATCACAGTTCTTTCATTCTTAAAATGTTCCATTTGTTGCTCGACCTCCATAGAATAATATCTCAGTTTATTACTTTGTCATAAAAAGCTCTTCTCAGCTCAGCTGTGGCCTCATCTCTCATCACTCAGCTCCCACCCAACCTAAATTCTGTGCATTCTTAATGCTTTGCTAATCTCCAAACCCATCTGCTTTTTCATGCCGATGTACTTTTTTTTTTTTTTTTTTAACATCTTCATTGCAGTATAATTGCTTTACAGTGGTGGGTTAGTTTCTTTTGTACAAGATGTTCTTGTGACCTAGACTAGCCTTTCCAGTTTTTCCTGCCTGAAAAATTTCTACACTTTAGTGATCCAATTATAATATAGAATTACAAAGTCACCTCTCCAAATGAACTTGGTCACTCTTCTTTGCTCTCGCAGTACTCTTGTGTATCTTAAGTGCTATCATAATTATGTGTATACATGCCTGTCTCATCCAGACTATACTCTCCTTGACAGCCAGGACCACATTGGCCTTGCACAACGCCTGGCACATAATAGCCATTCAGCAAATGTTTGGGAACAGTGGATGAAAGACTCAGCTGCTAGACATAGCACAAAGGCAGTTGTGATGAAGTGACCATTTAACAAAAGAGAAAACAATCAACTGCTTATTGAAAACTCACTCTAGAAAAGCTCTGTCTCTTAGTACTATAAAGGGATCAAGAAAGACTAAAATAATCCTCACCTTTAACTCTTTGTCCTAGCTTAAAATTTAATTAAGCATCTAAAACTGATACATTGGAATTAGAGCATTCATGTACCTTCTTAGTTGTTACTATTTTGTTCTTATTAGATTGTACAGTCCAAGAAGCTGGGTCCTGTTTTCATCCTTGTATTCCCAGCTCTGGTCATTGTTCACATAGTAAGGGTTCAGAAATCTTCGTTGAAATATGAGTGGATAACAAGTTTTCAAAAATACACAGAATGACTATATTTAAATTACAAAGTAAGAAGCATAGCCTCTGTAGCCGTTATCGGAGATGACATAAAGATATAGGAACTGAAAGAACATTTGGGTCAATCTGAGACATAGGAAGGATTTAAGAAGATTGAGAAAGTGTTGAAGTCATGTCAAGGACATAGAAAAATTATGAGAAAGTATAAGAAAGTGCATTATATTAATCAGCTAGTGCCACATAAATACTGCCTAATAAAACTACCCCCAAACTCAGTGTCTTATATCAGCACTTATTTTCACACTTACAGGTCTGCTGATTTAGGCTGGATTAGCCAAGTAGCTCTGTTTCAGGTTGCAGGTCGCCCAAGTTGGAGTTGGCTCTAGGCTGGGGTTGGGTTTAGTTCTGCTCCACAAGTCTCCATCCTTGTGGTGTTACTTGGGGAGGGCTTAAGTGTAATTTGGGTATGAGAGGGACATGAATATTTGCGACCAAAGGATGGGATTTTGTCAGTTGGTTCATTCATTGTTCACAATTATCCACACCTTCCCTTTGTTGGAATTACACACTTAACACCCTTCACCATATGACTTTGCAATACCTTCCACGAGAGTGAATGGAGTATATTTCCCAGCCTCACTGATGTTGAGATTGACCGTGTGGCTTGCTTTGGCCAGTGCAAAGTGGGAAGAAGTCACGATATGCCAGTTTCGGGCTAAGAACTCATGAGAGACTGTGCTTTTCTTATTCACCCGCTTGTACTCCTGCCCTTTGCCACAGGAAGTACATGCCCCAAATAGCTGCTGGTCTAAGAATGATGAGAGATACGTGATATAAATTTGTTCCTGATCCAAAGTCTCGAGCCCAGCCAACTACAGACTGAAGCACATCTGCCTCTGCTGACCATCAAAGAGTGAACAAGAAAAATATACCTTTAATGTTGTAAGACCCTAGGTTTGCAGGAATAGCTGACCAATACAGGTGTGGAAGTGGGCAAAGAGAGGAAGTATTTAGAACTTATTTTGGAGAAAAGTCTAAGAATTCATTGAATGGAGGCACAAATAGGATGTGGGAATTGACAGGATAAAGAGGCAATAAAGGAGAAGGGGTTAAAGTTTCCTGGGTGGTCAGGTCCAGGTTGGAGTTGAATGAGATCTTGAAATTATGTTGGAAATTGCAGTCTCCAGGGCAGAATTTGTCTGTAGAGTGGTTTTGTTTGGCCCATCTAGATTTTTTAAAATTTGAATCTATTAGGTAGGTCATCTACTTTCCAGTTCCTTACCTTCCCTACCTCTCCTTTTTCACACTCCATTTCTTGGAATGCATATATGTCCCCTGTTAATCCCGTCACCACTTATTGCCATGCCCATTGAGTTTAATGAGACAATGTGAATTGTAATGATGATGAAAGCGGGTGTGAATTGAACACATTATGGGTTCAGTGCTTTTTCTAAGCTTTATATGTCTTATCTCATGAATTCCCATTTCATACATAGGGCAAAAGTAAGTTAAGTAACTTGCCCGAGGTCAACAGCTGCAAGTGAACAGGCCAGAATTTGAAAATTCCAGTTTATTGAATAGGTCAGCTCCAACATGTAACAGGAATTATTTTTGTTTAAAACACTTTCCTCAGTGTCCTGTCTTGCATCCCCCCTTCCTTTCCTGGTTGTAAATTCTTTAGCCACATCTTGGGCAGATTTATATCTTCCCAGTCACTTTTGGTATTAAAAGACTATCCGATTTACAACTCCAGTCTTAACTCTAGTTCAGACCTTTCGCTCCCTGATCAACAGCTACATCTAGGGCTCAAGGGACCTGAGGGGAAGAGTGGTGGTTTCCCCTCAGTCCTCTCCCACTCCTGGCCCTGGCACCGTGTGGCGTGTGTGGGTGTATTCCGGTTGAGACTTGGGGTCATGATCTGGTTCCCTCGTTCTCTTTTCAAGGTCTGTGACCTCTGGTGTTGAGGGAGGGTTGGGATAAACAGTAGAGGAATTGGCACATGTTTCTTGACTCAGTTGCCCAGGTTATCCTCTTTCTGTAGGTTGTCTTTGCTTCTCTGGCCAACACAACTGGCCTGTGGTACTATTGGTATAATAGGTGTCCAAATACTGATGCTACAGTAAGTCACAAGTATAAGTTATTTGGAAATACGTTTCATGGTTAAACACATCTTAAGAAATTACATTTTATGGTTTTACTCCCTTGAGCTAAAGGAAATTTTGAGTTTTGCTCTCTCTTTGTCTTCTCACTTTGCCTCCTCAGAAACTGACCAGAGGGATTAGGTGACATCCCTAGTGAAAGGGTAAATTACTCTTTCTTTCATGAAAGAAAATTTAGTTTTCTTTTGCAAATCTTAAAAATTTAGCCTATTGAGGTATAATTTACATACAATAACATTTGCCAATCTTAAATGAGCAATTTGATGAGATTGGATAAATGTACCCAGTTGTATAAATACCACATAATCATGATACAGAATATTTCCATCACATCAGAAAGTTCTTTTTCCTTTTGCAGTTAATCCTTCCCCCACGCCAACAAACTCCAGACCTTAAAGCCTAAGGGTCTGCTTTATATCACTGTAGTTTTGACTTTTCTAGAATTTCATATAAATGGAATCATACGGTCTTCTGTATTTGATGTCTTTTATTTAGCATTATGTTTTTGAGGACATTTGATTTGTTTCCAGTTCTTGGCTATTATGGACAAAGTTTCTGTGAATATTCCTGTACAGTTTTTTATGTGGACATGAATATGTTTTCATTTCTTTGGATAGTTAGAATGGAACTGCTGGGTCATATGGTGAGTATATGTTTTAGTTTATAAGAGACTGCAGAACTGCCGTGCCTGTACCATTTTTGCATTCCCATAGGCAATGTGTGAGAGTTTTGTTATTTCCACATCTTACCAGCACTTTGTATTGTATTTTTAATTTTAGCCATTACACATTGTAACTGTAGAGTGTCTATTTGTGGTTTAATTTTTTAAAAAATTTTTATTGGAGTATAGTTGATTTAAAATATTTAGTTTCAGATGTATGTAGTTTAATTTTATATTCTTCTGATAACTAATAATTTTATGAGAAATTGTTTTATATTAACATAATTTTAAAACATTTTAATAATTATATTAATTTAGTATTATTTTAAATTAATGTGTTAATTTAATAATATAAGATTAATACTATATCTACTTTTTTTCAGCAAATATTAGTTTACTTTCTATTACGGTTTAAAATATACAGGTCTTACACATATTTTATAAATTCATTCTTAAGTATTACATTGTTATTATAAATGATACTTTTTACATAGTACTTTCCAATTGATTATTTCTCATATATAGAAATAAAATTGATTTTTGTGCATTGGCCAGGCATCCTGCAACTTTGCTAAATTCGTATCAGCCAGTAATTTTGTAGAATTTTTCTTCAGATTTTCAACAAAATTCTGTGGCCTGAAAATAAATGTGGCTTTACTTTTTCTGTCCCAGAAGCAACACTTAAATCTCAAGTGAAATTTTACCTCATATAAGTATGTTCATTTAGCAGTGCTTCATTATAGCTCCTGAAAAATTAAATCACATTGTGGACAACTTTCTTTTTTTTTCAGAATAACATCT
The DNA here is from genome assembly GCF_026419965.1 of Kogia breviceps. Lineage (NCBI taxonomy): Eukaryota > Metazoa > Chordata > Mammalia > Artiodactyla > Physeteridae > Kogia > Kogia breviceps. Next base: position 22,590,222 of record NC_081312.1, read on the forward strand.
TTTTTTACCCAAAATCACAATAAATAAATACACAATTAATGGTGATATTTTGACATTATACCCCAGCTAATTTTCTTGGCACAGTGCTTTCTAGTCAAGGACTACTCTATGGAAACAAATAAAAATTGTGTGCCCATTTGGATAAACCCAAAATATTTTGCTTGCATATATGTGCAGGCAAACAGACGTTTTGCTTTCAGATATGTGCGCAAAGTAAGAGGGACGAAAAAGTAATGTCTTCTACCACACTTTTGTCTATATTGGATGTGTGCTATTTTCACTTGTTTTTAGGATATTGGCCTTTGTTTTTCCCTAACAGGGAATTGCTATGCTATAACTTTAAAGTGTAGTTTGATTTCAAGATAAGAATGAGCCCCGAAGTATTACAAATTATTACCGTAAGATTCCTGTTTGATTCCTATCTATTCTTATTCCTGTAACCATCTGCCTTGCAGTACTGTTTACCTTGGAAGCAGCAGTCCCTTTCAAAAACAGCAGCTGAATCCAGTTTTAATTTTTCCCATACTAGTAGAAACATCCTCATCACCCCCCACCTCATTGCCCCAGCCCAGCACAAAAAGATACCTGCACCAGCTAAGCAGAGCCACGTTGTCATTGGAAGTCTGACTTCCAGCACCACAGGCCCTCCTTCCAGCTTCTAGGGTTTAAAATTTCCAACCTCTCCCCCTTGTCTCCCACCCCCAGCCCTAAGGGTGGTAACTGTTTCCTTCAGTTGCTACCTCTGTGACACCTTCATGTTTTCTCCCTCTTTCTCTCTAGCGCTAGCTCTTTTTGTTTCTCTGTTACATAAAATACAACTTTAGACATAATTAGTAATTCATTCCAGTAAATCAATTCATTTCAAAACATGGATATGCTTTGCTTTTGAGGGATCCTGACTGATAAAGATTTTGGCACTAGGAGTAGTCCTATGAAACATACCATCAAACATAGTACTTCGGGGTTAATTTGGTCATTTTGTGGGCTTGCAGTGAGTGTTGTTCATGGGAAATGCATTGTTAGTGATCTATGACATGAACTGACACACGATCAATCAAAGCATCACTTGTGATTGATGGTAAAATGCTGACTGAAGCAGGTCCTTAGAAAACCAAAGGGTTACTGTCCTTCAGCACTGTGTCAAGGAAGGTAACAAGGACTATGGTGACGGATAGAGTCTGTGTGCATTGGAACATTTACAGAGAGAAAATGAGGAATATTGTGAATGGATTCTAAGGGTGTTTGCCCAAGGAGGAAGGAACAGAATTCCAGAAAGAACCAAGCTTATTGATGTTGATGGTTTTATGAGTGTTTCTGGATTGAATGTGTTCATTGGAAGTGGTTCTAATAGTTTATTTTGAATGAGTGACATCTGACTCTTTGATTGCCTGCATTTAATGAGATTGAGATGCCAAAACACCCCTGGGAAAATGTAGAAAAGCAGATCCAAAAGGCTTGGGGAGAAAAGAATGTTAGAGACATTTATCACCTGTGACCTACAGTCCCACCCCTCCGTTACCTTTAACCCACACTGCATTCACTGAGAAGGCTCCAGGGACACCCCATTTACATTGGTGAGGGGAGAACCTGAATCTTGGGAAAGCTCTCTGGTTGCTGTTATTTATAAGTACAAAAGTGGGTGATACTGCCATTGAAATGTGCTCTCTGATTTTCTGCATTTGCAGAGGCTTAACTGACACTTAACCAAGTATCAGTGCTTAACTGACAATGTGGATGTATTTACTATAATGGCCAGAAGGAATAAACTGGTAATCAGTATGTTTTGAGTTGCAAATATCTTTGGCAGTGGAAAATTGTTTACAGTGTCTCTAGGGATGAAATATATGACGGGTTGCTAAAATGTTACTTGATCTATAAAATAAAAACAATTCAAATGTCTGAGAGAAACTAGGTGTGGACTGACACAATGCAGTGTCATAACCTCTCACCCAGTTTCTGTAGATAAGCCTAGAACCTCTTGATTGAAGGGGAGAGGTTAAGTTCATTTGAAGGTAGAGCCTGCTACCCTGCCATACATATATACTATGAATCTTCCTTCAAGCCTTTTCCAAAGGAAACTGTAGGCATTTATTAGTATGAATGTGCTCTGGGAAAAAGAAATACCCAGATCTTTTGGGAACTATGAGGCACTGGCTTTGAACTGGTTCTGACTTCTAGGAACCCTAAATGCCACTTGGCCCGCCAGTCATATTGGGGGTTTATGGTGGTCATGCAGCAAATGGAGTTAACAGTGGTGTGCTGGAGAAACACGTGAGATGGAGATATAATTTTGGAGTCATTAGAATATAGATGAATATTTAGGAGCCATGATACAGGATGACGTCACCAAACAGTGGTGTAGATAGAGAAATGAAGTCCAAGGATTAAGCCATGAGCTACTTCAAATTTTAGATATTGATAATATGAGAAGGAACCAGCAAAAGAGATTGAGAGGCAGTAGCCAGAAATAGATTAGGGATAGCAGGCGAGTGTGGTGTGCTGGAAGCCAAGGGAAGAAAAGAGAATAAGCAACTGTGTCAAATGCTACTAATCAGGCAAATAAGAAAAGGACCAAGAGATTGCAACTGACTTTTAGCAATACTGATGACCTGGAGAAAAGGAGTTTCATAGCAGTGGCTGGTGCAGAGGCCTGAGTAGAGTGGGTTCAAGAAAAAAAATGAGAGGATACATTGGAAACAGCAAGTACAGACAACTTTTTAAAGGAGTTTTGCTGTAGAGGAAAAGAGAAATAGGGCAGCATCTGGAAGTAATGAGGTCAGGAGAACATTGATGTTGTTGTTGTAAGTTGAAGAAATAATAGTATATTTTATGTTGATGGAAATGTTCCAATAATAAGGGGGGGAATATGATGATGCAGGGAAAGAAATGAGAATTGTCAGACCAATGTTTCTGAGTAGGAGAAGGGAATGAAATTTAATGCACAAATGAAGGGGTTAGACTTAGCTTTTTTTTTTTTTTTTTTTTTTTTGCGGTACGCGGGCCTCTCACTGTTGTGGCCTCTCCCGTTGCGGAGCACAGGCTCCGGACGCGCAGGCTCAGCGGCCATGGCTCACGGGCCCAGCCGCTCCACAGCACGTGGGATCCTCCCGGACCAGGGCACGAACCCGCGTCCCCTGCATCGGCAGGCGGACTCTCAACCACTGCGCCACCAGGGAAGCCCTAGACTTAGCTTTGAGCACAGATAATCTGTTCACAGTAATAGGAGAGAAGGTAAAAAATATTAGTACAGATTTGGGACATAAAATAGAAATAATCTGCAAATTTAAAAGTTGGTTCTTATAAACTTATAAGCCTTTAAATAAGTTAAAAGTTCTTATAAACATAAAATTGACAAAACAATGACAAGGTTTATCAGGAAAAAAAGAATGCTTTCACAGGCAAAATTAGGAATAAAATAGAAATCATAACTAAAGATATAAATGAATATCATGACCAACTTTATGGCAATGGATTTGAAAACAAATTCTAGGAAAATGTAACTTAGTAAAATTGACTAATGAAGGAACAGAAAATAGTCCTATAACTGTTTTAAAAATTGAATCAATGGTTTAAAACAAAGTAAACTCATATTTAATGATGAACTATTAAAATCATTTCCTTTAAGATTAGGAATAGGGTAAGAAAAAATAATCTATTACCATTTATATTCATGACTGTATTGGAGAACCTAGCCAAAGCAATAAGGCAAGAGAAAGAAGTAAAAGTTTTGAGAATCAGAAAGGAAGTATAAATCTTGATATTTGCAGATGCCATGACTGTCTACATAAAATAACCTAAAAGAATCAACAAAATCTAAATAATTATTAAAAGGTAACTGGATTGGGGCTTCCCTGGTGGCTCAGTTGTTGAGAGTCCGCCTGCCGATGCAAGGGACGCAGGTTCATGCCCCGGTCCGGGAAGATCCCACGTGCCACGGAGCGGCTGGGCCCGTGAGCCATGGCCGCTGAGCCTGTGCGTCTGGAGCCTGTGCTCTGCCACGGGAGAGGCCACAACAGTGAGAGGCCTGCATACTGCAAAAAAAAAAAAAAAAAAAAGTAACTGGATTAAAAATCATTATTTAAAAATCATTTGTATTTTTATAAACTTTCAACAGGAATTTTATTTTTAAAAAGAATCATTTCAATAGTAATAAAATCATAGATACCTAGAAATGTACAAGACCTATATAAAGAAAATTGTAAAACTCTTGAAAGACATTAAAGAAGACCTGCATAAATGGAGATATACCATATTTGTGGTTTATAACAATCAATATCATAAAAATGTCTTTTATTCCAAAATTAATGTATAGTTTCAGTGCAGTTCATCAAAATCTTAGCAGGTTTTTGTGTATGTGTATCTGTGTGTCGGGGGCTGGGGTGCAACCATGCATGTATAAGTGAATAAGTAAAACCTGAAAGCTAATTCTAACTTCAGTAAAGAAGTTCAAGTTTATAAGAAAACCCCCAATTGTCTTAACGAATAAGAGTAAGAATTGACAATATCTTTGAAGGAAAATATTATAAAAGTTACAGTTTATAAAAAGAATTTTCTAAAGTATCCTGTGAAAGTTTTAAAATAGCTTTATTGAGGTATAATTGAAGTACAATAAACTGCACATGTTTAAAGTGTACAATTGGATATGTTTTGTCATATGTATACACCTGTGAAATCATCAGCCTCCAAAAGTTTCTGTATGTTCCTTTGCAATGCTTCCCTCCACATCCCTGCCCATTTCCAGGCAACCAGTGATCTACTTTGTGTCACTATTGTTTCTTTTATTAGAATTTTATATAAATGAAATCATACAGAATGTCCTCTTTTTGTCTCATTTCTTTCACTGGGCATAATTATTTTAAAACTCATTGACACAGTAGCTTGGATCAATAGGTCCTTCCTTTTTGTTGCTGAGTCTTATTCCCAAGTGAGATTTAAAATGGCAACTTCCTGAAAACATGGGAAAGTGAAGACCAAGTGGGTGACCTCACATTCTAGAAATCCTCACACCAATGGACCTTCACAAATTTTCTTATGTTGGCCCTGATTTTGCTCCCATATTTTAGAAAGCTGTAGTTTTAAGGAACCAAAGTCTTCTCAAAGAGCCTGTTGCTGAACACCATCTTTCCTTTTCACAGATTTTTTTTAGCTGAATACAGTATATTACATGTTTGTAGTTAGGAATATGGTTTCCCTGTGGGCTCCTTAGGCTTCACTTTATTCTGTTTCTACAAACTGTAGCACAGGGCTACAGTTTATTGTTAGCTTTTGATCCCAAGAAAGAGTTTATGGTTAGGTCAGCCCTGTTCAAGCTACTGCAAGAAAAGCAGTTCAAAGAGCAAGTTGATTGATTATCAGGAGAGACAACACACGTAGCAAAACTTCTAATGGATACATCATTTACTCTAGTGCAGTCATGCAAGTAGCATTTACTTGAGTATATTCTATGTACTTGTATTATTATCAGAGTTTTACATGTATTGTCTCATTTAATCCTTAAATCCCAATGAGACTGATGCAATTAATTATTTTATACAGAGGAAACTGAGGCATGGAGATAGTAGGGTAACAGGAAATGGCAGAATACAGCAGAGCATGGAGTCTAGAGACAGATACACCTGGGTGTATTCCAGTCATGACATTTTAGTAGTGCCTAGCTTCCTTGCTGGTTAAATAGACTTCTGTAAAATAAATACCATAAAATAACAGTACCAGCTCATAAGGGTGTTGTATGGCTTAAATGATACAACACTTCCAAAGTGCTTATCAGAGTGCCTGGTACCAAGTGAGTTATAAATGGTAGCTATAATAATTTTATTATCATTATTATTACCATGACCAACAGTAATACTTTCAGTATTACCTTGAGCCAATTATTTGAAAGTAAAATATATCCAAACCTCCTAATCAAAAATGAGATGTGTCACTTCTAAATACTGGACATGTAAGATGCGTGGGAGATTAATATTAATTAAAATGCATTATAATTTTCCACAAAAAGTGTTGATTTATACTGTCACTAGTCATGTTTCCTTACAACATTTTGAGACAACTAATTTTTAAACACATTCAGAGAGAAACACCACTAATATTTTGATCCTGTGACAATTATCTTCACCACATGGGTATTATTTGAGAGTTAGCAATTTGACTCCTTAATCAACAATCCCTGCTTTACTTGGTTCATTTCAGCCAACTCCCATTTCTTTTACTTTTCTTAGCACATAATGTGATAAATGTTGCTGCTGCAACGTGATTCACAGAGTAAGTGTGAGGTTGCCAAGGCACAGACACAAAGTCTCACCAGGAGATGAGGAGAATAATATACCAAGGCTGCCATGGCATTTGGAGATTCTTTATGGCTAGGGAAAGCTTGAGGGCTTGCTCTTGAATACATCCTCCTGGTAATTGTTAGTGTTAAGTGTTTCCTTCCTCATACACAGGATCACAACCAAGGGTTATGGGCTCTTAACTTAGATAAGGCGGAGACCATCAGCTTGCCACATGCCCTTGCATGCCACATGACAAAATTAGCCTTGCCAGTTACATCCCTCTCTACCCCCATTCCAGCTCAGGATTAGTGCAATGACCTTTTCTAATTAGATGGCACAAATTCTTGTCAGGGCTCTTACTCTGAATTGTAGGTACCAGTCGTATGACTGTAATAAAATACTCCAAGCTGTTAGCACCAGGCAGTTGGAGGAGGAAACCAAGGTAGGAACCCTTGTTCTACAAAGCCGGCTTTGGCTCGCTCTTTATAATAGAACAGAACTGGAAACACTGTCTAGTATTGTGGGAAAATAAACAGGCATTTGGCTATTGTCACTCATAGCCACCCAGTCCTTCTCTAATTTCCGCTACTGCTTGGAAACTAGAAAGAGTTGGAAGCAATCATAGCCTAAACCCACCACCTCTTCAGTTTAGGTTTATTGCTCCAGTCATCTGCATTTTGGTTCCATCACATCACATGTCCATGTCTCCCTCAAAAATAGCCCCTCCTGCACACATAAACATTGAGCCCTCCATACCATCCAGCAATACTGTGATGTCTCTTTTGTTGACCTACTCTTGCATTTGTCATAAGTAGTATGCCCAACTCTCAACTCTCCTTAAATACCCAGCCTCCCCCACTTACCTATTCCTTTCCAGCAAGGAAACAAACACTACAGCAAACAGCAAACCTTCACCAACAGCAAACCTAAAAGGTATGTGCATCAGTGTATCTTGCATCCTTCCACAATGAGGAATGAATGATCTCTTTATTTAAGAGGATAATCCCTCTGGGTGTACTATGGATCCTCTAATAGTCTTGCCTTCTTAAGAACCTAATCCTATGGATTCAGATAGGATTAACTCATCTTCATCCTTCTTTTCTCTGTGGCCTCTTTTAAAAATACTTTGTTGACTCTAATATATCTAAAATATTATTTCAACATATAATCAGTACAACAAATGAGTAATGTTATATTTTACATTCTCATATCAAGTCTTTGAAACCTAGTGTATACATTTTTACCATCTTAATTGTTCTTTTTTCCCTTTTATTTATATATTTTTATTGAGGTATATTTGATTTACTCTCTGTGGCCTCTTTGCCATCAACATTTAAACATTCTCAAGTTTCTCTTCTCTTAAAAAGAAAAAAAAACTTTTTTCAACTGTATTTCCCCCACCAGCTACTCACCAGCTATTCACAGTCACTATGTCTATTTTAGCCCCTTTCTCTGTTATATTAGCTCCCTAGAATCTTGTCCTCCATCCTACCACAAATCCCCTGAAACAGTTCTTGCCAAGGTCACCAAAGACCTTGATGTCATCAAATTTAATTGGTCTAGCTGTGTCTACCTGACATCTCTATGGTATTTTACACACTCCTTCCTGTTTAAACATTCTCTACTCTTGGTTTCAGGACACAGCAATCTCCTGTTTCCTCCTCTAGTTGATATCTCTACTTTTTCTCAACTTCCCCAACTCATCCTGCCCTACCTCTCCAGTAAATGATGGAATTTCCCAAAACTTAGTTCTAGGCTCTATTCTCATGTAAAACTATAAATTCTCCCTAGATGACTCCAACTGCTCTGCACATTTTAATTTACCATTAATATGCTAATTAGGCCAAATTAACTTTGTTGCTAGCCTTCTATGAGGTCCATATCTATACACTTAGCTATATATTCATCCTTGTTCACACATTTCAAAGATATCTTAAAGCTAACCTGTCCAAACCAATCTCAATATATTCTCCCAAAAGTGGCTCTTCTGAATCTTCCCGCATCTACTAGTATTACTGTGTATCCAATTGCTCACACAAGAAACTGTGGAATTATTCTTGATACTTTCTTCTCCTTAACTGTCATATCTAGTCAATCACCAGGTTCTCTAATAGAAAGAATCCCTATTTTCCTCTGGTCATGTTGCCTGAAAGGAACTTTTTGGTCCTAGGAAAGAATTGTGTTGAAACACTTCCAGGGACTTCCCTGATGGCACAGTGGTTAAGAATCCACCTGCTAATGCAGGGGACACAGGTTCGAGCCCTGGTTTGGGAAGATCCCACATGCCGCGGAGCAACTAAGCTGGTGTGCCACAACTATTGAGCCTGTGTTCTAGAGCCCACGAGCCACAACTACTGAGCCTGCATGCTGCAACTACTGAAGCCTGTGTGCCTAGAGCCCGTGCTGCACAACAAGAGACGCCACCTCAATGAGAAGCCTGCACACTGCAGCAAAGTGTAGCCCCCGCTTGCAGCAATGAAGACCCAACACAGCCAAAAGTAAATAAATAAATAAATTTATTTATTTAAAAAAAAAGAAATAACACTTCCAGTTCTCTTTCTATCCTTCCTCTCCCCACTTTCATCTTTTCTTGTCAGAGAAGAAATGAATTGCCTTATTGGTGAGTTTAGGTAAAGGAGCCAGACCATTCTGCATTTCCCTCTTTTGGCTTTTTATGCTGCAACGGTGGGTGCATTTTAAAACATGTGGAAATAAACTTAACCAAAAAAGTGCAAGACTTGCACATTGTAAACTACAAAACATTGTTGAAAGACGTTAAATAAGATCCAAATAAACATCCCATACTCATAGATCAGAAGATTTAATTTTGTTAAGATTTGCCCCCAAATGATCTACAAGTTCCCTGGAAATCCTATCAATATCCTGGCTGGCTTCTTTGCAGAAATTGACAGCTGATACTAAAATTTATATGAAAATGTGGAGACAGAATAGTCAAAACATTCTTGAGAAAGAAAAACAAAAAGTTGGAAGACTCAGGCTTCCCAATTTCAAAACATTAAAAAGCTACAGTAATCAGGATGGTACTGGCACAAGGAGAGACAAATAAATCAATGGAATATATTAATTCTAATTAAGAATTCATAAATAAAACCTTACATTTATGGTCAATTGATTTTCAACAAAGGTGCCAAAATAATGCAATAGAAGAATAGTCTTTCTGACACATGGTTCTGGGACAACTGGATGTTTGCATGCAAAATAATGAAGTTGAACACCTACCTCACATCATGTGTAAAAATTAGTTCAAAGTGGATCAGAGACCTAAATGTTATAAACAACCTAAAATAGGTTTTAAAAACTATAAAACTCTTAGAAGAAACAAAGGAATACATGTCTGTGACCTGGCTTAGCAATGATTTATTAGATATTACTCTAAAAGCACAAGCAGCAAAAGGAAAATTGGACTTCACAAACAAAAAACTCACACTTTCAAAGGACACTATCAAGAAAGTAAAAAAGACAACCCACAGAATGGGGGAAAGTATTTGCAAATCATATATATTACAAGGGACTTTCATCTAGAAAATACAGTCTCTTACAACTCAACAATAAAAAGTAAATAACCCAATTTAAAAATAGGATAAGAATCTGACTAGCTTTCCATATAAACTACTCAAATAGCTAATAAGCACATGAAAAGATGCTGAACATCATTAGTCATCAGGGAAACACAAATAAAAATCATGATATGATACTGCTTCACATCCACTAGGATGAATAAAATTTAAAAAGACAACAAGTGATGGTGACGATGTGGAAAAATTGAAGCCCTCATATATTGCTGGTAGAAATATAAAACAGTGCAGCCACATTGAAGAACCATCTGGTAGCTCCTAAAATGTTAAACATAGAGTTATATGGTCCAGAAATTCCACTCCTTAGTTATATCCAAGAGAATAGAAAACCTATGTCCACACAAAAACTTGCACATGGATATTAAAAGCAGTATTCATAATAACCCCAAAGTAGAAATAACCCAAATGCTCATCAACTGATGAATGGATAAACAAATGTGGTACATCCATACAGTGGAATACTATTCAGCAATAAATAGGAATGAAGTACTACTAATACATGCTACAACATGGATAACCCTCAAAAACATTAGATTAAGTCACACATAAAGTCTCATCACAATCACAAAAGACTACATATTGTATCACTTCATTTATATTAAAAGTTCAGAACAGGCAAATCTATAGGGACACAATTATAGCATATGTAATCATGCTAAAAACCACTGAATTTTTCACTTTGTTGTTGTTGTTGTTGTTTTGGCTGCACTGCACAGCTTGCGGGATCTTAGTTCCCCCAGCAGGGATTGGACCCAGGCCACGGCAGTGAAAGTGCCAAGTCCTAACCACTGGACCGCCAGGGAATTTCCTGAATTTTTCACTTTAAACAGATGACTTTTACGGTATGTATATTACTTTCTTACCCATCTTCAAAGTTAGCAAAGTCACATTCTCTGACCCTTAATACAATGTTAAATCTTTCTAACCCAGCCAGTAACCCAGATTCCTAGTAGGAGTTTTTTTATTTAATAAATATTTACCCATTTTTCAGTTGTTTGGGAAAATTTTAGCTAGGATATTTCAGTCTACTTGTCTTTAGAGTAGTTTTGAAGGACTTTCTAAAATACAGAATTAAGGGCTTCCCTGGTGGCGCAGTGGGTGAGAGTCCGCCTGCCAATGCAGGGGACACGGGTTCGTGCCCCGGTCCGGGAAGATCCCACATGCCGCGGAGCGGCTGGGTCCATGAACCATGGCCGCTGAGCCTGCGCGTCCGGAGCCTGTGCTCCGCAACGGGAGAGGCCCGTGTACTGCCAAAAAAAATAAAATAAAATAAAATACAGAATTAAAACTCTAGATAATGAAGCTGCAGAGCTACCTGCAGAAAGGCTAAACCTTAGGAAATTTGAAAAAGACTACTCAGGGCTATTGTGGAACATAGCTTGTATAAACTGTTGGAAAGCGAGCTGGCAATAACATAATAAAAATCTTTAAATATTTACACCTTCCAACTTGCATAATAATCCACAGTAAAAGTCATTATGAACAAAGACGTTCATCTTAATTTTAATGACTGAAACTTAGAAAAATCCTAAAAATCCAAAAATAAAGAAAATCAACACACACACTCTACATATACAGTCACAGGATAGAATATTCAAGAAACACTAAAATGTTCATAAAGCTTTTTAGTTGCATTATATCATAGACATTTTCTCATTTATTATATTCTAAACCAGTGGTCAGCAAACTATGATAGCAAACTATGAGCTAAACATATTTTGCCACCTGTCTTTGTACAGCCCATGAGCTAAGAAATAATTTTTACCTTTTTTAATGATTGGAAAAAATCTAAAGAAAAATAATATTTTGTTATACAGGAAATACATGAAATTCAAATTCCAGTGCCCATAAATAAAGTTTTATTGGAACACAGCCAAGCTCATATGGTTATGTATTGTTCATGGTTTATTTGACATAACTGTAGAGTTGAATAGATGTGAAAGAAATTTTGTGGTTCACAGAGCCTAAAACATTTATTATGTGGCTCTTTACAATAAAAATTTTGCCAAACTCTGTTCTAGGAAACAGTGCTATTTCAGGCTGGTCTGATTCCAAAGCTCCTTCCTCCATGCCATGCTGCCCCAACACGTGCATATGAGGTAGAGGCAACACATCAATATGGTAACAGTGGAAAATTATCTTTGCAAGAACAGCATCTGGCCCATGATAGACACTTGATATTTTTTGAATGAATGAATGTGTGTATGAATACTAATGGATACAGAAAGATTCACATGGAATAAATATTCTTGAGAAGTCCTATGTCAGTCTGTCTCTCAGCATTATCTACAGAGAAGTAGCCACTCAATAAAGAAGCCAACAATTGCTTGAAGGGGCCGTTGTGTTCCTTACTGTGAGAGGATGCCCTGCTTTAAGAACTTCTAGAGTCATGGAATAATGGAGAGAGAATTTTCTCCCACTGAAGTCTGATTTCGGAGAGGGCTCTTCTGACCCAACTGAGTTCGACAAGCCAGCATGGCTATAGGAATTAATCCTACTTAGGCCAGAAGCAATGAAATAGAAACTTCTGGTATGTTAATTTGTCTCTAGACCTGGGCCACTAGCACCATGTGGCTATTTAAATTTATATACAAATTAACTAAAATTAAATAAGATTGATATTTTAGTTCCTCAGTGACACTAGCCACCGTTTAATTGCTCATTCACAGCTAGTGGCTTTTGTTTTGGATGTTTAAGAAGAGAACATTTCCCATCATCAAAGAAAGTTCTATGGAACAGTGCTGCTGTAGACAACAGGACAGATCTTTCATGCAATTGATAGTATTGCGTAGAGTTGAGCATTTTTGCCCTAAGTCATTTGTGTGATTTGTTAAACTAAGCTTCTGTTCGCAGTATTTTCCATGATGACACATCTCTAAATTTAGAAATCATGGGCAGAGATTTGCCTTCCAAAATTCTGTTTTCCAAATTTCAAGAATCTATGTGTATCTCTCTTACTTTATGCTTGAGATCCAAAGATTAGATGTGGCTCTCCATCTACATTAGGAAGACAAAGGCTGACTTTTCACAGAGTGTAATTCTTCTTATGCAATTATGAAATATCAAGGTCTGTGGATGCACATTGGCAGTCATTCCTTTCCCTTCTGTACTTCTCCATGATCTGTGTAAATCCTTGTGGACTGTAAATCAAGTAATTGTTGAATGCGTACTGGCTTGCAACTTAACACTTTTCTCTAATCCCAAGGCCTTTTATCCAAACTTTGGAGAGTACTTTATATTTCTGTACTCACTAGAACATCTCATTCTCCTGGGTAGGTGACAGGGATTAAAATCTGCTCACAGATGGAGAGACCAAGGGAAAGAGAACTACAAGGTCACTGTGTGACATTGACCATTCTAAGAATTGAATCCATTAAACCAACAATAAATGACCTTGTGCTGATAGTGGTGATTTGACCTCTAAAGAATATTTCTCATCCAAAGTTTCTTTAAAGGCATTTTTAATTTCTGGAACTACTTTCTGCATCTGTGGAAAAGGGCAACTCTTTTTTCTTTCTTTCATTTCCTTCTTTTTAGTAATTGTAAAAGTAGTGAACATTCATTTTTTTAAAATTTAGCAAGTATAAAGGAGAAAAAATATCCAAAAATCAATTGTTAATTAATACACTTTTTTTATTCAAGAAATATTTATCAGATGCTTATTACATGCCACATACCTTTTTACTTAGAGACAACTTTCCACGTTACCGCTTCGTGTTTACGTTTTTCCCTTTATATACATCTGGGAGATAGCATGGTGTAGCGGAAAGAGTATGGTCTTTAGCATCAGACCAACGTGTGTGTCTGAATTCTGACTCCAGTACTAACTGTGTGAAGTTGAGTAAGTCATTTAAATGCTCTGAGTTCTGTTTCCTTATATGTAAACTCTGTATTAATGGAGCAATGCAGGCTTTCTAAGGATTTCAGTAATTTCTGCTCTGTTGGGCAGTAGCTAGGCTGTGTGGGACAGAAGCCCATTAGCCCCACCCAGATCTTTATTCTACACCAACCTGGAGCAGGATTTTTTTTTTTTTTAATCATAAAAAGATGGCTGGAGTAGGGAATCAGGGGATATGGGCCACTGGGATAGTGGCCAAGTTTTTCCAAGATTCAGAGAGGGAGGACAGATTTTTTTTCCTGGGCCAAGCTTGCAAATTCCCAAGTGTATCACCAACTACAAAGCACTCCATGTTAACACACCATTCAGGGCAATGATTGCTAGGTTCTCAAGCAAAGTTGTAGACTCAACACAGAAGAGGATGTATGCAGGGCAAGTAGGGCTGTGTAATCTTAAATTATAGTGAGTTAAATGGGAGCCTTTGAGAAATGATTAGGTTTATCCATAGTATTTGCAGGTCTCTCTTGCCAGCTCACATACTGCTGCCACAATGGGAATGAAGGAATCATGGAACCTTCCATACAGCCTTGCCAATTCTCTTTTTTAGTAGGAAGCTGATTATTCAGTTTGGAAATTAACCCAGATTCCTTGTTTCTCTTTCTGCCTACTTTCCTCCACTGTTTTCTGATCTGTTCACTTATTAGAAGCTCTGCCAGAGGGTAGAAAGGAACACGTTCAGGAAGCATTGAGTCAATGTTTCATTGTTTTCTGGTAACACAGATAAAAGTTATTTGGGAGACTATACTCTAAGATTGTCCTTTACTCCTGATTATGCAAATGACAGATCAATCAAAGCCCTGGAAGAATTATCTTGTTTTCTACACCAATACTCCATTCTTTAGAACTGGACATTCAGGAGCTACCATCTCCTTCTTCCCTCATTACCATGGACAAATTGAAATCTGGGTGTACCAAAACTCTCCCAGAAGTTTTATATTTATTTTTAGCTCTACACATTGGTCCAAAGCTAGTTTAGAAAAAAACAAAGTGAATTTCATCTTTGAACTGATGAGAACAATTTACAACATATTGAATAACTTAGGGAGTTTCCAATATATAATAAGCCAACAGTTGATACAAGTTTAGTTTCCTGCCTTATAACTTGATTTTATGACAAGTATAGCTAGCTGTTCAGGAAAATTTTAAGAACATTATTTTCTAACCACCTTGCCACTGTGCAATATTTATTGTTACTGCGGAGATTTTTTTCCCCCTTAACCTCAGCTTGAGATCATTTTATACCCTAAAGCACATCACAGTATGTCCTGAAGCATATCCTGGGAATCAGAAGTGAATCTTTAAATCACCTAATTTCACATCCTAGCAGCTATGATTTGGTCAATATCTGTGCAGAGTATACACTGAGGCAAAGATTAAAAACACAAAGACAAAAACCCCAAACTGAGTGGAATAAATAACTTGCCTTCAGGTGGAAAGAGTCTGTATTTTTGTCGACTTTGCTTTCATAATACCCATTACATAAAAGATTTAACATCTCAACATCCACAAGAAAACCCTCCCACCTAAGGATTTTTTAAAATAATTAGGCACTGCCTTTATAACAGGTGAGTTGCCCAACAGAAAGAGATATGACTCTGGAGTCTGCTTCTAGGTGATATATATCACTTCTGACCTTTATTTGTTCAAATTTGAAGATTATTGCTTTTCATATTGCCTGTGAGCCCTTGGAAGCTAAAAATGAGATCCAGCTATCAAAAGATCTAGGCAAGCTATCTATTCAGAATCCTGAAAAAAAGGCTCAAGCATTCAGACTCGAGTATAGCCATACATATTCTTTTATTTTATTCTTAAAATTATAGAAGAACGTACATGGACTTTGGAGGATGGTAAAAATTGCTGTGTGACCTTCATCAATTTAATTAGACCCAGCTTTTTGTTCTGCAAAATGGATTTAGAAATACGTACTTCATAAGATGTTTGTAAAGTCTAACACAGTTCTCATTTGTAAACTTCCCCGAGTATTACCTGTCATATAAGAGACTTTCAAATATTCACTCTCTTTATAAGCAAACTTGAAAAGTTAGTTGAATATCTTCTTGTATGTTACAAGGAGGACAACACAATTTGGAAAGAGAAATGTCAGGGGAATATCGTTTTTTCTGAAGTGTCCAAAGTAGGAGGGTTGCTTTGTTTGTTTGGTTTTGGTTTACTTTTGTTTGAGGTCCTGCTATATACACACAGTTGGCTAGCCACTCATTATTTATTTCTCTCTGGACTAGAGCAGCAGAGGCTGACTCCCTATTTTCCATTCCAACCCCAAAGTATTAGCCCAAGTAAATACTAATAATTCCATAACTTCTGTCAGTGAAAGGTTCAGGAGTAACCAAAGAGGTATGAGGCAAATTTAGAAGAGAGGACACTTGCTAAGAGATTGCCGCATGATATACTAATTTCTCTCCTACCTCTGGACTTGGTGATTTGGGAGCCTAACTCTCAGAGGCATAACAGCTATTTTGTGGCTAACGTGAGAATGAAACAAAATCCAGGGATGGCAGAGGGGTGTCCTTGATGACATCATGGAGTTTCTGAAGCAACCAACCCTGGAGTTCACCCTGCAACTGGACTTCTTATATATGAAATGAAACATGTCCTTGTGTAAGTCAGTCTGTGTCACTTGGATTTAACAAATCAAAATACCTTTCTAACTAAAAAGAGTAGAGCCTCCAACTGATCCCCTGCTTCTCCTCTTTCCCCTCACAGTTTATTCTCAACATGCTAGCCAAAGTGATCTTCTCATTCCCTGGCTTAAAATCAGCTGGTGGCCTCCTTAGAATAAAATCCAAAATCAGTACCAAGACTTCTATAAGTTGTCTTCTATAAGCAACTCTACAGGGGCCTCCAGTAAGATGGACAACAGCATCCGGTGTGCCCTGACCCCTGTCCACTCCTCCAACCTCAGCTCCTATCCACCTTACCCTCTTTACACTATGGCCACAGTAGCCTTCTTATTTCTTGAACAGTCCTTTCTCACCTCAAGGCCTTCATTCTTATTGTTCCCGTTACGTAGAATGCTCTTTTCCCAGTTCTTATGTCATTGTCTTCTCAGCTCAAAGTCACCTTCTAGAGAGGCCTTAATCATCCTATTAAAAAGTATAGCTTACATATTCAACTAAACCTAGCTCTCTACTTCATTATGCTACCTTATTTTCGTCACCACGTATGTCATTATTTGAAATCATATTATTCATTTATATGTCTTCCACACTAAAATGAACTCTCCATAAGAACAGAGACCCTGTCTGCCATGTTTGCCCTTGTATTTCCAAGTCCTTGGTCAGTGCCTAGCATATAGTAGGCATTCAATAAATATCTGTTGAATAAATGAAAGGGAGAACTATTGTAGGGATAGTAGCAACTCAACCTGAGATAAATGGACAACTCAGAAAGAGGAATCAAAGGAGATGGGGGGAAAATATTCAAAAGAAGTCTTGATAGAGTAATTAAATGTTAAAAAGTACAGATAGAAACATGTAACACAAAAGAAATAGCTATAAATACCAATGGCTAGAAGCCTGGCTCTGAGAGAAGAAAAAGAAGTAGAGGTTGCTTTAATACAACAACAAATCTGAATACGCAGAGGAAGACATGGTACCCAGATTCCAAGGGCGAGGTAAGCCCCACCAGCCCAAGAAGTCAAAAGGACCTGAAATCTAAATTGGAAGACCCCACAAATGTAAATTTAATTGTAACTGATCAAAGACAAAAAGTCTGGAACTGCATAGTCCTTCCCTTCTTTCCAGGGGAAAAAATACAAAAGATTGGAAGGAAAGAGATAAGGAGCCTAATGAAATGTTGAGTTATCTTCTCCATTCACACAACAGTATAGTAAAAAATCAGTTTCCCAAAGCTTAGAAATCAGACAGTTATACAACCCAAACGAAAAGTGTTAGATATACCAGGAAGTAGTGAAAACATGCTTGAAGGGAGGAGCAAGATGCAAGAACTTTGTAACATAAATTTAAAATACATACAGAAAATGTGTCAATGAAGAGGTAAACCCAAAAGCTTTAAAACACTGAGAGATTCCCATCCACATAAGTGGCTGGAAACAGAGACAAAAAAAGCATAATTGTCATGAACTTCAAAGCAGTATGGAAAAACTAAAGTTGGTTTAAGAAAATGTACAATGGTCTCTCTGAATGGTTTGGCCCCAACCAGAGCTCATCACCTATGACTCTGTAGTTAGGTAAAAGTCAACCATTAAGTCAAGGATAGCAGTGTGATTATAAATAGATCAAGGGAAAAAAATGTATTAAGAAGAGTAGTCTTCAAAAACAAACAAAAACCTTAGAAAAATGATGTTTACCTAGCAGACACAAGAAGAGAGGAAAATAATAAAGTCATCTATGCTGACCAAAGGTACATTAACTCAGTCACTTGGAGTAGGGTTCTTGGTTATCCTGGTTATCCACAGGACTGGAGACTAAATTGTAAAAGGAGGATAAGGAAGGCACTGCCAAAGCTTGTGTAGTCTTAAAAATTCGCATGTCTTTCTACGATGTAAGACAGGAGGTTATTTTGCCTAAAATAATAGTAAAAGCTAACAGTTTTGAATATCTACTGGCTGCCAGATACTACTCTAAGCATTTTATAGGTAGTGTCTCATCTGTCATCACAACATTACAAAGAAGGAAGGAGAGCAAGCAATAGAGAGATAGAGAGGGAAAGAAGGAAGAAGAGAGGAGGAAGATGGGAGAGATGATTCTGAAACAATTGGTAATAACAAAGATCAAACAACATTAAGTCAAACCAAAAGACCATTAACAGAAGAAGATGAAGGTCTTCAGATCTCAAGAAGACCCTTCAGAAAGACAACAAAATAATAACAGGAATAATTGCATAAATGCACTGGAAATCTCCAGCAGCTATAACAATGTCTAACATGCCAGAGAGGATGTAAAATCTGATGGTATGCTGCATATACCTTGGGCATAGTTTCGACAAACAAGAGAAGTAATTTAGTCTACCAGAGAAGATGGGAATTCTTTCTGTCAAGGTAAATAAAATTTAAAAAGGAAAAGGTGGGGAAGGTTGGAAGGAAGGAAGGAAGGGAGGAAGAGAGGGAGAGGGAGGGAGAGAGGGAGGGAGATGAAAGGAAGAAAGACTAACAAACTTATATTTACATTGTCTACTGGGACCTGGATATTCCACAGTATGCAATTCTACTATGAAGGAAGTGCCAAAAATAAAGGTAAATCTAAACATACTGAAGCATGCTTTTCTCTACTAATAGAAAGTTGTATGAAAATTAACAAGAAATATAGCCTATTTTGTGCATACATGCTTGTTCTGGAAGAAAGGATCACCATTTTTATCAGGATTTTGGTCTAATGAAGCAAGTTTTTTTTTTTAACATCTTTATTGGAGTATAATTGCTTTACAATGGTGTGTTAGTTTCTGCTTTATAACAAAGGGAACCAGCTATACATATACATATATCCCCATATCCCCTCCCTCTTGCGTCTTCCTTCCACCCTCCCAATCCCACCCTTTAGGTGGTCACAAAGCACCGAGCTGATCTCCCTGTGCTCTGCGGCTGCTTCCCACTAGCTATCTATTTTACACTTGGTAGTGTATATATGTCCATGCCACTCTCTCGCTTTGTCCCAGCTTACCCTTCCCGCTCCCCATATCCTCAAGTCCATTCTCTATGTCTGCGTCTTCATTCCTGTCCTGCCCCTAGGTTCTTCAGAACAATTTTTTTTTTTTAGATTCCATATATATATGTGTTAGCATATGGTATTTGTTTTTCTCTTTCTGAGTTACTTCACTCTGTATGACAGACTCTAGGTCCATCCACCTCACTACAAATGACTCAATTTCGTTTCTTTTTATGGCTGAGTAATATTCCATTGTATATATGTGCCACATCTTCTTTATCCATTCATCTGTCGATGGACACTTAGGTTGCTTAATGAAGCACCTCTTCATTGCAGAGTGGGAAGGCTGAAAAACCAAGATATCCTCCAGTGGGGTACAGAAGAACAGTAAACAGGGTACCATAAGCTTCCACACTGCTACAAGGTGAAAAGAGTAGTCAGGGAGCAACTGGAGGATCACACCTCTGAGAACTTGGTAATGAGTTGAAAAGACAGTTTTTAAGACCATGATGAAAGAAAATATTTAGAATAGCACAAAGAATATGAGAGGCACTCAGAAGGTTGTTGGAGAATGGCACAGTGATGCCTACCTCTCCATGCATAGGAGTGATCCGCCTGAAACTAGAACTGGACTGAGGTCTGACACAGGTTAGTGAAAAAAGACCATCTCACATTCAAGATATCTATTGTCTAGTACCATTTCTATTACCAACCTGCTGTGTGAACTTGGGTCACTTACATAGTCTCTAGATTCAGTTTTCTCATCTATATGAGGCAGGAATTATATTGGTTGATCAGAGATATTGCTTCCAATTCAGAAAGTAATTCTTATCCCGTTATCCACACACCCCCCCCTTTTTCTGGATAAGAAACTGAGGCGAAGAAAGGCTAAGTGACTTATTCCAGCTCGCACAGCCATTAACTGGTAGAGCTGGGATATGAACAAGATCTGTGTCTCTGGCTTCAAAGTCCATGTTCTTTTTATCCCAGCACACAGTGCGTCCAAAATTAAGGAAGTGAAGGATGAAGGGGAGAGAAGAAGAAAATGCACTGCTCTGGGAAATAGTAAAAATCTGTGAGCTTCAGAACATAAACTGCTTCTTAGAACAAACGTGGGAGTTCTGAGACTTACCCCCAAGCATTCTGAGTCCCAGGAAATACCAGTGCTTGTGCAATGCCGATTATATTAGGCTCTTTGAGGATAAACCAAGGATTGATATATATGTATAGGTATGTATGGGTCTGTGCATATATGTACACACACACCGTGTTAGTCTGCTTAGCCGGCTATAACAAAATACCATAAACTGGGTGGCGTAAACAACAACATTTATTTTTCACGGTTCTGGAGCCTGGAAGTCAAAGATAAGGGTGCCAGAATGGTTGGGTTCTAGTGAGGACCTTCTCCCTGGGTTGCAGATAGCCCACCTTCTCTCTGTGTTCTCACCTGGTGGTGGGGGATGATGGAGAGGGAAAGGAGAAGGTGGGGGGAGGAAGAGAAGGAGAGAGGGGGAGAGAAGACAAGAGAGGGAGAGAGAGAGAGAAGGGTCTAGTCTTTCAGTATCTTCCTATAAGGACACTAATGCCATCATGAGAACAGGCTCCACCCTCATGAATTCATCTAAACCAAATTATCTCCCAAGGACTCTGCCTTCAGATATCATCACATTGGAGATTAGGGCTTGAGCATATTAATTTTGGGCAGATACAAATATTCAGTCAATAATACACACACACACACACACACACACACACACACACACACACACACTCACAAACACACCAGGTGATTTTAATGTTCAGCCAATTTTGCAAACCATTGCTTTAGAACAGTTGCTTTGGGCTTCCCTGGCGGTGCAGTGGTTGAGAATCTGCCTGCCAATGCAGGGGACGTGGGTTCGAGCACTGGTCCAAGAAGATCCCACATGTCGTGGAGCAACTAAGCCTGTGCGCCACAACTACTGAGCCTGTGCTCTAGAGCCCGCAAGCCACAACTACTGAAGCCCACGCACCCAGAGCCCATGCTTCGCAACGAGAAGCCACCGCAGTGAGAAGCCCATGAGCCGCATCAGAGTAGCCCCTGCTCACCACAACTAGAGAAAGCCTGCACGCAGTAACGCAGACTCAACGCAGCCAAAAATAAAATAAATTTATTTATATATACATATATGTAAAGAACAGTTGCTTTCAAACTTTATTGTACTTCAAATCCACCTGGAGAACTTGCTATAATAAATGTATGGATGGGCACCACCTCTAGAGTTTCTAACTCTCTAGGTCTGGGATGGGGCTCCATAATTTGCATTTCTAACAAGTATCCAGGTGATGCTTATGCTGGGACCTCACTTTGAGAAGTGTTTTAGAAGTTGCTGACTTCTGATGTGTACAAACTAGTAGAAATTAATTGTAACTAATTTTAATCAACTCTTGATTTCAGGAATTCAGTCCACAGAAATTCTCTTATTCAATCACATGTATTTATTGAGTGCCAAGTAAAGGCTAGTCACCCTATTAGGCTCAGGGGATATACTGGAGATAAACTTAAGAGGAAACCCTGCTCTCGTGAGGCTTCTCTTCTCTTGGAATCCAAGACCGAGTGAGTCACTCCTTTGTATTTCTGTTGTGCTATGCACTTTTGTTTTATAAGTATTTGTCTGTATATCTCCCTACTTATGGTGGGGTTTCCTTGAGGCACTGTATTATCTGTAATTCATTCATTCATTCATCAGTTTACCAGAGAGTGTGTTTGCAAGTAAGATACAGAGGAAAAAAACTACAATTCTTGTGCTCAGGAAATTCCTTGTGTAGCAGTGAAGACAACAAATAGACAATTGCAAGGTAGAGCAATAAATGTGAAAGAGTCTGTGGAAGATGATATTGTTGCCATATATCCACTCCCTGGCCGTTAGACCCTTTCCTCAGCTGCTGCCGATGCTAAGCTAATGCCGTATACCTGCCAGAAAAGGTGAATGAAAACCACCTGCCCTGGAGATTACTGAGAAGTTACCACCTACCCACTTACTTCTTGGAGTAAGAATCACTTCAGCCAGGGAAAGAAAACGGTGAAAGAAAGCAATAAAGTCAGAGGAATCTGTTCAAAAGATCCTGTTTGCTCTGGGGTATGAGCCTGGATGGTGCAGAGGATGAATGTTTTTCAATGACACAGGAAGCCATTTGATGCTATCCTCAGGCTCCAGGGATTTTAAGTAGGTGATTAGCATGATCAGATTTCCATTTTAAAATCATGACTGTGGCAGTGGCCTGAAGGAAAGTTTGGAGGAGAATGAGAGTGGAGGTGATTTTGGAGACAGAGGGGTAGTGGTTAACTGCCATGGTTCTGGAGCTGGATTTCCTGGGCTTGAATTCCTGATCTTCCTCTTACTAGCTGTTATATACTTAGCATAAAATATATAATTTCTCAGTGCCGTCACTTTCCTTGTCTATACAATGGGCATAAAAGTGGAACTTACTCTTTAAGGTTGTGTGAGGAGCCTTAAATTAATCAAATCATGTTATGCGCTGGATCATAGAAAGTGCTCAATAAATATTGGCTCTTATTACTATAGCACTATTAGTAGTAGTTGTAGTAGCAGTAGTAGCACAAGGAGGGAGAGGAGAAATAGCAGTAAAAGTAGTAGTATGTTTAGATGAGAGATGATCGGAAGCTAAACCAAGGAAGTAGCAGTGGGGATGGAGCCGGGGAAGAATTGTGTATGATATTTAGGTTTTAAGTCTTCGTAACAGTTTGATTTAGAAGTGGGTGAGGAGATAGCCTGGATACCTGGCTAGATAAACAATGGTGCCATTTCCTGAGATGAGGATCATAGGAGGATGCTGATTTTAATGGAAAAGTTAGAGTCTGGTTTTGAAAGTATTGAGTCTGAGGTACAATTGCTACATCCCCAAGGAGATTTCCATATGTAGCAGGAGAGGTTATATAGTTCTGACATCAGGGAGACAGACAGACTTAGCCTTGAGATAAATATCTGGTAGTCAGGAGTATATTTATAACTCTAGTGTCTTTGGGGCACCCACATTTTAAAAAAATTAATGATTGAGAAAATAACTAGAAATAATGAGAGCCAAAAATAGCTTTAAAAAGATTTTAAGCAGAAGAGCAGAATGGATGTCTCAGGACAACTCAGAAAATAACTGTAGAAAATGCAGCCTTGGGAAGAGAACACGGTACATCAGAAATCTCAGGTAGAACCAATAATGCCCACTATGTCTATAAAACTACAAAGGTAGATTCACATTGTCCAGGCAATGTCTGCACTTCCCAGACCACAGAGGGAATAGAGAGTATAAAAGGAGGAATTTTTACCTTTAAAGTCACAGATGACATTCCACTACAAGGTGAGAGAAACATCACACTTGAAACCCATGTCCCCTTTGATAAATTTCCTTTGAACACTGGGGCCCAGGCTAAAGTAGTTCCACAGTGTGTAATGCTAGCTCTGTAAGAAAATCTGACTTATTTTAGATGTGTTTTTTAAAACCAAGAGCATACAGTTATCACAGAAGGCTACAGTCATCTAGAAATTAAATGTACAAATTAGAAAAAAATAAAAGGAAGGCATAAGGATAATTGTTCTGGGATCAGAGCTTCCTGTTTCTTTTATTAGGTAAAAATAAAAACTACATAAGAGATTTAAATTGTATTTTACAAAGCTAAGTGTGCAAGGCATATAATATTACTTTATTCCCTTTAAATCAAACCAAATTAAATCTGACCCTAAGTTTTGATACCACAGAGATAGTGGTAAATTCATGCTGGGTTATTATTGGGACTCCGTCCTTATTTACAGGTGTTATGCAAGGCCAACTAGGCTTTCAGAGGTGTGGGCTTCACTGATTACCACTGAAAAGTCTGTGATCCTGTAAAATTTAGGGGTGCAGTTGCTCTTTCCCATGCAACTCTCAGGTCCTAGGAATCTGAATTGCCAATTCAAAATTGCATACCTAGAGAAAACACACTTCCAGAATGAAGGGAGACACCAAGACATTTTAAAATGAAGGAAAACTAAGAGAATTTGTTGCCGTCAAATCTACCCTAAATGAAAGACTAAAGGAAGTTTTCTAAGCAGAAGTTGTTTGATGATTGAAACAAAATTATAACACTGTCTGATATGGCTTTAAGTATATGTAGAGGAAATATTTATTACAGTTATAAGTGAGGGAGGATAAAGATGTAAATCCCGGTAAGGTTTCTATATATCACTTAAACTAGTAGAATAATACTACGTAGACTGTGATAAGTTACGTATATACAATGTAATACCTAGAGCAACCATTAACAAATCTGAACAAAGAAACTAAAAAATGCTACAGATAAATTAAAATGGGTTTCTAAAAACTGTTACAGAAACCCACAAGAACACAAGAAAAAGGAAACGGAAATAAAAAACAGAAAACAAACAGAAAGCTAACCAAAAAATGGCACATTTCCCATTTATCTATTTTTGTTGTTGCTGCTGCTTATGCTTTTGGTGTCATATCTATGAAACCATTGCCTAATCTAAGTGCATGAAGATTTACTCCTATCTTCTAAGAGTTTTATAGTTTAGGCTTTTACATGTAGATCTTTGATTCATTTTGCATTAATTTTTGTGTATAGTGTGATGTATTGATATATGTATATATGGTCCAACCCTTGGCACTCTTACTAAAAATCAATTGATCATAAATATAAGGGTTTATTTCAGGATTCTTGATTCTATTCCATTTGTCTATGCTTACAACAGTACCACATTGTCTTGATTAATGTATGTTTGTAATAGGTTTTGAAATTGGGAAATGTGAGTCCTCTAATTTTGTTTTTCTTTTCTTTTTGGCTATGTTGGGTCTTTGTTGCTGCATGCAGACTTTCTCTAGTTGTGGTGAGCAGGGGCTACTCTTCATTGTGGTGCACAGGCTTCTCATTGCGGTGACTTCTCTTGTGGAGCAAGAGAAGTAATTATCTAGGCATGTGGGCTTCAGTAGTTACAGCACGCAGGCTCAGTAGTTGCAGCACGTGGACCCTAGAGCGCGCGGGCTTCAGTAGTGGTGCCGCATGAGCTTAGTTGCTCCACGGGATCTTCCCAGACCAGGGATCAAACCCGTGTTCCCTGCATTGACAGGTGGATTCTTAACCACTGTGCCACCAGGGAAGTCCCTTGTTTTTCTTTTTCAAGATTGTTTTGACTATTCTGCATGCCTTGCATTTCCATATGAATTTGAGGATTAGCTTGTCCATTTCTGCAAAGAATTCCGTTGGTATTTTGATAGGGATTGCATTAAACTTGTAGATCGATTTGGGGAGTATTGCCACTGTAACAATAAATATTGTCCATGAAAACAAATGTCTTCCTATTGATTAAGGTCTTTAAGTTCTTTCAATGATTTTTTGTAATTTTTAGAGTGTAAGTTTTGCACTTCCTTTGTTAAATTTATTCCTAAATTTTATTTTTTTGATGCTATTTTAAATGGAATTATTTTCTTGACTTCATTTTTGATTTGGTCATTGCTACTGTATAGAAATACAAATAATATTCATATTTTGATATATCTTGCAACCTTGCTGAACTTATTGATTAGCTCTAATAGTTTTTTAGTGGATTCCTAGAGGATTTTCTATTTACAAGATTAAGTCATTGGCAGATAGAAATAGCTTTATTTTTTCCTTTCCCATCTGGATCCTTTTATTTAGTTTTCTTATCTAATTGCCTTGGCTAGGACCTCAACTACAATGCTGCAGAGAAGTGGAAAGTGCAGATACCCTCGTCTAGTTTCTAATTTCATTAACACTGTTAAATATGATGTTAGTTGTGGGTTTTATGTAGATGACTTTTTGTATATTTTTCACACCAAGGGGATCATATCAGGTTTGATCATTTTTAGCCTGATTTTCCACCCAACATACCACAAACAGTTCTCTGTCATTAAGTCGTCTTTTGTATACCACTGTAGTCGCTACATGCCATTTTATTGCATGTGGCCACCTTTTAAAATTATCTTGTCATTTATCCAAGATTAGTTATTCTAAAAATTATTCTATAAACCCATATGGTTTTATACATCATTGTTTATTTGGGCCAAAATCTGAGAAATAACGTATCTGGGTCAAAAGTTATGCACCTGTGATAGACTTTTCTAATTTAATTTAATATTTATTCTATTTGTTTTTTCTCTCCAACTGAATTGTCAGATTGTTTTAGAGAAGAGCCTACTACTGGGTATCTCCATAGGCTACCCAGGATACTTACAACAGGACCATTCACCTGAAGGTGATGAGGGAAAATATTTAAATGACTGGATATCTCTTTGCAACAAAGTATTCATTCTTTAACTTCCCTGATATATCTAAGATGATATGATTATTTTCCTTCTATATCCTTTATTATATAAAACTACTATATACACACATTTTGATAACATTAAATTTTTTTGTATATTCTCTTTATCCAACTCTATTTTACATTTATTACTTCTAATTATCAAAGATATTTCAAGCCATCTTTTTTTTTTCCTTTCTAGTCCAGGCAGAGAAGGGCATATCAGGAACTTGGCCCTTAAGAATACATTGTTTAAATAGCGCAGGGTTGGTAAGCAAATGTAGTTGGTAAAATTTTAGTTTCTTGTAAGTTTATAGGTGGATTGAATGAATATCTTTTGCTTGTCTAAACAGTCATCACAGGTAGTAACAAAATCTTGCAACTAGATACACACAAATTGAGAAATTGGGTGTGTTTAGTAGACAGTTTTCAGAGGTAGGATACTATGAGGAACAAGCTGATTTAAAGAATGGGAGGAGAGGAACCATCTGAAAGACTAGGTAGAGAAAATTCATGAAAATCTATGCCTGGTGGATCAAACAGGAAAAGATAATGGTTATTAACTGTGAACAGTCTGAGATTAGAGTGTACAATATTATAAATTACTGTTTGGGGATTGCTGTGCTAAAGAATAAATGACATTTTGTTTTAAAAAAAGAGAAAAGCATCTTCAGATTGGGTTCTGTTTTACGTTACAGTTATTTTCCAAGGAATACTGTAGGAGCTTTTTCAAAATGTGACATTTCAAATCCTGAGGGTTTGTGCCTATATACAATTTATCTCTTAGCACATATTAAAGAGAAGGATGCTCTTATGAAATTTTACTCACCTGTTAGTAAATCCATGCCTTTTAAAGTTTAGAAATTCTAGAGTTTCTTATCAAGACGTCTACTTCTGCATCTCTAGCTCCTTAGCAAGAAATGTAAACATGCAAAAGGTTAGCGTGTTTACTTTCACTTATTGAGATGCAAAATGGCAACACTGTCCCGGGACCTAGGCAGCACAAGGCCCCCCGTGCTTGGAGATTTTAGATTCCAAGTAGCGAAATAAAAATAGAATAGGGCTTCCCTGGTGGCGCAGTGGTTAAGAATCTGCCTGCCAATGCAGGGGACACGGGTTTGATCCCTGGTCCGCGAAGATCCCACATGCCATGGAGCAGCTAAGCCCGTGTGCCACAACTACTGAGCCTGTGCTCTAGAGCCCGCCAGCCACAACTACTGAGACTGTGTGCCACAACTACTGAAGCCCAAGTGCTTAGAGCCCGTGCTCTGCAGCAAGAGAAGCCACCGCAATGAAAAGCCCGCGCACAGCAAGGAAGAGTAGCCCCTGCTCGCTGCAGCCAAAGAAAGCCTGCGTGGAACAATGAAGACCCAACACAGCCAAAAATAAATTAAATAAATAAATAAAAAATAGACTAAAACAAGCTTGTAATGATATAGTATAAAAATGTATTGCACAGCCTTATATAACTAAACTGCTTAAGACCAAGACCAAACCAGAACATTGAGTACCTATATAATATGTGGAGATACTTTAGAAGAGGTATGAGGGTAGTGACTAGAAAAGTCAGGTAAGACAAGAATGTATCCTGTTGTGCAAAGAGCCAGATGTTCTGGATGAGATGGGGGTTTGAGAAGAAAGCATTAAGGGATCAGCTATGGTCTCCTGTGTCCCTTGTTTTCCATCAAATCATAAAGCAGGAAGGATAATCATTCCCTCGGTTTAGGGGAAAGAAAGGAAGATTTCTAGGAGTTATTAGGATCTATAAACACCGTGTGGGGAAACACTGAAAAAAAGACTAAAAGCTGTGCATCAGCATGATCAGTATGACCCTCAAAAGAGTTCATTGTCGTCCTCCAGGGGCACGGTGCCATCTTTGGATCCTGGAGCTATCGACATATGAGGCTGGGAAGGGACATGGTAAGGCTGATGGACTAGAAGGGGACCCAGGGTGCTGAGAAACATGCTATCAAAGCAATTAACTAGTGGTGTGTAGCTTCCGCTGTGACCTCAATTTCTGGATTCCAAGAGTCTTACTCTTTATTCTCATGGCTACTACTCTAGTAGGATTATTACCTACGTATGCCTGGGCCACTAGAGTAGACCCCTGTTTGACACCCCTTACAAGGCCTGCCCTCTTTTTGTTTAACTATTCTTTGTACTGATGATCAATCTTTTCAAAACCCCAATTTCTGCATGTGTGATCCTGCCTACTTGAAGTTCCTGCTTCAAGTTCATACTTAACCATTTTCGAGTGCTTCCATTAACTGTTATGAACCTTATTTCACGCAGTTCTTTTCGCAAATCATAAGCCTTTGCTCACTTAAGTCAGAATTTTTATTTTTGCTTCTGTGCTTTTTGCTCAGCTGTTTCCTCAGCTCCACTTGCCTTGGTTTAGATTCTACTTATCCTTCAAGGCCTGGTCTAAATCATATTTTTAATTTAAAACCTTGGGCAACATACTTTAGCTCATGAATGTTTCTTCATTTTATCTTTGCCAAGATATAAGCCTATTAACTAGGATGCTGGGAAAGAAATGACCTCATTTAACATTCGGTTGAATCCAGTATTTTCATATGTTTCCATCCTGCTTTCCAAACCGTGTAGTAAACATTTTGACAATGGGAGCCATTCCGAGAATCCTATAGTACCTCATGCAATGCTGGGCACCGAGCAGTTAGCACAGCCTCTGATTGTGACTGAGGAAGAAACCATATTAAAAAAGAAAAATGTCACAGTGATGCAAGGTATAGGGAAGTGATCAAGCCTTGAATGATACTAATCAGAGATAGTTTCAAGAAGGTAATATAATTTTGCAAAGGTTTTATTTTTTTCTTTCTTCAAAGACACAACATGAGAGATAGAAAAAAAAGATTCCAAATATCACATGGTCTGCTGTGTTGTTTGGTGCAAACATCCTTGGGAAAATTGGAATCTGGAATATTTGATGGACCCTCCAACCGTGGCATGTCAACCTGGAGTGTACTTTATTTTCTTTTCTTCCTCAGAATCCCTATGATTTTTAATAGTGGAGATTATCCTAGGGCAAAAAATGTGTGGTCCTTTTGACCAGAGACTAGTTTCCGTAAAGAAATTAGCTAACTAATTATCATCTCTCTGTCTCCAGTTCATTTCTGCCACCCATAGCAATGAAGGACTCCATTTAAAAACATTACTATTTTATTAAAAATGCTCAATTAATTTAGTATTCTTTTTAATTTCCCAGTAGATTTTGAATAGATTATGGTACCATCTGTGTATGCCCAGAAGTGGTAATTATAATAGCAGGAGAAGCAGCCTCAGCTTTGGTGCCTTCTTCTTCTTTAAAAGTGACCTGAATAGAGTCATTGCCTTTACTGATTATAGTTCTTTCTCTTCTTTCAAATTGGTAACAAGGGAGACAATACTTCTCAATACTCTTTTGGTAAAAATGAATCTTTACTGAGGTAAAGAGTTCAGGTAGACTACTTAATGGGCTTATTCAGTAATCAGAGTTCATGTAAAAGTTGAGCCAGTTCATTCTGAACTGGTTTTTATATACTGAATATCCTTTAGCAGTCTGTGAAACTTATAAACCAACTCCTGTGCCAGGTATAAGCTATCGTTTCTTAGCTCCAAGCCCACTCTTCTAAACTCCACTTTGTGATGGTGAAGCTAAGACTTTCCAAACCACATTTCAGCATGTCACTTGGCTCCCTGCTAGGCTATACCAAAGGAGGCCACTAGAGGGAGATGGCAAGGCGGGGGGAGGGAGAAGGGATTTTTTTCCTTCCTGTCTGTTGTATACGGGCTTCCTGTTTATTTCTTATGATTGTGCCATACTTCTTCACCTTTGCATCAGCATTATCTTCCCATAGCAACAGCTGAATTCATTTTGCAGATTTTCCAACGCTGGCAGAGTTGGGTTATGGCACCACCTCAGAGATAGCGGCACCAGCTAGCACCTTCTCAGAAGTCTGAATTTCATCTCCACTGGGTGTCTCCTCTAGATCCAGGATTTAAAAAATTCCAGCCTCTCCTATTTGTTCTGCTAGGCGAAGGTGTGTGGCTGCCTCCTGCTGCAGATACTTCCGTGATCCCTTAATGCAGTGGCAGGCAAACGTGTGGTTTGTGTTATCTACGGCCGCTTTATAAGAGTCAAGTGCTTGCAATGGAGACCATGTGACTGAAAATGTTTACTCTCTGGCTCTTTGCGCAACACGTTTACTGAACCTTGCCACAGTGTTCTAGTCTCGCCTTTTTAGTTAAGTTTACAATAAGATTTTTAAAAGTTTTATATTAAATTCTCTCTGTTCATATAACTGATGTGGTTTCTAGATCCTGCTTTGGACACTGACTGATACAAATATTGGTTCCACATGTGGTCCTGGGAAATGGACACTCCAGATGGGGATTTGAGGATTGGTTTGGTCACGTTTTTGTACTTGAATACAATGCTGAAATTAGGTACTAGTAATCCATGGCGTGCAGTCACATCTCATTTAATCAGATTATCACGAATGTTGATTGTGATGAAATGCCTGCTCACAGACCATTATGATGGTCATGACGACTACAAGGCCTTTGTGTGGGGTAGATTTGCTGATTGTTCTGAAGTTCTTACAGAAAGAAAACAACAAACCCAGTGACTCAGGGACCTTTACTGTAGCCCTAAAATAACATTTTTTATAGCCACTGGGCTATCATTGCTGAGAATCAAATACAAAATTTAATTGGGCATAAGGCACAATTACAGCAAACGTTAAATTCATAGCTTTCACAAGTCTCTCATGTACAAGTACTGAGTCTGACCTGGGAAGAAATGCACCCCTATTAGTTTGGTGAAATCTGTGAACCCTTTCTCAGACTATTGCTTTTAGATGCATAAAATGAAATATATAGAATCACAAAGGAAGCCAATTATATTGAAATGCAGCAGTCAAAACGTTAAAAAAAAAAAGTTCTTTAAAATAAATACTTTAAAAACAATATCTAGCAGTAGTCATTAAGTGCCGCAATTTTGAACACTTTTTTGATACATCTGCATCATCTTGTAGAGTAATATGAAATACCTATGACTTCTATTGTTACCAAAGTCATGCGTGATGATAAAACTACTGAGGGTTTTTTTTGGCTCATATTTATTATTGAAGAAAATGCTAAATTTCAGTTAGAGGCTGATGAAAATAAAGATGTATTTTTTCTTCTCCAAATTCATTAATCTTCTGGATTACATCTATGTACCTCAAATTAAGAATCCCTGTTTTAGTGGTATAGGTACCCTTGAGAAATTAGTGGTGTATATATATATATGAGAAGTTTTGAAATAATTACTCAGTATTAATTAGATGAGGGCCAAGGCTGTGGGGTTCATTTAGTCTCCTTTTAACTTTTTCTACTTACAACCTATCCTCATATCATTCTTCATTTCTTACCTCAGGAATCTCTCCCTCTAGGAGGCTGGGTGAGGTACATCTTCTCTGTGCATCTATATGTTGCCCAGGACTTCTGCTATTGAAGCACTTATGATACTGTAGTGTTCAGGTACTTTACTGTACTGTGTTTTCCCCATCAGGGATTATGATATTATTCTGCCTGTTTGCCTTTATGTATTCTCCCCACTCAACTATAAGCTTTCTGATATTAGAGACCATGTCTGACCTGTTCTTGTTATATCTCTAATACAGGGCCCATCACCTAGTAGATGCTCAAACTACATTTGTGAATAAACAAGTGAATGAATGGATGAGTTCTAAGGTGTGAATGGTTTTCTTCTCGTATTCATGGCCAAAGGTCTCGACTAGGTATTTTGTACAAGTGTTGCCATGAGTGGGGACAGAAGAGAGAATATGAGTGAACGTGTCAGTAAATCTGCCCACCACTGGAAATGCAACTCAGTGCTCAACGCTACTACCAGTGGTGCAATAGACATGCCACCTCTGGGGTGGACACTGTTCCATTTTTCTCCATTGCAAAGAGAATTATGATTTGTTTTGCAGCATCAGTATGACATGTGCAGCATGGGAGACTGGATTTCCCCTTCGCTGTGGGGGTAGCAGATGAGCCTCGATTAAGCGAATCCAGTCGTAGTAGTTCCCTTTGACACTGTTTGGTTTAGGCATGGGCCTGTGATGCAATTGTGGGCAAGGAAATGTTATGGCAAGCCTGCTGCGGGGTGTCCAGAAAAGGATAAAAGGATATGCATGAAAGGCAACATTCCTGTTTCTCTCCCTTTGGATGTGGTTATATGAGGGGGTGATGCTGGAGCTCATGCAAACAAAGTGTGACAGTGAGGGGAGCAGCTGGCATACTGAGAGTGGCAGTGTGGAAAAATGGAAAGTGGATCATTGTGGACGTTGTTGAAGTGCTGTAGGAATCAACTGCTCTACTTGATATACAACAGCAGTGTTTCTTGTTTAAGCCATTTTTTGATTGGCTTTTTTGTTATTTGCATTCCAAAGTGTCATAACCTTCTTAAGTGAAGGACAGCTTTACTAATGGTCATGCACAGATGTGATAGGGATTCCAGTCTGCCTGAGATCTTAATGCTTGAGAGTAACAGAAATCTGCCATTGTATGCAGGAATTCTTTTAGAGCTAATTAAAAAGTGGATAGGGTGCCAGCCATTTCTGAAACTCATCAAATGAGAACATTTAAAGCTGGCTGATAAGAATTTGTAGGTGAACGAACCCCAAACACCCTTTTGAAAGCCAAGTGTGCTATGGTGAGGCATTCTTGTGCAGCATGTTATGTGTTAACCGTGTTATGAAACTGGCTTTGACATTTGGATGTCTACCACTTGGTGAGTGGTTAGTTATGAAATGCTATTGGTTCAACAGATTATACTTCTGGAAAAAAGCCTGGACTTCTGGGATCTTTTTAGTGGCTGGTTTATTTGTATTTCCAAGGCCATTTTCCCAGTAAGCCAACACAATCAAATTACATGCAGCTTTGAAGACATTCTATCTTACAGTTCGACATTTTAATTAGGACTTTAAAGAGATAATAATCACTGCCCACAACTTCCCTAATGTTACCTAGAAATGGGCCAGTTAATTAGGATCCCAGAAAAACCACTGCATACATTTCTTTTTAATTGTTTTTCCAAAACTTCCATCACCACATCTCTTGGCTTCAACTCAGACCAAATCAAATAAACAGCAGGGAAGGGTTCAATCTCTTTGGCCTTCCGAAAACTCTAAGGGTGCAAATAAGGAAGTCAGTCTGTGTCCATCATCTAAAAATGTATGTTTCAGCCTGCCTAAGATATTTTTCTTTCATTTCAAGATTGCTTTTGAAAGGAAAACCATGCCAGAGCATTTCATTAGGTCATTCTCTATGAAAGCTATTAGAATCTGGTTCACCTGATCTCTTTGATTCTTGTATCTATACTTCATTTTTCTTTATCTCTTCTAGGGTAACATTATTAATGGGTGGTCCCACTAAGGAATTTTTTTTAATGCTCTCTGACTGCCTTAAATTTCTTCTAAGTGGATTTTACAAGGTGGAGGGAAAAATGAGTCTGTTATTGAGAAACAAAGGGGCCCAGGGTGTGATAGCAATTCAAGAAATGAATTCTGCACTGTTGGGAGGATTATGTGTAACAGGATGCTCACTGCCTCACCAAACCTTGCTCCTCCCTATCCCTTGGGTCAATATACAAGAATGGAAATGTGGTAAACGTCTGAGTTGTTTGTCTAACGCTCTGATGTGTTTTGACACATTCAGGCGGAGAGGTGGTTGCTGCTTCCCAGAAGGGGTTTAAGGAGTGTAACAATAAGCCACTCTGTCGTTCTGCCAGTCAAGTACCTTTACCCTCACTTTTGAACCTGATTACACGTGCCTCAGTCTCCAGCTGGATCATCAGTTGCAACATTTATCTCAGTTCCCAAGATCTACTGGTTATAAAGTTCATTTTGTTAAGTTGATGGGCTGCAAGTGGTTAATTTGAAGGATATCCTCCCTCCACTTACAACTTCATTGATGACTACTTTTTCAACATTCTGCTGAATGTACTCCCTGCACTAGTGTTCATTGTGAGAGGCAGTGAATCCAATGAGACTCAAGCTTTAAGACCTCCTCACACAAACCCCTTCCAAGTCTCTGGCGAGAGCTCTTACAGTGTGTTCACATGATCACATGTATTTGTAAATTTTGAAAAAATAAGATAATCTAACAACAACTAGTTACAACCACTGTGTGCTTTCACAAACAATTTTGTATTCACAATTTTGTGGTTTTTAAAAAAAGAAGGACCCCCGAATTACATAAACTTTAGGCCTAACAAACCTGGATCTGCCCCTGCTCATTATGTAAGTACTTTTTAAATTGGTTTATAACATTATGTAAGTTTCATGTGTACAGTATTTTATTTCTACTTCTGTGTGCACCTCAGTACACTCACCACCACCAAAAGTTTACTTTCCATCCATCACCATACTGTTGACCCCCTTTACCCATTTTGCCTTCTCCCCACTCCCTTCCCTTCCAGTAGCCACTACTCTGTTCTCTGTATCTATGCATTTGTTTTGGCTCTTGTTTGTTTTGTTTGTTTGCTTTTTAATTTATTTAGTATTTCACATATTAAAAATATGTATAAACATATAGTTTTTTTGTTACTCTTTGACTTATTTCACTTAGTATAATACCCTTCAAAATAGTATATAAAGAACTCATACAACTCAATAACAACAAAAACGACAAAACAACCCAATTAACAAATGGGCAGAGGAGCTGAATAGACATTTTTTCCAAAGAAGACCTACAGATGGCCAACAGACACATGGAAAAATGTTTAACAGCACTAATTATTAGGGAAATGCAAATCAAAACCACAATGAGATATCCCCTCATATCCATTAGAATGGCTATTATAAGCACTTTTTTTAAGGTTGTAAGTCCTAGATTAGAAGCCTGTGATGTGTCCAGATAATCACAAGGTGACTTTTCAAGGTAGCTCTCTAAAAGGAATGTCCTTGAAGTAGACAAAGTTTGTTTGGCAAGTCTTAGTTTCCCTGTCACCATGATTCCCTGAGATTTCTCCAAATTTGAGACACTTCTCTGACCTAGGGAGTTTAAATCAGATAAGATATGTGTGATACTTAGGACAGTGAGTGGGCACCATTAAGTCCTCAGTGAAGGCTAGCTTTAATAATTATTGTTATATTAAAGTCCTTAAAATTGTGCAGCCTTGTGTATACCTTTTTTCTACCACTCTTCTCTAAAGAGACCAATTCTATTACTATCACCATGATAAATGCCCCATTCCCCAGATGTATCACTTGATTTTTTTTCTCTGCTATTAAAAATGTTTCTCTCATAGATAAACAACAAGATCCTACTGTATGGCCCAGGGAACTATATTCAATATCTTTTAATAACCTATAATGGAAAAGAATCTGAAAAAGTATATATATATTTTAAAAAGTATAAATATATATATAAAAAACTGAAGCATTTTGCTGTACACCAGAAACTAAAACAACATTGTAAATCAACTGTACTTCAATAAAAAATATTTCTCATAATTTTCAGCTATCTTGAAGTATAATATAGTAAAATTCTGTATGATAGACCACCAAAAGTGATAATGGCTTAATACAGTGACTCAGGGTGGCGTAGTGGAAGAACATAGGGGCTAAATATTGGCTTCAGTACTTATTAGCTAGGTGACCACTCTACCTTCACTTCCTTCATCTGGGAAAAGATTTCATTTTACAGGGATGTTTTGGGGAATAAGTCTGTAAAGCACTTGGCACAGTGTCTAGAATGGACTAGGCACTCAATGAATGGGCCACCCTTGTAATTGTAATTATAATCAGGCCACCCTTGATGACTCAGTGTCTGAACCCAAAAGAAGCCACCTTTTTTTTTTTTTTTTTTTTTTTTTCAGTACGTGGGCCTCTCACTGTTGTGGCCTCTCCCATTGCGGAGCACAGGCTCCGGACGCGCAGGCCCAGCGGCCATGGCTCACGGGTTCAGTCGCTCCGTGGCATGTGGGATCTTCCCGGACCAGGGCACGAACCCGTGTCTCCTGCATCGGCAGGCAGACTCTCAACCACTGCGCCACCAGGGAAGCCCAAGAAGCCACCTTTAATGGAGAAATTAGATGATTTTCTGTAGGTTGGGGAAATATTCAGAGGCATGTTGGTTTGTCTAGTGTTTCTTAAATCTGATGTAGTTAAAATTTCTATACCTATGAACAGCTCTATGCTTCCTAAGATACAGAATGGAGAACAGTAAAAAGATAATATTCTGACATACTTAGGAATGCTGATAAGCTCACTTTATAGGGTTTCATAGCACTTAGATTAGAATTCTAAATCTAACTAATGGACTTTAAGGCCTACTAGAATTTCATTTAAAAAGTTATCAGAATGAAATCTGAATTTATTTGCCTAATTGATCTAACCTTATACTGGACTTCTGCACAAATATAAGTAATAATTGGTAATTGTTAAGGATTAGTGAGAAATAACCTGTTGGCAAATATATTCCTCAAATCTCATTTGAATTTCATTCCAATTGTATTCACAATCAGGGATTTGAATTATTGATTTCTATCTTATCTGGAAATTTTAAGAAAAATATCTATAGTATTTCCTTAATTTGCTTGAATAAACTATTAATGTTTTGTTTTTATGCTAAATATATAGATTGTCTCAACCTCTTTGTTTAATGGGGCCAAAATTCATAAAATATTCTTCTGCACTTGAAGATGTCTTTAGTTTTTTAAAAATAAATTTATTTATTTATTTATTTTTGGCTGTGTTGGGTCTTCGTTGTTGCGCACGGGCTTTCTCTAGGTGCGGCGAGCGGGGGCTACTCTTCGTTGTGGTGTGTGGACTTCTCATTGCAGTGGCTTCTCTTGTTGTGGAGCACAGGCTCTAGACGTGTAGGCTTCAGTAGTTGTGGCATGCGGGCTCAGTAGTTGTGGTATACGGGCTTAGTTGCTCCGTGGCATTGTGAGATCTTACCAGACCAGAACTCAAACCCACGTCCGTTGCATTGGCAGGTGGATTCTCAATCACTGGCCACCAGGAAAGTCTAATGTCTTTAGTTTTAAGTGTGCTAGACCAAGTTGGGCGTATTTGCACTGATGCACATAAACAAAATGGATGATGTGCCACATAAGAGTATATACATCCTCTTTAAAAATAAATATGTATCAAATATAAAACATATAAGATTCTAGACTATGAACTTCTTAAGGGCAGTGTCTAGCAGAATATCTAGAACATAGGTAGATGTGCAATATTTATTTGTTAAATGACTAAATGAATGAGTTTACCTGAATTAAATGGTGTAGCTTGAACTTGATAGGGAAGGTTCATGAAATATCCTGAAGAATGCGACTCTTTGAGCTTCTTAGAGGAGAATCAGATTTGGGGGCTTAGAAAGGAATTTAGTGACAACATAGGCCAACAGCCTCATTTTATACAAGGGAGATATAATTATTTATATAAACTAGTAATGGAACCAGGAGACGATATGGAGGGCAAAGTGAGGTGTACATGAAAACATTCCTGTGTATTGCACCTCCAAGTAAATCAGTAAATAATACTCAGAACTTATGGAATGGTATCAGTATTACGAAAATGAGTGCTCCACATCACGGAAGCAACCTAAATGCCCATCGACAGACAAATGGATAAAGAAGATGTGGTACATATATACAATGGAAAAATGCTATAGATGATCTTATTTGCAAAGCAGAAAGAGAGACACAGATGTAGAGAACAAATGTATGGATACCAAGGGGGAAAGGGGTGGGGTGGGAGGAATTGGGAGACTGGGATTGACATATATACACTAACTAATAGGTATGAATAGATAAATAATGAGAACCTAATGTATAGCACAGGGAACTCCACTTTGCTGTACAGTAGAAACTAACATAACATTGTAAAACAACTATACCACAATTTTTAAAAAAGAAAATGAGTGCTATGTCAATGGCAAGACTTAGTTTCTTCTCAGATTATTTGTTTACTTCTAGTTATTAATTTCTTTCAGACTAATTCTCAAGGACTGTCCAGATAATTTTGTTATAGGGAAACTTATTGTATTGTGTATTATCTGAAAAAATAAATAATACTCATGACTGAGAAGTTTGGGATGTCTGTCTTTCAAAGGTTTCTATTGTAATGAGATTCAACATATACCATGTATACAGTAAAAGTGCAAATTTAGAGGAAAGTGAAGAAAGGAAAGTAAGTTTTATATAATTGACAAAATCTGAAGCACAACAATCCATGTGGCTCCAATTACTTTCAAACCCCATTTAGTTGATCATGGAAAGAAGAGGGAACAAAACAAAAGAGGACTGTGCCTCTGAGGTTGAGAAATACCCCACCACTGGAATTTGAGTTCCTAGATGCTGTGTGTGTGTGCGTGTGTGTGTGTGTGTGTGTGTGTGTGTGTGTGTGTTAGAGAGAGAGAGAGAGAGAGAGAGAGAGTCTTGATTCATTAGATATGAGGTTTTTGGCTTTCTCAATCACATGAAAGCTACTTGCCTAGGGAGTCTAACAAAAAGATCATAGTAAAGCTGGCTATGAATCAGTTCAAATAACTGGTCAGCTTTTTAAGTCCCAAAGGATATTTAGCCAGGTCAAACTTATGAATTCCTTTGAGCAACTCTCTGGACTGATCTCATCAGTAGCTGTCATGGGATCTGTAGTATCTAGACTGTAATTCCCTTTCCATCTTAGCTTTGAAGACCACTAGTGAACAAGCTAAACTAGAGCTTTGGCTGATGATCCATAGAGTCGGTATGGCACCCCAGATTAAAGTTGCATTGTCTTAAAACAAGAGATGAACAATTAGCATATTCTTGGCGGTGAGTAAAAGACAGTAGGGAAAGTTAAAAATTCAGGTACATCAAAAGCATCATACGAGTCTTGCCAGCATGAGACCAGTAAGTACTAAAGAAGCGTTATATCTACAGGTGGAAAATATTAAATTACTATTCTTGTACTTTTCTTTCTTGTGCCCTCTAAAGTTTTGGCAGAGATATGACTATAGGCTGCTGCCCTTGCTGTACAAAAAAAGAGAGAGAGATGAATTTAGGAGAAAAATCAGGACCTGGGCTCAAAGAGTTGGGACTGGCTAAGCAAATGTTAGTTTTTCAGTGAAACAACTTCTTCTACAAGCTGGAATTAAATTGATTTGATGGCTCTGAAGCTAACACCTTTGGGTGATCATTTTAAAGGATCTTTTGAAATGTGTATTTGTGGTAGAGATATGAGGTTCACAGTAGTATTTGAAAAAAAATTTAGGCATATCAAAGAAGAAATTTCATTAGACTATTTCCAGCCTTTTAAAAATTAATCTCGCATCACCTTCCATTATGGGGGAACACTAAATAAAGTGTTTCTCAACCATCCAACTTAAGTGCTAGTTAAGACTTTTGCCAAAACATCCATTTATGTTCCTAGCCTGGGGGAACTGAACTAGCAAATGGATGTCACTTTTAAGCACACAAGTGTCTTTTTGGTGTATGCTAAATGAAAGAGTTTAAAAGAAAAAGAAACTTCCATTCACATAAAACTCTTTCTTGCTAATATCCCAGAGCTAAGAGTTGCTTGTAAGTTTGGGGGAGGTGAGGAGGGTGGAGAAATATCTCTGGCATTCAGCTTTAGGTTGGACAAGCCACATTAACTCTACGATTTTATTATATCATATCTTTTCTTTCCTGGATTTACAATCCCTTCAACATTTGCTGTGACCAGTGACCTCCGCTAGGGATTTCCCCAGGTGTGTATAATAATTTGGAAGACTACACAGTTAAGAAGTCTTCTGTGTTTCTTATCTGTATGTCATTTGCTTGTACTGGCCTACCCATGTTATGATCAGAGGAGATTGTATTTTGCCAACCTCAAAGAATGTGTTTTATTAATTCCTTTTCAAATTCTTCTCACTCAGTGAACGTTTCAGAAGGAAAATGCTCAGATTCAGGAGAAGGCAGTCATACCAAATACTTGCCAGACCACAGAAACTTCAGCTGCCTGGGCTTAAGGCTGGTTTCAGTCACGAAGGAATCTGGGGATGAAAACACCGTTTGTAGTGAACTTGAAGAAATTCTGCAAATGTCACAAGGACAGGGATCAGGTCTGTCACCCATTCAGCTGAAGAGCCATTTAACTAACTGTCTACTTTAATGACTTTTTCATCTCTTTTTCACGATGGTTTACACTGTTAGGCCCCCTAATAATTTACACACTCCAGGATTAGAGTTCTTTTCCTGGAGTCATTAAAGTTCTGCACTGATAATGGGCTTAGGGGAAAATGATTTGCTCTGTTTTGTTTTTCTCTTAAATGTGCTTTGGTCTTCATGCCCTAACTCAGTGGTTTTCAAAGGTGAGTATGCATCAGAATCACCGGGTTATGGCATCCCCTCCTCCCCCACTTCTCTCTCTCTCTCTCTCTTTCTCTCTCTCTCTCTCTCTCTCTCTCTCTCTCTCTCTCTCTCTCTCTCTCTCACACACACACA
The DNA here is from genome assembly GCF_026419965.1 of Kogia breviceps. NCBI lineage: Eukaryota > Metazoa > Chordata > Mammalia > Artiodactyla > Physeteridae > Kogia > Kogia breviceps. The sequence continues at coordinate 22,631,389 of NC_081312.1, forward strand.
CACACACACACACACACACACACACACACACACACACACACACACACACACACAGTTTCTGACTCGGTAGGTCTAGGGAGGGGCCTGCTAATTTGTGTTTCCACATAGTTCCCAGGTGTTGCTGTTGCTGGTGGTCCCAGGACCACATTTTGAGAGCCATTGCTCTAACCAGCCATCAATTCCCATTCCCAGAACATTCCGTGTTTTGTTGTTCACAGGCAGTGTATTTCTCTTCTCTTTTTTCTCTTTTGACACCATTTTCAAATCTGATGCTAAATATGCCAAACATACTTACATAATAACATTCAAAATAGTTTTCCTTTCACATTATTCACCTGGGCATTGTAGTGATGCAACTAGTTACCTAAGGATGGTTTGACATCTTCACCTATCACAACCACACTTTGGAATTATGCAAACTCAGACAAGGGTGAATCAAGGGTCATGGTAGAATTCTGTGCTGGGCTACCAGCTTATTTCTGTCCCATGATGGAGTTCCTTGCCCCCACTGGTATTGTTTGCTCATTAACCCAGCCCCCATCTATCATATATCCCTGAATACTTATCTTGGAAAACAGAAGTGTATGTTTTCATACAGTGATGGATTTATTGTTTTAAAGGTATGTTCAAATCAGTTACGCCTAGGTTGTTTGGGAGATCTCAAAGTAGACCATCCAAGTTGGTCATCACCAAGAGGCAAGAGGTGTAAATACAACCCATGCTAAGTGTAATATAAATGCCAAGGAAGCAGTTTATCTTGTTAAATTCCACCAAGGGCAAGTGACACAGTGGCTGCAGACCTGTCCACAGTGGCCTGGGGAGACCTGCTGGCACTTTGAGGATCCTGACTCTATCCCCACCCATGGGAAAACCTTGCATGTGATCAAAGCTACAATTATAATGGGACTTGACAAAGTAATTGAGAGAGGCAGCCGCTGTTGCAATGTTCAGGACGAATTCAATGGATTTTCTTCCCTGTCTTCAGCAGCATTCGGCAGCTTCTTTGGTGACCAGCTACGTCGTTTGGCAGCAGCCTCAAGTGCTCACAACTGCACAGAGCAAGGAGCATGCTGAACAGGGATGTTCCAGTTTAAAAAGACAGAGCTTCAAACAAAGGTAGGCTTTTATCTCGGGTAAGATCCTTTCAACTGCACAAAATTTCATGCCTGACCACATGCCGTTCACCACTGCCACACTCACAGTGCTGGGCATATGTCCTCGCTCCCTTGTTCTTGAATCCTGGGGGTGGGGTGGGGGAGCCGGGGGGACTGGATGTCAGCATTTTGTCCTGAGTTTTCTATTTATTTAACTCTCTCCATGTCCTATTTGCCACTTTGCTTCTCTTTACCACTTTTCAGCACCTATCCCCTCCTTCGCTTTGGGCCCATGTTTTATTAAGATGATTATTTTTGGCGGATGGTTTGGTTCTCTGAATGTAATATTCAGTGTTTTCTTTTCATGGGAGAAAACTCATAGTATTGCAGGCTTCACATGGAATACAGAGTATGCCTAGCTCTGCCTCCCCTGTCTGTCCGCAGTTCCTCGGGAAAGTAGCTGCGTACAAAGTGTGGTGATACTTCTCTTTCATTGCACTTGTCATGGTTAATAGTTGTATATGTTTGAGTGATTGTTTGATTGATATCTGTCTTCCTCACTGCACATAGGCCACTGTGAAGACAATGACGACCTGTTTTGACCACTATTGTGTCTCTAATGCCTTTCATAGTGACTGGTATGTAGCAGATACACAGTAGTATTTATCGTGGGACCGGAAAGAATATATATCAAGTGTACTAGCTGAGTCATGGGCAGTCCTTAGCTGGTCTTAACTATACTTTGGAAATGGTACTCTGCTTTGGAAAGAATTGTGCAGAGAGACCTAAGTTTTATTAATGAGCTTGTGGTTTGGTTTGTTGTTTTAGTTTATTTTGAGACATTCAAGTGATGGTATTGTTGGGTAGAAATAGACAAACAGTGTATCGCAATAAGGAGAAATATTGATCATGATGAATTCTATAAACCTTCTATTTTAGCAGCTAGTTACTGGAATGTACATATTGCTAGAGCTTTGTATTCAGTTTCTCAAAACTTTGTGCTAGTTTTTTGAGGGTTGCCGTAACAAAGTACTGCAAACTGGGCGACTTGAACAGCAGAAATTTATTATCTGGAGTCTAGAAGTCCGAGATCAAGGTGTCCACACGGTTGGTTCCTTCAGGGGGCTAGGAGGGAGAAATCTCTTCCATGCCTCTCTCCTAGTTTCTGGTGGTTCCTGACAATCTTTGGCATTCCTTGGCTTGTAGAGGCATCACCTTGATCTCTGTCTTCATGTTCGCATGGTGTTCGCCCTGTGTATCTGCGTCTTCTTATAGGGATAGCAGTTACGTTGGATTGGGGCCCATCCTATTTCAGTATGACCTCATCTGAACTAATGACATCTGTAACATCCCTGTTTCTAAATAAGATCACTTTCTGAGATACTGGGGTTATACGACTTTAATATAGGACTTTTTTGGTGGACTCAATTAAACCATAACATGATCCAGTAAGATATAGCTAGTGAGCAAAAGATGCATCTGCTCAGCCGGAATCATTGCACCCAGAAGCACCTCTCCATGCTCCCTGCCACCTCTTTTTCAGTGGCAGGATTTCGACCTTCTTTCCAATGCAGGGTCAGGATAATCTTGGCTTGGCCATTAACTTCGATTTAACTAGTTGAACCTGTTGCAGAGTGCCAGCCAGCAGGTGGGTTGCCGGCTGGCCCTCCTCTCTGTGCCATCTCCAGTGGTAGTTAGGGACACTGCCTGAGACAGTATGAGAAGACTTCTGATGTCAGCAAAAAGTTCAAAAACCCCTCTCTTCCTCACTGTCAATTGTGAAGCAGTCCCCTCTGCTCCCCCAGTGGTGTGAAGAAGGCAAGAGAAGCATCTAGGGCAGTCTCTGGTATTGGCTATTGAGGACCCTGGCATCAGTTGATGAGCAGCACTGGTCTGTTCTGACAGAAGAGTTCCTATGCAAAAAGGAAAGGAAAAATCAAATCTAGGGTGATGAAATACACTGAAACCATCAGGCACAAATATTTTACTTCACCGTAGTAAAGGGGGAAGGTAATGTTTGACTTCTGGCTGAATGTCCATGAGAAAGACCAATATTTAATCTTGCCTCTGGCTTGTTAGCAAGTGAACATGTTACATCACTTGTAGCTTCCAGGTGTTTAAAAAAGGAACTGGCTGAGATACAAGGGCTTCCCAAATTGTAAAATTCACAGCAAGTCAGTTGTCCCTGTTGGATGCAGCCTATGCTCTAGGGTTCGTCCATCAGCAGTGCAGTCATTGCCCTTGTTTTGGGACGAACCAGAGAGAGAGAGAGGCCGCTGAGCAAAGTTACAGCAAGGGGCCAGCACCATGGCAGTTTGCCCCACAATACGTTAGTGGCAGGGGGGGAACTTGAATGTGGATTTCTTACCAAATGGGCCAGAATGCTCTTTAATGAAAAATATCATTTCATGAAGAAAGTGAGAAAAGAAGGTCAGGGATAAAACAAAATAGGAAACAAAAAATCCTAAGTGGTATAAGTGACAAGCCTGACAGAGAGTCACAAAATGTGGCCCTGCTTCTGGTCCTGACTACCTTTGTGATCTAAACCGGTCTCCCCAATACAACAGGCCTCATTTTTTCTCACTTGGTAGTGGGGATAATGGCATAGTTCATTTCTAAGGGAGTTTTAGGATAAAAATTCCATAAAATTGTCATTTCGAGCCAATCTAGAGTCTAGATTCCCTATATCTTTAGTTTGCTGGCTCTATCGCCATAGTCTTATTATTTTATATATTTAGTTTAAACCTCCATCTAGTTGGTTATTGTCCTTTTGTGTATAATATTTTTAAATTTCCTTTACTTCCATGGTTTTAGGGTATCAGTGCCAAAAGGTATACCCTAAAACTATTTTGTAAAAAACAAACGACCAAAATTTTAAAAAATTATTTTGCCATGTTTCTGAAGATAAGTACCCTAAAAAGATAAGCCTTAATGGCATAAAGCAAAATTGAACCCCCTCCCACAAACAATAACAACAGTAAAAATCAGAACATTCTAAAATGAGGCCCTTGCAGGATATATAAGATCCTGTCTCCAGCTCTGAAAATTATAGTTCTGAGGATGATGGGACATAAGCATATAAGGAGAGAGGAAGCTCCAGTGAAAGATGGGCTTTAAGCCATATTCTCTGCATTTAAATCCACAGTATATGGATTTGATGGCATTTGGAAGAACAGTAAGATCCTACCCAGTGAGTGTCTGATTGCTTCGAGGCCATTTTGGCCTAGCGATCCGTGTGGCAGGAACTTAGCTCAAGAGGGAAATTGCTCCCACACTGAAGGCTATCATAAGAGTTCTAGTGAGCAGCATCCACAATGCTCTTGTGCTGGTGCTGCTTTGTGATGCCGAGTTAATCGATTATCACTGCGATGGTGGGAAGCCGTGTTGGATGGTGGTGAGGCCTCTCGAAGGGCAGTGGTTGTTCTAAAATACTATTTCCATTTCGCACAGCCGTGTGACCCCGGGATAGTTTTTTAATATTCCAAAGTCTCAGTTTCCTTACCCGTAAATTGTGATGGATCTCAGTACTTATTTCAGTTTTCTTTTGCATGTGAGGATTACACGAGACAATAAATGTAAAGTGCTCAGTGAGGGGCACACAGTAAGTACTTAATGGATATTAATCATGATCATTTTTATACTCATTTTGATGTCCTCCCTTTTGGGGAAACTGACTTCATTACAATAATGGATTCAGAACTGTGTGACTTGCCATCACTGTGGAACAATTTTCTCCTTAATTGGTGACTGATCACAAAGTTCCAAGTATACAAGGACCTAGCATCGTCCTATAGATACAAATCTGAAGGAAAAGCAAACAGACAACGCCTGAGGTAACACATGGGTGTGGTGGTGGTGGTGCTGTCTTAGGGGCACCCAGTCCATTACAAGTCTGAACAATGTGATCCTTGCTCTGGGCAGAAAACACACAGCAAGGAAATGTCTGTTTCGTAAGAAGACAATTCAGACTTGTTTTTCAGGGTCTTCCTTAATCCCAAATTTCTTAGCTGCTGCTGCAGCAGCAAGAATTATTGAACATGGCACCCAGATATTGTGGGAAAACAAAAAGAAAAGGCAGTTTGCAGCCACGAGGCGAATAATTAGAAACATGGTAGGAAAAGAACACAAGACATGGAAAAAACGTGAATGAATGTAAGGATATATCCCTAAGATGTGGGAATATGGAAGTGACTTCGAAAGGCCACCCCATCTGAGTAAATGTCTCACCCCTCCTTGTCCATCTCCGATAATAGGGCACTCCATGTCTTCTGAAGTATCCCACCCACCCTCTCTAGGGACTAGCTGGGTGTAACTTCGTAGAGGCAATAGTGAGGAGAAAAAAACCCCAAGGCTTTCTTTACTCCAACCTTAGTTTGCGTCCTGGCTCCCTTGTTTCACTTTTCTAAACTTCAGATGTAAAATAAGGACAATGTATAAATGATCATCATAAGAGTACCTACTTCATGGGGTCTTGTAGAGGTTTCATGAGACAATACATATAACTCATATAGCACAATGTCTGGCATATAACAAACAGTAATGGAACCAATTGAGTATTCAATTAATTTTATTGTGATTATTGAGCAGACTCTCTGGCTCCAACATTCTAATCTTGAACAATTGACTTTGTTTCTCTGTACTTGTATTGTCTCCCCTGCAAATGAGGATTTTAGGAGCATTTATCTCATGACATTGTTGAGAAGAATTAGGTGACTGGACATAAGTAAAGCTCTTAGAAGAGTGCCTGGCACATACAGGGGATCATTCAGTGTTAGTCATTATTGACGAAAGAGTGCTACCAGTTCTGACCAGTTGCTACTTCTTTTTTCATCTTTTTGTTTAATGAGTATTTCTCTCAAGCAGAACTCCTCTGCCCTTCCTAGCCCTCCCTCTTCACGAGAACTCTTTTAGAGTAGGATCTAATTGAAGCCAAAAGAGTAGGTTTAAACTTTTCGGGGCCACCAGGGCTCACACTTCTCCTGTGACTTCCAGGACTAAGAGTGGATGAGAATAAATTCATTTCCAGGGACAGCTGAAGGAACAAGCCACAGAGAAGGCCTGAGGGAGAGGTAGGTCAGTATTTTCAGCATGGCACGTGGAGAACTTGAAGTACTTGGAGAAGTGGAGGCCCAGGATGGGGATGAGACAAAGTGGGCTGTTTGGGAGCCTGGCAGCGTGGCAGATATGTGAATGGCTCCGGAAGTGGAGAGCTGGCTCTGCCAGGTGCTCCTTGCCTTTCATAAGCATGAAATCCACTTAGGTAACACTCGTTCCATACCCTTCTGAATCCACAGCTTGTTCTTTACAAGTTTTTGGCAAAACGTGGTGTTCGCTGGTCATACCCAACCTATTCTGTATTTATTCTGAGTGCACAGGACTAATGAGATAATTATACCCTGGGGCTTAACTGGTTGAAATCTGTAAATCTCCTAAAAGTGTAATTATCTAGTCTTAATCCTTTTTTTCCAATATTGCGTAAATCTCATTAGTACATATTTTTAAAATTATTCACGTTATGGAAAAATTGCTTTTTTGCCATTGAAAGAAGAGTTGGCAGGGAGAGGCTGAGATGTTGTGTTTGAGCTACTTGGTTTTATCTCCTTGATGAAATAAAGGAATGCGCCCCCAAGTGTAGGAGATTCTCTTAGCAGTCGGTTCTGTTCGTTCAGTCTTTTGCTTTTACAGCAAGGACGGTCTGTGAAGGGCTGCCGCACTGGTGTGAGGCTGGAAAACCGCAGGGTGAGGACTCAGCCAGTCTTGATCTTGACTCTTATCTAGGAATGGTTCCTAGAAATTGTGGACCCATGCGCCATCATAGGAATGGGAACCCTGCAGAGAGCTAAATTAAGTCTCATGCAGGCTCTGCAGACAACGCCGTGGCCCTTTGCCTGAAACATCAATCTAGACTGGACAGCAACCACATAAGATTCATATGTTTATATACTAAGAATTGTGGTGACTGAAGATTATGAAAATGGTTTTTTTTTTCCAGAATTTACTTAATCTAGTGATTTTTCTAGGCAGAGATAACATGAGCACTAATGGAACTTTCTGGACGTTCCCAGTTTATTTAATCGGTTTTTTGATTCATGACACACGGTACAGTTTCATAGCATATGAAGTGGTCCTATACATTTCTCTGAAGTTTCCAAAGTACTTTCTTTTGGTTGCTGCAAATAAAATTGCTTGAAACTGCGATCCCTAACTACAACGTGGGATGGGGCAGGACAGTGTTTATTACCTGTTTTGTGTGTGTGTGTATATCTATGTGTGACCCGCACTCCTTCCTGCACGTTCCATTTAAGGTAGTGTAGAAAAGAGCCCTATCAGAGAGGCAGAAGATCAGGATTCTCCTTCTGTCACTGCCACCAACCAGTATGCTGTGGTGCGTGGGCCACTTAACTTCTCTGAGCCTTAGAACAGAGAGGTACAGACCTCATGACCTCTGGATTATATGTGAGCTGTCTGTGGACAGCAGCAAACCATGGCCTCAGCCTTGAGAGGACTACTAGAGCCATGGCCTGCTTGGCTAAGCAGTCAAGGGGGTTGAGAAGCAAGGCAGTGGAGAGGGGAACTTTCCAATGGGGTAAAGAAGGAGAGAAGCTGGGGGTAAGGAGGCAGGGTTTGTCCTTTGCTCTCCGAATGTCCTAACCTCCCCATTCTAAGGAGTAGGGCTAACGCTAGAGAAGCTGGCTTTGCCTTTCCTACTTCTACTCCGTCTCAGCTCCTTCAGGAAATGGGATGCAAGCTCTCTGTAACTCCCTATATGATTCACCCTTAAAAGGCATCACTCTGAGGGAGTTTTATTCTAAAGGACCAAATACATTTGGATCAAGTCTGAATCTGCATTTTTTATTCATGTCATATCTTCATATGTTAGACACGTAGATAAAAATTATAGTCTCCCAAACTCTGTAAGTTTCTAAAACCTTGAAGTCTTGCAAGCTAAATCTGGATAACAATTTAAAATTTCACTTTTTATTTGACAACTTGGGTCAATAGGTGTAACCTTCTTAGATCCAGCCTTTATTCAGTGACACGTTAGTAGTGTATAACAAGTCTTAGCTGACTTAAAAACATTTTCCCTATAACACTTTGTCTGTAATGATCTTAATGTGATTTAGACTTTCTGCCTTAATGTACTGCAAGTACTAAATGAAGTGTGCTCATCTCCATCGGTTGCAGACGGAAGGCATCTTTATTTTCCACTCCCCGAATCCTCCTCCATTCTTTAAACCCATTGTCTCTCTACGTAGCCTCTTTGTAAAGGACCTTAAATAACTCTAGGATGGCTCTTTCTCATGTGCTGCAGACCACATGTAGTACTTGGGAACCTTGTATGCGTCCTTGGTTCTGCCATCAGTGGAAGAACAGTTTGCGCTCAATACAGCCTTCAAATCACACCATAGGCAGCTTTAGTCAGCTTCTTGCCTAGAGATTTTTTTGAGTATGGGTCTTGCATCAGACCCTGTACCTCCAAAACTCTAAAGGGATACAGGCCAAGCTCCCTAAGTAGTTCTCTTGAAATGTCTTTAATTTGACTTGAAGTGAAGAGGGAGTACGACGCTCCATTGGCAGGGGAGGGGCGTGTGCAGAGGGAAAGGCACAAAATACCAACAGATCCCCCAAAGTAATTATCTCTCTCCTTTCCTCTTTAACCACAATCCTTGTATTCTCTTGAGGAGCTGGTGGGGCTAAGATTGCAAAATCACCTTCTGTCCCTGTCCCTCTCTTTTGCAAGTACTGTATAGGTGGTCTGACACCTCGACTTGTGCATATTTATTTTATTTTGTATAAATATGTATTACATACTATTATTTAGGCCTGCAAACTCCTTAGAGGCTTTTGTTATGCATTCCTATACTCTTTATAATACCTGACGCAGGCCCCGTGAAGCAGGTGCCAGTATCTGTGTGCTGAGTGAATGCGTGAATGAGGGCTGCCTGCTTCGTGAAGAGCGACCAGTTTCTGTTAAACTGCACACTTTCAAGTTACCCATTCTGTTTCTCATGTAAGTACTGTTATTAAACTTCTAAATACTTAACAGAAGGCTGTTTTTTGGCAGTGAATGAACTCCTTTTGTCTTCTGTCCCGTGAATATCCTAACCACTTTGTCACTTTGATCTAGGGGGCATTTCATCCTCAGAAATGCAAAGGAGTTGGCGACTGCACAAAATGTGTCCTATTTCCTATTGCTGTAAAATCCACTGCTCTTGAGCCTTTGCCCGCCCCCTTTCATGATAATGTGTAAGCCACTAAATTGCAGTTACTGGCTGTGGCCATGGCCATCAAAAATCGTGAATGCCATGTAGATTTGAGGCTTGCTCCACTAAAGAGTCCACAATGGCTTTACTGTAACTGGGTTAACTAGAACTTGGCAAACAGCAATCCAAGGAGGGTGATACCAAGCCCCCTCCCCCTTCCAGGATGCTGGCCTGATCTTCTTGTATTTGTGCAACTGGCCCATCCAGAGACCCACTAAAGCTGGGAAGAGGGCCCCGGTGAGGGCGAATCTCTCTGGGTCAGGTTGTCCTTTTGCAGCTCTTTTCACACAGCTTCTCTTCCTGCAATGCGAAGTAGGTTAGAGGATAGCTTGTTTTCTTTTGCTATTTGAAATACAGCATTTAGGGTCATGCTCTGAATAATTTGTGCTTGTTAGAAATGACTGTCATCCTCTTGAAGCAATAACAAAGAACTACATTTAAATTAAATTTAGCCAAGCAAGAGGCTCTCCACAAAATCAGTGGAGCCAGGCAAAGAGTTATTTTGATTTTTTAAAATCTGTAATATTGTAGGGCATAAATCAGCAAAGATATCCCAGAATCTAAAAAGAGCTGGGCCATAGTTCATAATGCTTTAAAAGTATTTGGTAATATTTGGGATGGCAGGAAAAGGTAAGATAAAATAATAGATGCAATCATCTTTAATATCACTTATTTTTATATTTGGCAAACTTTGTTCTTCCTCAATATCCTAGTTTAAAATTTCAAGGGTGGATTTTTGAAAGATACCTTTATTTATTTATTAAGTCTGGAAGACTTAAAGAGACCAAAGCCATGTCAAGTATAGTTTCTAAAAGTTAATTTACATAAATGTATTCCTATACCCTACACTGTTGTGGTCTTCTTACCACTATGGCATCAGTAGTGACCAGCAATTTGGTGGCCTCATGTGCTAGGCAGAGGACTTGTTATGTCAATACACAGAAGCATATCTATTTTTTTTTTAAGATCTGTTGTTTTCAAAACAGTTTTGGGTTCATAGCAAAACTGATAGGAAGGTGCAGAAACGTCTCATATGCCCCTGAGCCCACACGTGCGTAGTCTCCCTCATTATCAACATCCCCCACCAGATAAAATATGTATTTAAAAAATATTCTTTCTTGCCAGCATCTGTATCAAACCCTACTTCAGTACTCAGAGTATCCAGTCTTTCCTTGAATATCTCAAAGCGGTTACACTCTCCAGTTCTTCAAGACCAAAACTTCTCCGTTCTTTTCTCATACTAGACATATAAATATCTGGGGCTGCCAAGCTTTATCTTTTAAAGTCAAGAAAGAAATTTCCATCTGTTATTTGATAATTTGCCTTGTGGTTGCTCTGCTGCAATTAGGGACTAGTCCTATCTAATAAACCGAATGGGTAGGTTAATTATTAATACACACTGAGAAATTAAACTCCTCATATAGTTTCACCTTGTCTGTATGATAGACAACATCATTGTAGAAACATGTGCTGCTTTGTTTCTGCTTTCAAAACAAAGGATGTTCTTAATTTTAGTCAGTATGGCTACTCTGAGCAAAGTCATTCTACCTGGATTTTGCCTCACCCTGAGCAGAGTATCTGTTTTATGCTTGCTGTTTTCTTGAAGAATTCTTTCTGTGTGGCTTTTGGCATTGGTGTCACAAAACGCGCAATAGACACCCACTCCTTAGCTATTTGCTTTATGGCCACAAAGGCAATCCATCTTATTTCTATTAGATTATCCCTCTTTCCCTTACTTCTTTCCTTATACCCCGTAATGACCTCTCCCAGACCATGACTCCTCTAGCGACTTTGACCGTAAGGATCCTTGCTCTAAGTTAAGGGTGTTGTCTTCTACCAATTTTTGCTCTATTCCTTCAGCCTCTGAAGTGTGTGTGAGCTAAGACCCCTTTTCATGACCCAAGAAGATGACATATGCTATTTTTATTTACGCTCAGTTCAAGCTTCCTGAATCTTTTCTCTCTGCCAAAGTCAGTTACTTTCTACCAATACCAGCTTCACCCCTGGAGCTCCCTTCTGTCTTGCTATTAATACTTTCCAGACTTTAATATTTTCGAGTCAGCAAGGTTAACTTCCTGAAGCCCATCTCCCAAAAATATAGCCATCCTGATCCCATCTTCAGAATTCTGATTGACTCAGTTGGTCTCAGATGGCACTTGGGAACCATTTCATAAACATGATTCTGAAGTGGTTACACTTTGACAGACACTCGTCCAGTTTGCCTTCTGGTTTCTGTCCTCTCTGTGGCAGTGCCACACTTGTTGCCTCACTATGGGTTAAGAGACACTGCTTGTTGCTGCTTCAGCAAAACTATGAGTGGGGAGGGGAGAGTGGATGGAGAGGGTAATTGAGAGACAAATTTTCTAACAAACGTTTGGATTCTGGAGAAGTTTCCCATATTACTGTCTTTCAGAAGATGAGTAGGATTTTTTTACAAAAAGATGCAATAGTGATGAGATGAAGCTGATTTATTTCATTCTCGAGCCATGATTAGATACCTGTCCCCATCCCGCACCCTTGTAATATTCTATCCAGAGTGACTCTGGCATGGTCAGGGAGGTTGTGATCTGTGGACCCATGTGCATGCCATTTGCTGCCAAAATACCTCAACCCTGACCTCAAAAACCCCATCTTCAATTGATAAGGCCACTGCTATTGAATTATCTCTTTGATATTTGTTCTTGGCACCCACAATTTAGGAATAACTTTTCTTTTGAATACTATAAAATTTATTGAATAAAATCCTGTTTTTGCATGTTCAAATGTTTGAATTTAATCCAGTGGAATAATTACAACATAGCCATTACTTCAGTGTCAAAAGAGTGGAAAGTTCTAATACCCATTCACTTAGATAATGCCAAATTTCCAAGACAGAATGTTGTAAACTTTGGGAAAGCATCAGTAATTGAGCTTATTTAAGGGATTCTTGAGTTTTGATTGGTAATCTCATCTGGGTTTCTGCCTGTGTCTGTAGGCATGGGTTATATTCGAGAAGGACATTTTGAGCTCAAAGAGACAGCCTGACCAGGAGGATTAGACACCAGCAAAATGAATTCACCTCTAAACCTCAGCCTCTCAGGTGGATGGTTGGGCAGGTGGGGAGTTAGTATTTTAGAACTATTCTAAACAGATGTGGAAGATGCCCAGCCAAGCAAGGGAATGTGCTATTTATAGCACTTGACAATTAAGCTGCCAATCAGTGTTAAAGTGGTCCAGCAAAGTAGGATCTTGGCAAGAGTTATGGGGCACCAGCTGAATGATGGCGATTTGGTCAGTATGACTCCAGCCTTCAATGGGCTAGAAAAATTAAGGGAGGAATCCCATATTTAAAAGTATTGCCTGGAGGATCTGAGAGTCATATCTTTCTTTCTTTGGCCTCCTAATGACTTCTAAACCAATAGCAAATTAGAGTCTCCACTAACCCAATATATTTTAGACCTTTTTTCCAAGCAAGATGATGTTAAGATTCATCAATTCTGCAAAAGTTAGGTTGAAAATTTTCTGCTTTATATATCAGTTCGCACTCAAGAATGGAATGGGCATTAAACCAGTACAATTTTGAGCCTATCCTAAATTTCTTTATGTCTTGAGCATTTAGTAGCAGTTAAATATTTTCTGGGTGATTCTCTGAACTTTCATATTATCCTCTCCATTACCTTTTTTGGAATATCAAGTTACACAAACTATTTGTAAAGGTACAAGATGTGAACCTTGTATCAGGGTATAAGAGAAAAGCTCATGAACCAAACACAGGACATAAGGTCATAGTAGGGCTAACTAGAAGGCTAAATTAGTGATGAGTTGTATGAGTTACTGAAATAAAATTCCTTATATTCCCCTAAAGATGGATTGGTTCTCTTCTCTGGACTTAAAACCCTCCCATGTCTTCCCATTGCAAACTGTTTACCATGTTCGATGAGTTCCTGCATGCCCTGGCCCTGACAGTCCTCTAACCTCAGCTTCTCCCACTTTCTCAGACACGCTGGCTTTCCCTCTCTTCCTTGAACATGCTGAACTCCTTCCAGCCTCAAGGTCTTTGCACTTGCAGGTCCCTCTGCCTTCCCCAGATCTTTAATTAGCTCTTTCTTGATGATCAACTGTTGGCGTAAATGCTTTTTCCTCCAAGAGGCTTTCTTTGACCACCCTTTGAGAGTCATACCTCTCTTTCAGTTACTTTCTATCATATCAGCCTCTTCTTAATTCCCACATAGCACATTGCATGACTCACACATTTCATAGTATATACTTACATTTATCTTATTCCTTTGTTTATTGTCTGTCTTGTCCCCCTGACTGCTAGCTCCATCTGTGCAGGGGCCTTTTCCATGTTTTGTTACTGTTTTTCACTACTGTATCCATAGAACACAAATAATGCCTAGCACTTGGTAGGTACCCAATAAATATTTGCTGAATAATAAATTGAAAGCCATCTAAACTCAAAGGAGAGCTGGCTGGAAGTTGTGCACAGGGGTAGGAAAAGGGAGGAAGTTGAGAAAAGCATCTCATTGACATTTTCAATAATTCAGAATTTTCAGCTATGAAATGTATACATTACAACTGATTCATTTTGCAATGTTACACTATTCATTCAAGAATAAGTATTTTGTAGATTCAGAATTCCTGAGTAAAGATTATAAGACTTGATATCCCAGAAAGATGTGATGGAAGGGATAATATGAAAGTTCAGAGAATTACCTAGGAAATATATAACATACTAAATGCTAGTGATATAAAGACATTTAGAACAGGTTCATAGTTGTACGAGTTTAATGTCCATTTCAATCTTGAGTTCAAGTGATCGATCTATCTGTCTATTTATCTGTCTGTCTCTCATGTTCAACTTTACTTTTGCAGAATTTGAGAACCTTATCATCATCGTGCTTGGAAAAAAGGGTTTAAAATTTATTGAGCCAGTGGAGACTCTAACTTGCTATTGGTCTAGAGATCATTAGGAGGCCAAAGACAAGAAGAGAAAAATCCAATTTCTTTTTTTAGTTTTTGTTTTGAAAATTATAATTCTGTTTCCTCAAAACATTCATAAATCAACACTGTCACATTATGGTGGTTTCTATAACACAAAGAGTTCTAGTACATTGGATTTTATAAATGAATGATCTCTACTGCTGGATTTTACTCTTGTATATTACTAGAATTTTTATTAATGTTCAATTAATGACATGGAATTAAAACTTACTACAATGCATCTGAACCTGAAACAGAGCAGGGCCCTGTGGTCCTTACCCCTCACACCACCTCCTCAGCCTGTCTTTTGTCTGTGGAAAAACTTTAGCCAAAGAATAAGTTTAATCAGAGAAGTGAGAAAATGCAGAAACAAAGGAAAACAGTCATAGGAGACCAAATATTGATAGCTTAGTCATTAAGCATAGTCAAGAACCTTTAGTTCCTCCTTAAGGGCTATAGAGAATATTCTGAGCGGTATCCTGTGAGCTGTCTTATAGAGGATGAAACCCCCAGCAGGTGGAAGAAGTTAACTACATGATGACCAGGCTGTAGCCATGACATAGGCTGCCACAATTCTGAGAACTGGCCTCAAGGAAATGGAAACAAACCGACCCTGGAAGTGAAGATTAACTGTACCTAAAATAATCGAGATGCTGCTGATCAGACCACTGATGACCAATTTCAAGATGACTGTCAGAGCAGACTGTACTGTTTCTGCATGTAGCCCCTCCCTCTGTCTATAAAAGCTCTTGCTTCCTGATTGTCGGGGGTCGGGGTGGGAGTCAGCCTTTGGACAGGCATCCGCCCTCCAAAATAAAGCAAACTTTCCTTTTTACCAACCTGGCCTCTTTATTGGCTTTGGAGTGGTGAGCAGACACACCCCACTTTCAGTTACAAGCCCATGCATAATTTCCATAATAAAACTAATAACCCCTCCCAAAAAAGGGTGAGTTCCCTTCTCGCTCTCTCCCTGCCTCACAGTTATTTTGATTTAATCTGTAATCATGAGAGCTTCATGAAAGTTTTACTGTATTGTGAATAAAGCTGAAGCTTATTACTCTTCAGCCCAGCACTCTCTGGTTTATTGAAAGCTTGGCATCAACAGGATTCTACCTGAGAACATCTAGTTCCTCCCACTCATGCTGTTGTTCTTTGTATTTATCAAAAAATCAGCTGAATCATATGCCTGAGCCTGTATGGTTCTAATTCCTCAGAACTGTAATCTGATTCATTGCTTCCCAAATACGAGACTAGGGATCAGTACTGGTCCATGGCTAAGTGAAACATATAAGGACAGGGCAATGAGCTTTTTATGAAGCTGTTTTTTTCCCCGATTAAAATAACTTCCTTTATATAAAGATGGTATTGCCCCTACTATTTGGTGTAAACCATTCTTTTATGAAATTATAATTATAATAGATGGTAGTCTTTTTAAAATATGGTCTTACTTGGCAGCCTAAAATATTGGCAATTCTGAGTATCGGTTTCCCCCATTAAATTTTTTCCAATATATTAAAAAAAGTCAGACAGTAGTATAATGAACTCATATGTACTCTGCAATTAATACAAATTTTGGTGGTTAAAAAATCCCAAGTAAAATTGAAACAGGTTCCACAGAGGATGTTCAATTCCCTCACAATGCTGGTGAGACAATGGAAACCTAAGAAAGGAAAACACCTTAACACTGGTAACTGCTGGACCTGACATTTTAGCTTTGGCATTTTGCTTCTAAGACAAATGATTGTTTATGATACCATATAGACAAACAAACATATAGCTGGAGGAATCCATAATTCAAAAAGATACATGCACCCCAATGTTCATTGAAGCACTATTTACAATATCCAGGATATGGAAGCAACCTAAATGTCCATCAGCAGAGGAATGAATAAAGAAGATATGGTATATAAATGCAATGGAATATTACTCAGCCATGAAAAGGAATGAAACAGTGCCATTTGCAGAGACGTGGATGGACTTAGAGACTGTCATACAGAGTGAAGTAAGTCAGAGAGAGAAAAACAAATATAATATCACTTATATGTGGAATCTAGAAAAATGGTACAGATGAACTTATTTGCAAAGCAGAAATAGAGAAACAGATGTAGAGAACAAACTTATGGATACCAAGGTTGGGATGAATTGGGAGACTGAGTTTGACATATATACACCACTATGTATAAAATAGATAAATAATGAGAGCCTACTGTATAGCACAGGGGACTCTACTCAGTGCTCTGTGGTGACCTAAAGGGGAAAGAAATCTAAAAAAGAGGGGATATATGTATACGTATAACTGACTCACTTTGCTGTACAGCAGAAACTAACACAACATTGTAGAGTAACTATACTCCAATAAAAATTAACTTAAAAAATTAAAATAAAAAAACTGTATTGTAGAGGACCCCTACCTAACACCATACACAAAAATGCACTCAAAATGGATCAGAGACCTAATTGTAAGAGCTAAAATTACAAAACTCTTGGAAAAAAACAGGTGTAAATCTTTGTGACCTTAAAGGGATATTCTGGAATTGGATAGTAGTGATAGTTGCACAACTTTGTGAATATACTAAAACCAATCAATTGTAGACTTGTCATTTTATGGCATGTGAGTTACGTCTCAATATATAGAGGTGAGCATGCTTCTATCCTCAAAAGTTATTGCTGTCTTCATTTTAGTTATTTTCTTCATTTGTCTACCTTTCACTGTGTTTTCCTAAAGGAGGTTTCTATAGTAGTAAACTAAAGTCATAAATGAAAAAAATGTTAAAAAACAGGAATTATTTTTGCTTTTTCACTGTTAAGGATAATCTTTTTAGTTTAGAGTGATTTTAGATTTACAGAAAAGTTGCAGAGATAATACAGAGAAATCCTGTATATCTTTTACTCGGTTTCCCCTAATGTCAGCGTCTTACACAGCCTTTGAAACAAGACTCAAAACTAAGAAATTAACACTGATATTACCATTAAATAAACTTTAGACTTTATTCAGATTTTACAACTTTTTTTCCACTGATGTCCTTTCTCTGTACCAGGATCCAATCCAGGATACACTTTGCGTTTAGTTTTAGTTTCCTCTGATCTGTGACTGTCTCATTCTATCCTTGTTTTTCATGACCTTGACACTTTTGGAGAAAATTGTTCAGGTATTTTATAAAATGTTCCTTGGTTTAGGCTTGTCTGATATTTGTCTTATGATTAGATTGGAGTTGTGTGCTTGGGGGACAATATCAGAGGTAATACCCTTTTCTTATGACACGTGTGGAGGAGTACGTGGTATCAATATGACTTAACACCAGGAATAGTGATCTTGATCACTTGCTTAAATTAGAGTTTGCCAGGTTTCTCCACTCTAAGTTTATCTTTCCATACTCTATTCTTTGGAAATAAGTCATAAATCCAGTTCACATCCAGAGCAGGGTATCGGGGAGATTAATCTCTACCTTTGGGAAGGGTGTCCTAGTCTGTTTGGGCTGCTATAACATAATACCACAGACTGAGTGGTTTACAAACAACAGAAATTTATTTCTCGCAGTTCTGGAGGCTGGAAAGTCCAGCACCAGATCAAGGTGCTGTCAGATTAGGTGTCTAGTGAGAGCTCAATTCCTGGTTCATAGACAGCTATTTTCCTATTGTATCCTCACATGGCAGAGAGCAAGGAGAGCTCTCTGGAATCTCTTTTATAAGGGCACTATCACACTCATGAAGGCTCCAATTAATCACCTCCCAAAAGCCCCACCTCCTATTACCATCACATTGGGGGCTAAGATTTCAACATATGAATTTTGAGGGGATACAAATATTTAGTCCATAACAAAGGGGTGAGTATTTACATACATTATTTGTAATTTTCTGTATGAAACATTTGTCTCTTCTCCTACATGTATTTGATCATTTATTTATATCAATATGGACGCATGTATGTTTATTTTATACTTTGTCTTATAATCCAATTCTATGTTTTTTATTTTGTTGCTCAAATTGTCCCAGATTTGGCCACCAGAGCTCTTTCAGGTTGGTTCCTTTGTTTCTTTGACAGGCTTCATCCTTTAAAAAAAATTTTTTTTCTTTGAGTACTTCTTTACTTTCTGGCACTTCAAGATGCTCCAGGCTCATCTTGTGTACCCCCTGTCCCAGACCTAGAATCTGCCCCAGTTTTTGTTTTTTCATTGGTGAATGGTATTAGAAACCAGGATCTAGGTGCTAGGTGTGAAAGCAGTAAGGTTTGGGTGTAAAAGAGGTAATGTTTGCATAGTGGGACCATGTCAGCTTCAGGGAAAGGAAGGGATCAGCTGTCAAGTGGAATAAAGAGGAGAAAAGAACCAAGGAAGTGGGTTCCATGATAGCTGAGGATTGAACGCTGTGTTGAAGCTGGAGGTAAAGCCAGGCACCTACTGGGTACCCACGTGAAGCTCTGTGCATGAATAGGCATGGCCACTCAACACAAGCATGTAAAATTGATTATGAGACCCTGAGGTAAATCTATAACAAGCCACCCTTGAAATGGAGTATGATATGCCATTCTACCAGAAAAATTCATAGCTGACCTTTCAAGCCCACGTTCATTTGGATTTTCAAAACCGAATGCTGCTTGATATTTCTATCTTTGCACTGAGTGTTCTCTCTTTTTATGAAGTCAACTGAAATAGTCACTTAAAATATAAATGGAGGTAATAATGATAATGAAAACCAGAGAGTGCAATTGGTTGGGATTCCAAAACTCCTGTCTGCGTTTTATTGTTATGACTTTTTGTTTTGTCCGAGGCAGAGAAAGACTGGATACCAAGTACGCGAATAGCTGTAGTGGAGAGATTGGAAGGAGAGAAAGGTGGTAAAGTCACGGTACAGCAGGCCAGGAACACATTGCAATTCTGTTCTCTCTAAACTTGAAGTGCAGAGGCTGGCTCTGTGGGAGATTGTAAAGGGAAGTCTGCTTAATAGGAGAGCAACGAGGTGGACAATCTTTGCTATACTTATATTAACATATGTGCACCTCACAGAATATATTTTGAAAATGCTGGCAGACAGTTTTTTTTAGAATAAAAACTGGAGAGTGCAGTTTTTTAACAGCTGAATATTTTGAACTGTACTATAGATTAGCTAGAAGTTACAAAAAGCCTTTCCTGTGTCAGCTAAATGCTGAAATGAGGTTTCCCAAAGTGGGTTTAGCACTGGTGGGTAGCATAACAACTCCGGAATCGTTGATTCAGTCCATTTAGGGGATGGAACAAATGTTTTGATTCCGCCTACTTTTTTGCCAGGGGTGCCTGAGGGGCCTGCCGTAATCAACAAAACATTGTTGTGCTTGTAGAGTCCCTTTTATCTCAGAAACCTATGATCCTGGAGGAAAAAGATCTCACAGTTCTCCTTAAACAAAAGTAGATGGGATCTTTCATTTGATCTGTAAAACTGTATTTTCCTACTTAGCACTCTTGGATGCAGCATGGCTGTGTCACGCTGGGCGAAAGCTGGGATTTACCCTCTGCCTCGACTCTTCACATGCTGTGTGACGGTCTGCTTATTGTGCTTTGCTATGGGCTCAACTGTGCCCCCTCTATACCCAGCACCTGCCACGCACACACAGATGCCCATGTTGAAGTCCTAGCCCTTAGTGCCTCAGAATGTAACTGTGTTTGGAGATATGGTCTTTAAAGAGATAATTCAATTAAAATGAGGTTATTAGGGTGGTCCCTAATCCAATAAAACGGGTATCCTTAGAAGAAGAGGAAATTAAGGCAGATAATATGAGAATACAGGGGGAAAAAACGGCTGTTTACAAGCTAACCAGAGAGGCCCGGGACAGATCTTTCTCTCACGTCCTCAGAAAGAACCAACCCTGTGGACACCTTCATTTCTTACTTCCTAGTCTCCAGAGCTGTGAGAAAGTACATTTCTATTTTTTAAGCCAGCCTGTGGTACTTTGTTCCAGTAGCTATAACGAACTAATATAGTACTATATGGAAACATCACAGGAATCTTTAAGGGGAAAGAGAAACATTATTTGTTGAGAGTCACTGGATAAAGAAATATAAGGATCTCCCTTAATCCATCACATCTACCCTTTAGATGGGCATTAACTTCATTATATTGATGAAGAAATGGGCACTTGAAGAGATTGAGTAATTTGTGTAAAGCCGCAGAACTGGTGGTGGAATTGATTTAAACTCATGTCTCTCCCACTTCTAGCCCTATGCCCTTTT